>NC_086236.1:7890326-8195217 GCF_036321145.2 Pelmatolapia mariae | reverse complement strand
ATCAAAGTGGAATGGGTGGAGCATGCTGTGTCTTGAAAGGTAATTTGCATTTAAATATGTTTTAAGGCGTTTAATTCAGTAGTCTGTGAATATTTTCAGGCACCCGTTCTCATCACTGGAAAAACTCAATCACTGAAGAGTTCACTAATGATAATAATCTACAGCATGCTGAAAAATGCTTAGAAAGGCTTATAGCGCTTTCGCACAGGCTCGTTGTATTCATGGTGTTGAATATATGAAAATGTGCCGATTTAACAAATAAATTTTTCACTTTAATTTATACAGTAATTACAGATGCTTATGAATATGACATGTTCTTCCCTTTGTTCTTTTCTCTTTTTTTATGGCTCTAAAATGTAAGAAACCTCAATCAGTTTACCGTTTCTGAAAGGGAAACAAGGCAAAGTTCACTTTTGATTGCCAGTCACCTAGCAACAGTGATCTCACAACTTAAACCGACTGAATAGAAAGCCTATCGTGCTCTTGACCTCTCATGTTGAAAACACAACCTCACAAGTTTCACCTGAAAGCAGCATTTGTCATCTATGGACCAGGGTTCATGAAGTGATATTAGCGGAAAAAAAAGCTTGAATACACTGATTTATTGCTATTTAAAAGTGGGTTTCAATTTAGTAGGATATCTTGTGTTTTTCTTTACAGTGGCGCTGTTTTATTGCCGTTAACAGTAAGAATAGAGTTAATTTCCTTCTTAAAAAGAAAAAACACGCGGTTGCGCAAAGACATTGTAGATGAAAACCCTTCATGCTACTAAATAAAAAAATAAAACATTTTAAAAGGCTAAAGTGTGTAGAATGATGTCAATAATCTCATAGCCCGAGGAAAGAAACCGCTCTGAAATCTGGTGATGCAGCAGCACAACCTTCTGCATCCGCTTGCCAGATGGCAGGAGGGTGAACATGCTGTGGCCCGGATGGGTATTGTCTTTTAGTGTCCTTTGGGCTCTCTGCAGACGCCTCTCCTTGGTGTCGGTGATATTCTGTGCACTGATAATCACCTGCTGCAGAGCTTTACACCATGCACATCCCATCCCAGTTTGTAATGTTTCGAGTTAGGATGCTCAATAACTTCACACTGAAGTTTAGCCTTCTTTAGTGCAGAACAGCGCTGGGCTTGAAAGAAGCTCTCTGACCTTAGACTTTTAATGTTTTGGCTGGAACAAATCTTTGTTTTAATTGGATGAATGAGAGGAAAAATAGATTTTTTTCGCTTCTACAGCAGGCATCTTCACTTGATCACTCCCATTACCTGAACCATCTTTAAAGATTAAAGATCTCATGAGATTAGAGTGCTTTAACAAGGCATTGATCAGCATATCTCTAGCATACATAACATCAGCTAGTACATCTGTGTGCCCTGTGCATGTTAACTAAGGTGTCTCTTGCTCTTTAAACCAACACAAAAGGTGCTGTTAACTCTCTGAGCCCCAAGCACAACCCCTATGTTTTGGAAGCAAAAAGGACCAGTAGTTTTTGATGCATGTTAGTTACAAGGATTAGTCTTTTCTTTTTTTAAAGAATACATTTCAGATCTTTGTAAATGAGAAAGACTGGCTTCTCAATTGCTTAATCTCCTCTATTAGTAACAAATCACAGCAAAGTCAGATGTAACTGTCATGGTCCTGGGTTTTTTCACCCAGTGTTTTTGAGTTGTGGACTTGGTATTGTTCCTTAGCTTTCTTTTATGACTTCTACAGATTAGGTTTGTTTTTTTATGGTAATCTTGCATTCTGTGTATTGCATTCAGTGATTTTTCTTTTGTTTCATTACCCTGATTCAGTTTAGGCGTGTCACATTCCCCATTAACTACCAGTGCCTGTGTCATGCTGTACCATTGGTGCCATGACAACATGACACAGAAACTTGATCTTACAGCCTTACCTTTATCCCTTTAAATTTTTAAGGTTTCAGAATATGAAGCCATGTGTTTCTCATGTAAATGAGAGTTTTTGTTTAAGCGTATGCGTGAGTACTGTGACACAGTAGTGATGTGTGCAGTAGGAGTGACAGATGGGTTCAAGGTGGAGGTGGGATTACACCAAGGGTTGACTCTAAGAACCTTTCTGTCGGCAATGCTGATCAGCAGGCTGACAAATACGATCAGGCAAGAGCCTGCATGAACTATATGTTTGCAGGTGATATTGGGATCTGTAGTGAAAGTGGAGCTCCCGGAGAGGTGGAGAAAAGAGGAATGAAAAGTCAGCAGGAGCGAGACAAAAAACATCTGTGTGAATGAGAGAGAGGAAAGTGAAATGATGGGGATGCAGGAAGCTGGGGTATGAAGTTGGTTGAGTTTAAGTACTTCAGCTTAACCGTCCAAAGAACGAGGGTGCAGGTGAGAAGTAAAAAAGCGCAGACAGCATAAGATCAGTGAAACCATCGTATTGTTGCACATATATGAGTTAGGTCCTGTGACGAAGTCTGTTTTAAATCTTAATGATGATGGGTGTTAGAGTGAGCAAACCCTAGATAATCCTCCTTTTTGTTTGGAAAGATGACCAAAATTTACTAAAATAACTTCATGTTATTTGACCTGAAACTCATGACTAAACCAGTAAAGTCATCTGGAGCATAATTACTGAGGTCACCGAGCAAAACAAATTATAAAACCAGAGGTCTTTTTGCAACCACAGGAGTCGCCTCCTGCAGGCCACCCCGCTTTGGCTTCAGTTTTCAGACCCAGAGACTATGGCCATCTTTTATACAGTGTATGTAAAGAACAGAGTGAAAAAGAAGGTTTAGAAAATGGTAGTGAGAGCAGGCAAAGTACATGGGTAACAGTGCTGATGAAAAGGGAGGAGGTGGAACCAATGGCTGCTGTGTTAAAGATAATAGATTTGCACTGAGAGTGCCAAAGACTGACAGGATTAGGAATGAGTACATCAGAGGGAAAGCTCAGAGATGGACAATATGCCCCAAACCTAGCTTCAGGTGAAACATTACCTTAAAAGGGACAGCAAACCTCCCTAGACATTTGATCTCTGAGTAGTATAATTCATTTTGATGTTATTAGGTTACTAAGTTGATACTTTGTTAACTCAGTAGACATTCTTTTGTAACTTAATAAATAGGATGTTACAAGTTCACAGAAAGCTTTATTTATTGTAGAACATAGCTGGTGTACTGCTAAGTTAAAATGGGAGAAGTGTATCATTTATCAAACCTTTTTAACAAGACTGTTTTAGGGATTTATAATCAAGGGCAAGTATATGTGTTGTTCTTATTAGGATTTCGCCTACTTCAGTATCAGTTTAAATGTATTAGTAAGACATACACGCAGCAAGGGGCAAAGTAACTGCACTGGGCATGTGCAGAGAAAAAAACGCCAGGTGTACTGGGAAAAGGATGGTGAGGCTAAAGCTCCCTCGCAAGAGGAAAGAAAAGAAATAAAAGGGAAGCAAAGAAGAAGGTTATGGATGTGGTGAAAGAATCATATGTGACAGAAGAAGATGGAGTGGAAAGGAAGAGATAGAAACAGATGATCTCATGTGGTGACCCCCTACAGGAACAAGTCTACAGAAGAAGACTTGGACATCATTTAACACAGTTTAACTGGAACATTTATCACCAGCTCATTTGCAAAGTGCTTTTAATTATGGGCCATCTCACACAGCATACAAAGTCCTTGGTCTCTGCAAAATCCTATGTTGTAAATATGTGCTGTAAAATTGTACCAATCCACGGAAATGTGTTTCCTGGCCAGAGAACGAGCAGTCAAATGTCCCGCAAGCCAAAGAGTTTGACATTTCCCTCTAAAGCTGGCAGACCAAACCGGGGCTAAAGCACCACTGAGTACTTAATTGGGATTCAACAGGTGAACAGAGGACGCTCTAGCGTAGAGGTGATGACAACAAGCATAATTTTTATGTTACAGCACTTTGTTTGGTAGTAAATACAGTTTGCCGCTGCGAGAGTTTCACACTCTTTAGTGCAGGCCTGCCCAAGCATTGTTTATTAGGTTAATAGCTCAGCAGCCACCCATCTGTAACTGATTTATCACAACATGATTATTTCTATGGCTTTTGCAGTCTTTCAGATAGCTTTTTAAACAGGAATGTATTACGCTGTACATTACAGCTGAGCTGACAAGGGCAGTTTGGGACGCTCTTCAAAAAGGCTCCAATGCAAAACGAGTCCGAGTTGGTCAATAACAATAATGGTTCAGAATAGCTGGTTCAGCTGAAGATTCAGTTTGTGGACACTTTCTGAATTGAAATGCCAGCAACACTTTAACTGGATGTGAGTAGTTACAATATATCAACACTCTTTCCTCCAGGTTTGTTGTTGTATTTCTGTTGAACCAGCTCCAGCTTTTTATTTGGGAGACAGACACCCTCTCTACTTTTAAAATCAGGCTCAAAACTTTCCTTTTTGATAAAGCATGTAGTTAGGGCTGGATCAGGTGACCCCGAACCCTGCCTTAGTTACGCTGCAGGAGCTTCCCATGATGCACTGAGTGTTTGTTCTTCACTCACTCTTGTCTACACACCACTCTGCATTTAATCATTAGTTATTATTCATCTATGGCTCTCTTTCACAGTGTGTCTTTTGTCCTGGCTTCTTCACCTCACTCCCAACTGCTCACAAAAGATGGCCGCCCCTCCCTGAGCCTGGTTCTGTCGGAGGTTTCTTCCTGTTAAAATGGAGTTTCTCCTTCCCACTGTCGCCAAGTCCTTGGTCATTTGATTGTTGTAGTTTTATATTGTGGGGTCTTTATCTTAGACAGTTGTGATTTGGTGCTGTATAAATAAAATTGAGCTGAATTATTTCTGTCCTCCAGCCATTTAAAAAAATATTTTAAGCCAAAGTTGCAATGTGCATCATTATGAATGGTAATGATGAGAAATGCTTTTGTCATGAATCCATTCAAAAAGTAGAGGAAAATGATGTTTGCAGTATTCATACAGCATAATCCGTGTGCCATAGTTAATTCTCATTTCATTAAATTTTATGAGACTGTGTTATTTATGAGCAGATGCAGCCACAGTCCCAAAACTGCCTAAACAGCAGCAGCTGTGGCCTGCAGTAACCAAATCCAAAAGAGGAGGTGAAGTGGTTCTCGTGACCGTTTGGATGGTTTACGCGCAGGACGGTCTGATCCAACAAACCTCTCGACGAATATGACCAAGATGTGGATTCATTTGGTCAATAAAGACACATCATTCACAAGTGTTCGGTGGCGTGTTCTTCTGTGAATGATCTGGTGTGCGCTTTAACCTGAAACTCGCAGGCTGACATGTTGCTAAGTGGCTCTCGTGTGTCAGTATGAAATATATCCAGTTTATTCGGGCTCAGGTGCACTCAGGTTTATATATGCAGCTTCGCCAGTGTGACGCTGGGAGCTGCTGAAAAGTATTAAATTAATCTTTCTGAGTAAAAAAAGAAAAAAGTTTGTGATTACTGATAACGATAATGACAACTGCTCACTGCAGACATGAATTGTAACCAGTGAAGTGGCAAGACAATCAAATATATTATGACTTGAAACATTAATCTGTGACTGTGTTGCAGCAAGTTTCTCCAGTTTTTGATTACATTTCTCAAAGTGACACATCCACTGTTTTTGCCTACTGAGGAGATGATGAACAGCAGGTTATCTGGAGCTCAGCGTGATGGTTGCCTCTCTGCAGATATCCTGATTGGTGCGTGTTTTTCTGCACACAGAGGGAGATGACTTCACAGCCTGCTAGACAACTCTTGGTGTATTTAAAACAGCAACTTCCCTCTAAAGTAGAGTGAATTCCCCTCAAATCGACTCAGTCTCTTTATTCATACATGCGACATATTTAACAGCTGATGTATTCGGTCCAAGCAGGCACTGGTTGTATTTGTCAAAACATATAAAAAATAATAATAATAAAAGAGTGATGTTGGTGTCAGACAGTGGGGAGTCTGTTGAGAAAACGGGCTATGGCCTACTATGACAGCAGACCCAATGAAAGAGGTTACACACAACAAAGCCCAACGTCAACACTGACCAAGAAGCACCTGGCATATCAGTGCTTTAAAATCAGTAATACAAAGGGAACAATTCTGAGAGGTGTGGACACAATGAGCTGACCCTGGCAGTGTTAAAGACCTAGACGATGCTCATACACCTGCAATGTCTGATACATCCCTCCAGCTGAGGATGAAAACTGCTGTGGCCATGGCTTCTGTGTAAACTGTCCCTTTGTTGCACTGTCCACTGTGATATACTGAACTACTTTGTTGCTCTCTCCTACAGTTACTGAGACATTTTTAATTCTGCTTTATCGTCTTTGATGAATTTTTCTATAGATCGCTACTCCACAACTGTATTGCATTTAAGCTATTTGTCGTGACACACAATAAGACTGACCTATGAATCATTCAAGCATAAAAAAAAGGACGTAACTCAAGGGATGAACCGGCATTGTGTCCACACATAACAGACAGCTTAGCAAAGAACCAGCTTTGATTTTAGTCTCTTCAGGCATTTTGTTACTAGCAGCCTGTTACAAAACACAATGTCTTCCCATTTCTTTAGTTGAAAGTGCAACAATGCCAATAATCACACTTTGACAGGCATAAAAATAGTGTTTTGCACCCACAAGGTGATTCCCAGAGAGCTATTAATCGAAAACCTGGAATATCTCGGCATGTTTGGTAGGGTGTCGTAAAGTATTTCAGAAAACTGGACAAGTTGAGTACGAAACAAGAAGCAACAGACCAAAAAATTAAAACTTCATCTACAAAACTTGAACAGTATCTGAAAGTCACGTCCTTAAGAAACAGGAGAAAATCCAGCAAAGACTCGACACGAGATCTCAGAGATGTATCTGGTCCTTCCATTGATCCATCTACTGTTCGCATCCACCATTCTACTACTCATTGAAACGGTAGATGTCGAGAAGCCATTCATAAGTAATGGAAACACGGAAAAAGGGTGAGATATGCCAAATTACACAAGAACTGGACTGAAGCTCAGTGACTCATCACTGCAAGCAATAAAATATGGTGCTATTTGTGTTTATATTACACAAATAAATTATTAATATTATATATAAACGTGAATATCATGTTATATAACGTGCAGTAATATAACCATAAAGATGTATGATAAACATAATGAAAACTAAATGAAAAATGGCAGTGTGCTCTGTTAAGGTGTATGTCATGAAAGCAAAACAGCTGAATTTGAACAAAATCACAACTAAAGAAGAGACACATAACTCCGAGTCTCCATTAGTGGCTTATTTAAAATTAGATATCTTGATAAAAAAGTGACCCACTGGATATAATATAATATAATATAATATAATTTAATATAATATAATATAATATAATATAATATAATATAATATAATATAATATAAAAGCTTTTATGAAGGGTTATGCTATAACCATTTTACTGCTTTTTCCTATAATAATCCTGTACTTTCACATTGAAGGTAATAGTGTGTCCAATAATAAATCCATGTGTTACACTAAAATACACTAACGTCCAGTGGTGCTACCATAAAATCTCTGTATATTCCCATAGTGCCTGCAGTCATGAGTAATATATCAGTCACGGCTGAGGCTGCTCTCACTTGTACATTAGAGCACTGCTGACATCTTGTGGTTAGACAGGCGTCAGGGTTTTTTTTTTGTTTGTTTGTTTGTTTGTTTTTGTCACAATAAAAAGCAATTTGTCACCACTGACATTAACATCAAACTGCATAATGTTGTATACTTTTTTCATTTTCCATTTCAAGTTTAATTTGAAGGCAAAATACTCATCTGGAAGGAGAAAACATGGCTTACATCCAGTAAGCTATTGTTAACTCATTTTCATTTTGCTGTTGAAACTGGGATTTGACTTTATCACATATTTATGTTATTCCTTAATGTTTTTGAATATGTGCTGTAGGAATTCCCTACCTTTGGAACAAATAAAAGTTGCTATATTTTATCTACTGTCACAGTCAGACAAGAGAGGTGTGAAGCTGGGAAAGTTATTTTAAAGACAGTGCAGCCTGAGTTATTTCTAGTATCCCAGCAAGCCAAATGTAATTATTTGATATTGGAATATAATTTTGCTTTTCAATTGCATTAAAATACGCATCTGTCTGGGTTTAATTTTAATTCCTTTAGTTAACGTGTCGTCTCCAATTATGTTGTGCATGTCACAGTTTAACAGTTTCTCAGTGCTGTATCTGTGTAAGGGTTTTGTCTTAAAGCAAACTAGTGTAATCATGGAAAGACTACTAAAAGTCATTTTTTAAAGTTCAGTGCAGATGCTGGAGGATGCCGAATTGCAGCAATGGCTCCCACATTTATGTAATCCTTCCATTTAATACAAGGGAAGTGAAAAACACTGAATGACTTTCAGTACCTAAAGTTTGTAAATGAATTTTGCTACTATTGTTTCTGTACAAGTTATAATGGAGCGCATTCGGGGCGTTTTGTCGTTCAGGTAAAACTTCCTTTAAGGTGTTTCATCTTCTGTCCTGATGATCCAGCTGTTGCAGGACATTTAGCACAGATTCAGTAACGCCATGATCAGATCCTTAGACTGGCCAATAGGAAAACACAACAACCCTGCCGTGATGAGAAACTCGTCGCTCATTGGTGAATCTTCGTGTGACGTTTTGGGGAAACTAGCTGTTAATTGGTCGTCTGCCCGACTTTAGCTGAGTGAGCCTCCCTCCATCGTTGTTCCGGGATACCTGCAACCAAGAAAAGGTACAGTGCTATTTACATGGCTGTAACTTTATAATAATAGTGTGACACTCCAGGTTACTTATATTTAAATCCGATGAAGCCTTTTTGGAGTCCCTTTAGTGAAGCAAAATTTTGAAAAAAAAAAAAAACGGGGTTTCTACGAGTAGTTATTGTCATGTTTTTGCGTTCATGTATGTGCTTTGCAAAACTTTTCAGTGTACATCCATCAATTCAGCCTTTATTTTTCATGTTTCAAATACCCATTTTTAATTTTCTTAGAGGAAAGTGAGCGATGTGGAGCTGTGACGAAATACTTTACGCGTTTCGGTTGAAACGGAAACGGTGATGTTAAAGACGGACAATGCAAATGCTTATTCGGCCACCCGTGGTTTTTGTGATTTTTACAAACTCCGGGCTCTTTCACTTACCGTTATGTGTATGTGACAGTTAGGCTACGTTATCTGAACTAACCGGTTCAGGAAAAGCGATCAAGGAAAGGCGGCCGATGGCACACTTGGTGTCGTGGTAAATGCCACCGTCAGGTGTTTCTTTTGGTGGAATTCCAACTATGATGCAGAGTCTGATTTACATGCCTGATGGGCACCTGCCGTTAAGTCTATGGGAGAAATGCAAACTGCAAAGAAGGTGGTAGAAGTACCACTTTCAGGAAGGGGGAAAAACATATTAAAGCCTTATTTATGAATTTAAGCGTTTTTCAATAAATGTGATTTTATACATGTACTTTAAAATAAAATAAAAATCCACGAAAATAAAGTTTAAATTGGATAATGACTCAAAGGAAGTGCCAGGAGGCCTTCCAAGATGACTGCATCTTGGCTACATCTGTCTGATATTTATTGGAAAACTAGTTATGAAATTCCCGAGCTGCCAGACTAACTAGCGCTCTAACATTTCCAAGAAAGCATGTAACCCAACTACAAGGAAGGCAACAGTAACTCAACAGTCTGTGACTTGCCTACATTGCCAGTTAAGACTAAATCTAGAGGAGTAGCAGGTTTGGTGTTAAATTTGAATATGTTCAGTTGGCAGCCAAGGGTGGCCTATCAGCATTAAGCAGGAGGTGTTGATGGAAAACCACCAACTCACTACCTGGCAGCAACAGCGCGCCACTGCATGAATCACCATATGTTACTGAACCAGGAGTGGCATACAGTCTGTGACTTTTCCATCTCTGCATCACTCTAAGATGGCAACGGCTGTAAAATTTAGAAGCTATGAAAATGAACAGAAATAAGGTGAGCAGTGGAGGGGGAGGTTCGGGCACTCGGCTAGGAACTTTCTGTGCACCCTCCATTGGATATTTTATGGGCAACTGGGAAGAAGGATGTGTGGAGCATGCTCAATATGACCTGACACCAGATAAGCAAAAGATAATGGATGGAGAGAAAATTAAAGGTGAATAAGGGACACTAAACCTCTGAACACTGACAAAAATCTAGATTCAAATACTTAATTTTTTAATTTAATATAAAGACTGAAACCTTACAGGCCTTTGTACAATTAATTTCAAATCTGGTATCAGAATGAAAACTGCAAATAAATCAAAATCAGCACTTTCAAATCAATCTGCAGTGTCAGGATTTTGACTCCTGTAAGAGATTAGAGGACCCAAATCTGCTCTCACTATGAAGAAGCAGTGCACCTAGTGACCCGTCTGTTTAAAAACTATTAAAAGGAAATGCTCTGATATAAATATTGACTTTCTTTTGTTGTATTTTTACAGATTTAGCCATGGATCTTGTGCTGAATGTCGCTGACTACTACTTCTTCACGCCGTACGTGTACCCAGCGTCGTGGCCTGAAGACGGAGCCCTGCGGCAGATTATCAGCCTGCTGGTAGTGACGAACCTCGGAGCTGCAGTCCTGTACCTGGGCCTGGGAGCCATCAGCTACTACTTCATCTTCGACCACAATCTGATGAAACACCCACACTTCTTGGAGGTATAAAGCCCATATCTTGTTTTTATGACGGATGCAGTAATAAACTGAGTGTTGGCAGAGCTAAAGCCTGCAATCAATTGACCTTTGTATCTGCAAAAGGGTGTACAGATTTATAGGAACACTTGCAAATTACTGTCGTGTGCACACTATGGCTTCAAAACCAAGAATTAATAGTGTTTTTATTGTGAAACTAACTGTATTTTATAGTTGTTTATGTTACTGGTTTCACCTCCTGTCGTGTTGTTAATGCTTTTCTTGCCTAACGGACATGTAGTGTCTACATGTAGTGCTTTAATTGGGCCATTTAACTGGGGTGAGGGTCTCTTCATGAAAGCCTTTGTGTGTCTTTTAAGGCTGGGTGAGATTCATTTTTGTTTTTTTTAGCCCCCGAACCACTTTGTTTGAAATGTGCTCGGATAATTTTGTCCATCAAAGTTAATAACAGGAATTCGCCACATTGGTTTCATTATTTTCTTCATATTTATTTATTTTATTACATATTAAAAAATGTTACTTATTGTTATTATTTATTTACCCCCTCATTTGTAGAATCAGGTATGGCGAGAAATCAAATATGCAATGACCTCTCTGCCCTGGATCAGCATTCCCACTGTGGCCTTGTTTTTCGCTGAAGTCAGAGGATACAGCAAACTCTACGATAATGTCGCAGATTCGCCCCTCGGTAAGCTGAAGAAGCAGCAGAAAATGTTTCAAATTTTCCAAAACACGCCAAGTTTTTGTCGGTGACATGATCTCCCTGTTTTCAGGTTGGTCCGGCCTTTTCCTGAGTATGATTTCATTCCTGTTCTTTACTGACATGTGCATCTACTGGATTCACCGCTTCTTACACCATAAGCTTATTTACAAGGTGAGGACACTTGTGTTTTTTCATACTGGCGATATACAATTGCTGAATAGTGGAAATGTCTTTATCGTGCGTTAAACTTTATTGACCTCACTGCTCTCTTGTCCCCAACAGCTGTTTCACAAACCACACCACATATGGAAGATCCCCACTCCCTTTGCCAGTCACGCTTTTCATCCAGTGGACGGCTTCCTGCAAGGAATGCCCTACCACATCTACCCGTTCCTCTTCCCCCTCCACAAGGTGCTCTACTTGGCTCTTTACGTTTTCGTTAACATCTGGACCATCTCCATCCACGACGGCGACTATCGTGTCCCCGGAGCCCTGACGAGCGTCATCAATGGCTCAGCTCACCACACTGACCACCACCTCTTCTTCGACTACAACTACGGTCAATATTTCACTCTGTGGGACCGCCTGGGAGGCTCCTACAGGCACCCATCAGCTCTGATGGGGAAAGGTCCCCATGATCTGATCAGAAAACTTCAAGCAGAGGGAAAGTTGGGAAATGACGAAGCGAAGCCTAACGGGCAAGTGAATGGACGGGCTCAGAGGGGAGTTACCTGTAAGGAGGAGTAACAGTACATGGGTTATGAATAATTTCAGAAAGTGATCTCTATTTTTGTAAAGACAATTTGCTAAAGCCCAGTGTATTGGAGAGTAATTGGAGTTCATGTATGTGCCAAATAAGCCTTTGTAAGAATTGAGTTCTTGTGGAGCAATGAGTGAATGTGAAACGGCTGCCCCTGGTAGGACTGCACACACATACCAATCACAAACTACCGACTAACATCTGGAGATGGGGTGTTGTTTTGTAGTGTAACTGATTTTTGCAAACCGCTGAACTGCGCAGCAAAGAGACTTGAGGATCATCAGAAAGCTGGAGCTACTGGAGCTGCTTCAGTCACAAACCAGATCTGAGGCTGGTTTCACAGGGCTCTACTATAACCAGAAGTTTTTATTTGACAGGTTATAAATCAGAGTAACCCAAAAGTTGAAACACTGGCTAATCAGCCATGCCTACTTTGCACTTCCAGTTTTTTATTTTTTTTTAAGAGCCATAAGAAATGTAACAGAAGAGCAGCAGAAGCCTCATTAACTTTAATTTTTCAGAAGTCGTGTCTTCTGTTGCAATTTAATTAAAATATTGAGAAGATGGCAATTATAACTAACAGTTAGAAATTATGTTGCCAACAGAAACATTTAAAAAATCTTAGAAAATGTGTTTTATAGATATATACTGGGCAGTTTCTTCTCAGCAGGGAATAAAGTTTGTGGGATAAATATGGGTGCCACATGTGGTTCATTTATTCTTAAGCCCTCACGTGGATCTTAAACAACCTACATTTATAAATCCATCCCCCTCAAAGCACTGATGTGGTGTGATGCATACAACTCTATATTCTTGGTTCTTTCTTTTCGAGCTCTGCAGGATTTTTTTCATGTACACTGATTCTGGTTATAAAGACAAGAGAATAGTTGAACGTGATCATTTAATACATGTTTTGCATTTTAATACTATAGTTGTAGCATGCAACATAGAACTGCAATAAATGTATGCACCGAAAGATCACACAGCTCATGTCACTCTTTGCTGAGATTACATTAGCATCATTGTCAGTGTGTTGATGGATATAGAGTAGAAATGCTTTGTGGATTTTTTTGAAATATTAATACAACAATAAATTTAAAATATATTTTGGGCAAATATTTTTCAGTGTCTTTTTATTTTATTTTAAGAGCTTGTGTTTTATGGAAGCTTGTTTCCACTTCCAAAAACAACTTCTTTTTTTGCTTGGGATTAATATCTCAAAATTTCAACTAAATAACTCAACTGACTCATGGGTGTCAAATGTTTTCCTTATTGGTGGACTCCTCAGACTTCCGTAGTTGTTGGACTTGCAGTTGTAGTTTAAAACAATGGTTTCATCAAACACTTTGACCTAAAGGCAAGCTGACTACCTAAGACGCAGTCTTCAGTGCCCTTGAAGTTTGACCTGCTGAGCTTTTGGGTCATTCGTCCATCTTCAGGTAGTCGAGGCAGCGTTACTGACGAGAGCTATGAAAAATGCTAGTTAGTGGTTGTATAGCTAGGACTGTTGTGCAGTGAAAACAAAAGTGAATTTCAGTATATTATAATTTATTTTTAATATATCTACTTGTTTTCTAGTGAGGTGCTAATATTTTAATATTTCTTACAAACTACACTTTGTCTAGAATTCCACTGGAAAAATAACTCGTATATAAAACCAACTTCCTGCTTTGCAAACGTTCATAAGTGGTGATGTAAAACTCTACAACCTTGGTGCTGTTGCAGTTCATTTTACAATGTGTAGTGTTAATGATGTGAAGGGGCACATTTAAACCAAGAGCTTTGTGCATAAATCTAAACAAGTAGTTTTTGGTGCTTAAACTTAACCAGCAAGTAAAAGAAAAACTTACAAAAGACGAGTGAGAACAAAGTGCACAAAGCTCCCAAAAACCACATTCTCGTATGTACGCTTTAAAACCGTAATGTTTGTTCTTCTAATACTGTGGCAGCTAGTATTTTTAAAACACAGACGACACAGGGGAGCAGCATCTGACAGTGTTTTACACGTTTAAGATGACAACGCAGGTTTTATATGCTCATAATAAAAAAACAGAAGAACCACTGAAGCAGCTTTTTTATCAGAGCAAGTATGATGGGAAAGCCTGTTCTACACATGCTCGTTAGATGTCCAACTCCCTTGTTTTGGTGACAGGCAGGCTTTGCTCTCCTGTCAGTAATGTCAGTCATCTCAGCAAAAAAAAATGGGCATCCAAAGGAAGGATCGCATGGCTGCCCCAGCTGCCATTCCTGCTAACATTCCCAGTGCTAGATGCTCCACCACGCCATCAAACGGGTCCCTTTGAACAACCACCTGGTGGGTTCCTAAAATATAGACAGAAAGAAGACACTTATACCATTCGTGTTAACATGACGGTTGCTTTGAATGTCTAGAAAAATAAGGGCAGATCAGGGTTGTAAAAAGGGACAATGTCAGAACAGTCCACACCTTGAAGATCATTGTGGTGTGGTGGATTGTGCACCGATGATGAACTGAACTCATTTATTGACAAAGGCCTTTTTCCTGGTCCCGAATTTAAGTGTCAGCTCGTGTCAAATCCGAGTTGTGCTTATTAAAATGAACTTAAACTAACTGGCATACAGCGTGCCAGTATAGCAGTATCGATGGGCTTCTGTGCAAAAACTAACCACAGTGCATGCGCATGTCTACCACTTCCACTTGAAATTTAAACGCAAGATCGATGCATAAACAAAAACATAAAGTCAAAACAGCATAAGCATCATTTCTGGATGAAAATACCTAAACATTCCCTGAGGTTATAAGAGAATGATCAGACTTCTGTTAGGAAGGCAACAGTGACTCAAATATCCACTGATTACATTCCAAGTATGCAGAAGAGCATCTTTGAGTGTAGATGGGCTGCAGCAGCAGAAGATCACGCTGGCCCAGCTAGACCCAGGAAAATGCCAATACAATTTACACAGGCTCAACAAAACTCTACAACCATGGGATAACACACCATGTCACAAACTGGTTTCTTAAACATGACCAACTTCATCGTGCTGAAATTGTCTCCACAGTCAGCAGATCTCAATCCAGCGGATCACCTTTAGGATGTGGCAGAGCAAGAGATTTTTACATTGTGAACGTGAAGCTGATGAATCTGAAGCAACTTTGTGATGCTATCTTGTCAATGTGGACCAAAATGTCTGAGGAATGTTTCTAGTACTTAGTTGAATCCATGCCTATGAAGAACTAAAGCATTGCCAAAGCCAAAAGGGCCTTTTAACCCAATGCTAGCAAAGCAAACATAAGTGAAGTGAATGTATAAAACACATGGCATAATACTTTCAAAGTAAAATCCTATAGGCTTTTACTTTTAAAAGACAATCATTAAAACCCAATTAAGTGAAGTATTTAAAGGACTCAGACGTACACAGCCCCACTAATCTGCCTCTCGGCTCATTTACAGAGGTGTGTGGACTTGTGTCCAGCTAAATGTGGACACAAACATAAAACACTTACAACATCATAAAGAAAAATTATTATTAGCATACCAATTACTGTTATTAGTCTAAGCACTGCTCACTGTCACGTTTAAAAAAAAGGTTGCTTTGTTCTACTTAATTTATTACTGATTCAAAGCACCGCCCAGCAGGAGCATCCAGTGCCCTAAATCTAGCTCCAGAATTCAATTAGCTCACAAACTGAGCAGATGTGTGGAGGCAAACGGTGCAGCAAGAAAGAGTACTCAGAGTAACGCATGTCACATCTGGGAAACCATACAAAAAATATGCATTATCACACAAGATGAGGTTATACAGAGGTAAGTGCAGTGAATGGTTCTGGGTTTTCTGACTGTTTCCTCACAGGCTACATACCAGCTACATCATAAGTGCTCAGTTCTTGTGGTGTGCCATGTTTTATAAAACATACTGCAGCAACCAAAGCAGTTATGGATTATTTAGATTACTGTTGAATTGTCTGTTTCTTTGGAAGAAGAAGACAGCTGCCATATTTCAATTCCCTGTTGTTTACAGGATTCAGAAAAGAGCCCTCATAAGCTGGCCTGTTTTTGCTCGATAGGATATGGTCTAGGATAATAAATGCAAATGAATGCTGTTGTTTTGATCCAGTATATAGACCACAGCATTAGATTTATTTAGTGTAGAGCTAAATGCTTCTTTAAAATGCTCCACTTGGCATACACCTGGTTAATTTAATTTATTTACTTAATTTTATTGTCCTAAAATTACAATATTAAAGGGAACTATTATAATTTTCCATACTTTAAAAAAATGGCTACATATTATAATATATGTACTATGTACTATATTAAGTCAATAAGTCTAGTTTTCTGTGTTAAGATATGATGTTTTACCTGGTCCTGCTCCAGGTGTTATGTAGACAGTGTGGTGGCTGTTGAGGGGGACAGCCTGGTAGGAGTCATCATATGGGTCATACGTGAACACCTACAGTGAAAAAAGCAAAGCACTACTTTTAGCTCTGTGGTGGAAACACTATCTGAGAGCTTGCTGATCGTGTTTGAGCTTTTTGCAGAAAGCATGAAGGACTCACCGGGTTTCTTCTGGTCTGCAGCAGAGTCAGTTTCCACGCTCTGAAAAATAAACAAGCAGGACTGAGAAACTGAGGGACAGTTGTGAAGTAAAGCAGAGAATAATGAGGTGAAGCGTGAGTACCTACATTGATTCGTCTTCACTGTTTGCGCACAGGTTGAGTGTTGAGCCGTCCACGAGGTGAACCACGATGAGATTCTCCCTGGGATTGCTCTCTGGTGGAGTCACACCTGGAGTAAAATTAAAGGAGTAAATTACCCATATTTGTTAAAGGTAAACTAAAGGTGAGAATGAATGAGCTAAAGCTTCTTTCCTATTTTTATAGCAAACTGCGACCAGGCCTATTGTAAGAATACATGTTTTTGCCATGGACATGGTAATCTATTATCATGAGATATTTTCTTCTAAACTTCTGTACAGTCTTTAAAATACTGCACATTTAAGACAAACATGACCTGATTGACTAGGAAAAACACAGACATGGAGTCAGCATGTCTTGTAGATTTCAAACGACATGCAGATAATATAAAGACTGTATCCAGTCTTTGTTTATCTTGGGTCTGTGTTTGTGTCCTTCCTGGCAGATAGAACAGTTCATTTTACCTGAGATTTACTGCTTAAAGCACATATGATAAAACACTAAATGGATCCAGGCAATCAAGATTTGAGACTTGCAACATAAGAAAATGTAATTTTTCAGAAGCTGATCACGCTGTAGCTGTCAGCCAGCGACCAGGACAGCGAGCCGGGCGAGCTCATCTACCGCATCGCCTGGGACACCTCGAGCATGCTGCCAGTCCAGGTAGACCAGACCTATATGTCAGTGTTTTTAGAAAGGACGCAAAAGTAAAGATGAAAGCCAAACTAAACTAAACCAAACTTTTCCCGCCGCTTTGTGAGTAGTTGGCATCCAACATGCAAACTGCAGATAACTATGGCAATCTGATTGCAACCAAAGCAATCACAATTATGTTTTTGGTGCAGCAGACCCTGATTTCACCTGGCAACCACCACAAACCAGTGGCTTTACCCCCAAAGTTGCCAGGGGTGTGCAGCGCTGTGGTCCATTGATCACCTCTCCGGTTTGAGCCTGTCCAAAGACATGCTTGTCAATTGGTGATTCTAAAGTGCCTGTTGGTGTGATGGAAGTATTTAAAAAGTGACGACAGGGTGTGGGGACAGGAGCTGAGCTGAGGAAGCATTCATGCATCAAATACCAAGAGAGTCAGGAGAACACCGGGGAGGACGACAACAAAACTAAAACAGGGAGCTAAGAACTTCACTACTGTATGTTTTCAATGTTTTTGTCACTTTTTACGGAATCAAACTCAAAGTAAGCTTTAAACCCTGCATGGTCGTACTCTCTCCTGCACTCCATATTATCCTTTGTTGATCTACACACGTCTGTTGCTGCCACGGACGTCGCACGCTCGTACGTCATTGTCATTAGACACTCTCACGAAGAAAATGATGAGGATTAGTAACGCAGTAATGTAGCCTGCTTACAGGAAAGTAACAGTAATCTACCTTTTTTGCAATAGTAATCCCTTACTTTACTCATTACTTGAAAAAAGAAATCAGACTATGCGGTGTTGCCCATCTCCGGTCCACATACAGAAAGTATCATAGACAGATTTAAGGTATCGTGCCACATTTGACCTCTGACCTCTTGTTCATGGTTAGTAAATTAAGAGTCAAAGTGAAAGACAAATCTGAAACTTTGTTACTTACTACCGTTGTTTGGAATAGATAGGAATATAGGGAAATATATATTTTTATTTAAAGACAGGACTCACATGTTTTCATTTCTAGTCTTTAAAACCTGTCTCTATCCATCTAGTACTAATTCTTTCTGGAATACAAGTATGTATATTATGCACACACACAAACACACATGCAGCTATTACCTATTTCTTGTTTTTATACCTAAGATGAATTATTGTTGAATGAAGACATTTTTCAAACACATGTAAAATGTGGCCAATTGTGTTTATTGGGTAAAGGAAAAGGCAGAAGGGGGAAAAGGGGGGGTAGAAAGAATGAAAGAGAGAGAGGAGAGAAAACCCCAACAATCCCCTCTGAGCAAGCACCAGGCGACAGTGGATAGGAAAAAACTCCTTTTAAAGTGAAAGATACCTAAAGGAGAAACCTATGGCAGAACCAGGCTCAGGAGGGGGCAGTCAACTGCCGGGACTGGTCGGGGAGTGAGGGTGAAAAAAGAAAAAGGAGGGAGGGGAAGGGGGGAATAGAGGTGGAGGAAGACAAGGTTACATGAGGTGAGAAGCAGCAGTGTCCCTCCTCCAGAACCAGTGGAAGCATTTTTTCTTCTTTTTCAGACACTGTTCCACGAGCACTTTTTTCTCAATGATGAGGGTTTTCAGCTCATCCATTGTTTCTGTGTTTTCTTTCTCAAGTTTGTTGCATCTTTTCACCATGTCTTCTAATTGTTCTTGTTTTTCTTTAAGCTTGTCTTTCAGTTCTTTAACTGTTGCCTCCTCTATTCGCTTTGCCTTGTGCACATCTGTGTGCATGTCTTCCAGCTGCTGGTTTCTCTTCTGGATTTCTTGAAGTCTACACTGCAGGTCTTTATGTGTTTTCTGTTGTTCTTGCTTTTGCGCCTGGATTTCAGTGTTTTTGTACTTCAAGGTCTTAGAAAGTTCCTCAAGTTCGGTATTTTTTCTCAGCATCTCATTGATGCTACTCTGCATCTCTGAGCATTGTTTTTCCAGTTTTTTCTTTTCTCCTTCCAGTACAGTTGTTTTGTACTTCGTTTCGTTATACAATTCTTGGAGTGCTTGATTTTTCCTCTGGAGATTAAGTTTTTCTTCTTCCTGTTGTATTTTCTGTTGGTCTTTTTCTTGAAGCACCTCTTTATTTCCGTGCACTTTTTTATCAAGCCTGATTTGGAGCAATCTGTGTTTTTCCTCCATCTCATCAAGCTTGGAGTCCATTTCCTTCTGTTTCATTTCCATTTGCTTCTTGTCTTGAAGCAACTGTTGATTTTTGTGCAGAGTTTTGTCATGCTTCACCTGCAGAGCTTTGTATTTTTCCTCCATGGCTTGGAGTTTGCTCTGCATGTCTCTCTGCTCTACGGGCTCTTGTTTCTTGTCTTGGTGGATCTCTTTATTTTTCTCCAGAGCTTCATTGAGTATTACTTGCAAGCCTTCATTTTGTCTCTCGATGTTCCTCAGCTTGCAATCCATTTCTTCCTGTTGTATTTTCTGTTGGTCTTTCTCGTGAAGCAACTCTTTATTTTTGAGCAGTGTTTCCTCAAGAGTTATTTGGAGCATTTTGCATTTTTCCTCCAAGACTTCAAACTTGCGGTCCGTTTCTTTCTCGAGCATTCCTTGTTGCTCTCTCTCTTGAATGAACTCTTTATTTCCGTGCACTTTTTTATCCAGCCTGATTTGGAGCAATCTGTGTTTTTCCTCCATCTCATCAAGCTTGGAGTCCATTTCCTTCTGTTTCATTTCCATTTGCTTCTTGTCTTGAAGCAACTGTTGATTTTTGTGCAGAGTTTTGTCATGCTTCACCTGCAGAGCTTTGTATTTTTCCTCCATGGCTTGGAGTTTGCTCTGCAGGACTCTCTGCTCTACGGGCTCTTGTTTCTTGTCTTGGTGGATCTCTTTATTTTTCTCCAGAGCTTCATCGAGTAGTACTTGCAAGCCTTCATTTTGTCTCTCGATGTTCCTCAGCTTGCAATCCATTTCTTCCTGTTGTATTTTCTGTTGGTCTTTCTCGTGAAGCAACTCTTTATTTTTGAGCAGTGTTTCCTCAAGAGTTATTTGGAGCATTTTGCATTTTTCCTCCAAGACTTCAAACTTGCGGTCCGTTTCTTTCTCGAGCATTCCTTGTTGCGCTCTCTCTTGAATGAACTCTTTATTTCCGTGCACTTTTTTATCCAGCTTGATTTGAAGCAATCTGTGTTTTTCCTCCATCTCGTCAAGCTTGGAGTCCATTTCCTTCTGTTTCATTTCCATTTGCTTCTTGTCTTGAAGCAACTGTTGACTTTTGTGCAGAGTTTTATCATGTTTCACCTGCAGAGCTTTGTATTTTTCCTCCATGGCTTGGAGTTTGCTCTGCAGGTCTCTCTGCTCTACGGGCTCTTGTTTCTTGTCTTGGAGGATCTCCTTATTTCTCTCCAGAGCTTCATCAAGCATTACTTGCAAGCCTTCATTTTGTTTCTCGATGTTCCTCAGCTTGCAATCCATTTCTTCCTTTTGTATTTTCTGTTGGTCTATCTCGTGAAGAAACTCTTTATTTCTCTCCAGAGCTTCATCAAGCATTACTTGAAAGCCTTCATTCTGTTTCTTGATGTGCCTCAGCTTGCAATCCATTTCTTCCTTTTGTGTTTTCTGTTGGTCTTTCTCGTGAAGGAACTCTTTATTTCTCTCCAGAGCTTCATCAAGCATTACTTGCAAGCCTTCATTTTGTTTCTCGATGTTCCTCAGCTTGCAATCCATTTCTTCCTGATGTATTTTCTGTTTGTCTTTCTCGTGAAGCATCTCTTTATTTTTGAGCAGTGTTTCCTCAAGAGTTATTTGCAGCATTTTCAGTTTTTCCTCCAAGACTTCAAGGTTGGAGTCTGTTTCTTTCTCGAGCATTTCTTGTTGCTCTCTCTCTTGAATGAACTCTTTGTTTCTGTGCACTGTTTTCTCAAGCTTGATTTGGAGCAATCTGTGTTTTTCCTCCATCTCGTCAAGCTTGGAGTCCATTTCTTTCTGTTTCATTTCCATTTGCTTTTTGTCTTGAAGCAACTGTTGACTTTTGTGCAGAGTTTTATCATGTTTCACCTGCAGCGCTTTGTATTTTTCCTCCATGGCTTGGAGTTTGCTCTGCATGTCTCTCTGCTGTGTGGACTGTTGCTTCTCTTCTTGGTGGATTTCTTTCAGTTTTTCCAGAGCTTCGTCAAGCTTCTCTTGGAGCTCCTGATTCTTCTTGACCATGTTTTCCTGTTTTATGCTGTCTTTTTTCTCCTTTTGGAGCAAATCTTTATTTTTTTCCAGAGCTCCATCAAGCTTTTCTTGAAGCTCCTCATTCTTCTTGAGCATTTTATCCCCTTTAATGCTCTCTTTTTTCTCCTTTTGGAGCAGATCTTTAATTTTTTCCAGAGCTCCATCAAGCTTTTCTTGGAGCTCCTGATTCTTCTTGAGCATTTTATCCCCTTTAATGCTCTCTTTTTTCTCATTTTGGAGCAGATCTTTAATTTTTTCCAGAGCTTCATCAAGCTTTTCTTGGAGCTCGTGATTCTTCTTATCTTGGAGAGCCCATTGTTTCTCCTCAATAATACCTTCCCTTTCCTGAAGCTGGTAGGATAATTTTTCTAATTCAGCGCTCTTTCTCTCATTTTCTTCTGTCAGGATCTTAATCTTTTCTCTGTTCATGAGATTTTCATTCTCCATTTCTTCCAATCGCTTTTCCTCTAATTCTACCTGTTCATCCCAAGGAAGAGAGCTGATATAAGGGTCTAGGGACTCATACCATGGAATAGAGCTGGGGTCAGCTTCTTGTCTTTCTTGCTCTTTCTGAGACATGTTGGAGTCTGTATACCGTGAGTACGAAAAGGATCCAAATGTTTCGAAATGCTTTACTGGTGAACGTTTGAATGCTGCTAACATAAGTGCTGCAAATAACGGACTAAAAGTTGTACATCCTCACCCCTATTTAAGGATTCAAGAATCAAAGCTTCAAAGGATCAAAGCTTTAGAAGCCTGTGACATCAGAATTCCATATGCCAATGAGGTTGTCACATGACATTTTTGAATGAGGTCATGTTTTTGTATGAATTTTTTAAATAACATCAGCATTCTGTAAGCCAATGAGGTTCTTACATGACTTTTGAATGAGGATAATTCTTTTGTGTTAAAAAAAAAGTGTAAAAAGTGTTATTGCAATAACATAAAAAGTGAGTAAAGAAAGTAAATAAAAGTACAGTTTTATTTATATAGCACCTTTCAAGACAAATTCATTGTGTCTGAGTTGTATTGGTAACTCGTTGAAGTGTTACTTGGTATCATAACTAGACAGTTTGCGCATACAGTGAGTGAAAGCATTGGGTGGACTGAACCATTTTTGGTTTGTTTGTTTTTCTGTTTGACTCCTTGTTTTATTCAATATTGCAGTTTATATGATAGTATTAGAGACCCAGATAGCAAGGAAACATTGAAACAATGTTTAGTCAATATCAGGCGATGTCATTGAATCAACGTTGAGATCTGATGTTGACCTAACGTCACTCTTGCACCCTTTTTTAATATTGAAACAACGTCAGGTTTTCATATTGAATCAATGTTGAAACCTGACATTGATTCGACGTTATACTTTCTAATACTGTTGACATTGAAACAATGTCAGATTCTGATATTGAAACACTGTTTCACATATGGAAATATGTGATGTCTTGATGAATCGAGCAGATATTAGAAGTTTACACAGCACCATTCTCGCATGAAAATATCTTAAAAGTCTATTTTGTGACCCAGAAAGAGTAATATTTCAAACTCCGCCACTCTGTGTTCCTCCGCCACCGCCTCGTTTGAGTTTTGGACGAAATGGATTCTGGGATATTGCATTTCGTCATTTCGAGCTGATTGGAGACCAGAACAGCCAATCAGATATTTTTGCATCCAAGTCTGTGATTGGCTGGTTTTGTGGCACAAATATAACGGTGTATAGAGAGAGTTGAGCGTGCACGGGCAGAAATGTTGAGAGCGCAAGCAACACATTGCGAGCGAGCGCAAATGCAAAAACTGAGCGAGAGGGGCTGCTATTGTGTGTGTGTATGGATAATAGCAAACACTGAAATACATTTTTTGCACGCAGCAATGAATTTTGTTCACTCAAATTCAGCTTTTCTTCGCTCAAAATAAATTTCTCCTCAAAATGCAACACTTGCACCTGCAAACTTTTTTTTACGTGCGCTCAAATTTTTTTTACGTGCGCTCAGAATAGTGGCACAAAAATAACGCCATAATCCCAAAGAGAAGTAAAGCAAGTGTGTAAGTTCATCTCTGAATGTTTGTAAAGCGTTCCCACGTTAAGCTTAAAGCACTTCTGTGTGTCAGCGTTCACACTTAAATAGTGATGGAACATGTTCGCTTCTGGGTATAATTGTATCACAGATCCGTGCTGTACCTCCACATTCCTGACCGGAGTGCACATCTATGCATGCTAGTTTGAGACTGACACGATGCTCCAGCTCTCGCCTGTTGTCTGACTTGTAAAAGCAAAGACTCCCATCGATCCAAAGGTCACACCAGTTGAGCTTCCAGCGTTTTAGGACAGAAGCTGGAGAGGAGACACATGCCACATTGTAAAATTAGTGCATGGTAAGGTGCTGGGATAACTTTAAACTTCAGTTTAACATCCTTCTGTTGCAGGCCTCACATCTCAGGTGATTTAGTAGTTGCTTTTGAATATAGTCCCACCCCCACCCCTCCCACCAAGCAGATGTATCTCCATTGAGTGTCCTTGATAAGCCACTTAAAGGTACGGCCAAGAACAAATAATGAGATTATAAGTTACAAAGGGTAGAGTTTCATAATGCGTGAAGTTTTCTAGAAAATCCTCAGTGTCGAGTTTGCAATCTGGTCACCAACACAAATACACAACACAACATACATGAAAAACAGCCCACATGTATTAGCTATGATTAGAATAAAGCTAATAAATCAGCTATGCTGATAAATGTGCTGATGTTAAATGATCCTAGTAGAATTTAAAGCTTTAAATCTCTGGGATGTTGTTATGAACCAATGCAGTATTGGTCATTTGTAGACACAAAGCATCTAACCGAGCAGTTAGCAGTTTGAAGCAGCCAGCTGTATTCAGTGAGCTGCTTTAAAATTCAAAGGATAGCCTTCCCAGAGATATCCAGCACACTGCCTGTCCCATGACAAAAGTGTAATCTGCAAAAATGCAAAAGGTTTCAAATACATTTCACTGTGCTAAGTGTTATCACTTTATTCAATGCAGTTTAACATTTACCCAAAAAGGTGAGGTAAAATGTACATGTAACATGCTACATGTCACATGTATAGTCTAGATGTTGATGCTCATACTTAGTCAAACTCCTTAAAAACAGAAAAGTGAAAAAAGTAAAAGAAAATGCAATGGCCCTTATCACTACACTTAACAAATACAGATGAAATGGGTGAATATTATTTTAATTATAAGACAAGTCTTGTCCTGTAGGTCCTGTCTCTTAAAGCACCCAAAAAAATGAAGCCTAAATGGTTTTATATGTTAATTGAACCGAATAATTGAACCTTTAAGTTACTAGCACTAATTTTATTATAGAATTCCCTGAATCTGTGAAGAAGAAAAAAAACTTACTCTGTCTCCACAACCAGCTTGATTTCAGGAGCGCCATAATCCTCAGATGTTGTCCTTGTTATTAGTTTGCTTTGATAATAATCCAGGAGCAAAAGGCTTGCTTATGTCTAAGAGACTGTATGATCCCACTCTGTTGTTGGAGGCCTTTGCCTGGGTTTATATTGCCTCTGTCCTGCAGATATTGAGGTATTGGTAGATTAATCTGGCTCTCACCAGGACTGACACTGATTCAGAGGATCATTCTGGATTAGGAGACCACGCCCTCTCTCACCCCCCACCCCCATCACTCTTTCTGAACTGATTTCTCTATCAGACACTTGCACTGTGGGCCACACAATGTTTAAGTTGTTGAACACTCTTATTACATAAACTAAACTCCTGTAGGCCTCATTCCACAGATTCATCTGCACATGCATGACATGCTTTTACAATTTAATCCCTGTCCTGAAATAACATCCAGAGGATTAGCCTAATATTACCCAGGTCAGTTCTGTGAGTCTTCTCAGAATGTCTGCAGGTGATGCATAATGACATCATTTCCTTTTATAGCCTATAGAAAGTTCTGGTCTTGTTTACGTCAGCTCAGTCTCCTGATGGTGTGTTTACACCAGTTCCTAAATTCAGAACTAGTTTTTGTTTGTTTGTTTGTTTGTTTGTTTGTTTTAACTGTGTGTCAATATGTTATGTTGTCACACCCCATACAAGCTCTGAAATGGCGGCTTTCCTCCCATTGTTACAGTTTTTCCATGAACCACTTGGCGATTATTGTTGATGAACAGTTTTGAAACACTGCATGAACTAAATATTAATATATAAGATTTTATTAATCATAATAATAATAATGATGATGATACACTGAGTGTTAATGGTTTACTGAAGCATGCCTCTCTGTTTTTAAGGGAAACAAAAGGATGTACCCACAGGTAAAATGGTAGAGAAGTTGCAGAAGTGGTTCTGTTTCTTTAGGAGTTGCTATTTGACATCCAGGGCATGACTTGTCTTGTAAACATTTCAATCACAGTGGGGATCGTGGAGAATCTTGACTGCCGCCTCTCATAATTCCCAGCAGGCATCTTTATTTGAAAGCTCGGCTCACTGCAGTCAGAAGACGTATATGTGCTGCTGTTGTGTTTGATGAACAGAATCCGCTCTCTGATTGTCAAATTTTTCATTTTAATATATTTCTTCTTATCTAAAGCTTTTTCCCCCTCTAAGTGATGTTTCTCTCGGTCCCTTCATATAACTCCTGCTGTTTTATTTAAGAGTTGAACCCCTGAAATCAGTTATAATCTGACATTTTTCAGTAGCCAGCTTCCATCATGTTTGTCATAGAAATATTTTATTGTATACCCAAAATGTTGGCATTTAATACTCAGTCTAAAACATATATAGTAACTCAGTCAGACATCTTTCTTTGCCCAGTTTACCCACTATTACTCTTCTCCACATCTTCAGTTCATCTGAACCTTCCCTAATGGTCGCTACCAATGAAAACCATTACATCTTCAGCTCTGCCACCTTTTTGTCAGTGCCACGGTCTCCAAACTATACATCAGAGCAGGTCTCACTTCCATCTTGTAAACATTCCCTTCCTGCTGTTCTTCTGTCACATAGCAAGAGTGAGAGGTGAGTAAATATTGGCGAATGAACCACAAAAAATACTGATGTCAACTTGTGAATGAATGAGAAAGTACTGAAACCAGTATGTAATGGAGAGAAGCCAGTTTGGCACCACTGACAGGAATAAATGGCATAGCTTTTGGTGTGCACATTCAAAAATAATTTTACAAAGCAAAGAAGACTAAAGTAAGAAAATAAATGCGACGAATGCTAATTTACAAATTTCATGTTGATTTTTGTATTTAATGGTAAAGTTTATGACATTTCACAGTGGTTAAAAAAAGGTTTTTCTTTGATCCAGAAATCTCCACTTCATGAGCACTTGCATGCACCAAGAGTTTAGAGCCTGATAAATGTGAACATTTATTGATGAAAACATGGCAAAATGGCCTTTTCTGGCTATGCTATATTTTTGATCCCGTGTGCATGAGAGAAAAGCCAAAATAAATTCAAACTCTTGAACCCAGTTCTTTTTTTTTAAGTCATTAAAGATGTATGCTCAGAGAAATCCTTAAAAGCCCCAAACTACCATGATATTCGTGCCCATGATGAGAGTAAACTTCTGATGATTTCTCTGAGCAAATGTGCTGCGTCTAACTGTTTGTCTTCATGTTCCTCCTCTGCAAAGCTATAAAACACGAAAGCTATTTAAAAGTAAATTATGACATATAGATCAGTAAAGTAACAATAAACACATCAAACTACATATTGCTCCTACAGGATCACTGAATAAAGAGTGCAACAGCGTGACTTACTCACAAATTGGTCCGAATCTTTTTACCAACTGTAAACACAGTTTGTTTCTCCCCCAAAACTCTCCTGACTGTTCCACAGTGTTTGTGGTTAGGTTGGAGGAGCTGCAGATGCTTGTGTAAGGATAGAGCCGAATTATAATCATGGCTGTATGAAATATTTACTGTTGGGTGATATGATGTAAACCCCAGGGTTATGATCTGAATGTAGCACAAATGTGGCAAACTAAAGAGAGACGGAGAGAGAGGGACGCTATGTTTGTTGGCTGCTTTTTTTCTGCTGTTGTGCAACTCCCACAGCTGCTCTCGGCGGACAGACGGCTCACTCACTACTCTGTGGGTCAACAAAATTTTGGGATATCTCTGTAACTCATTGGCGGTGTGGCGGTGTGGCACAGTCGCATTATTTGAGCCATGGGTGGACTTTGGACAGATTCGTGCGCAACAGCTCCTGGCAGAAAGAGATAACACCACAGATTTTTTTTTATCCATTTAGAAGCACGGTAGTCTCGGAAGTAATCTAAAGGTGAAGGGGCTATGTTAGCAGGTGTTTGATTTTATAGTTAAAGTTATTAAAAATTATATGGAAAAAGGGAGAAGACTGATAATGAGAGAACATTTATAGAGTTGGAAGAGTCAACATCCTCCTGGGTAAATCCATAAATAACTAAATAAAGCTTCATAGAAATACAGATATGAGTTGAAGTGTTATTTTAGTCCAGATCAATGCGAGGGACCCACAGTCTCCACTGAGACAAAGTTAAATATCAATTAAAACTAAATCTTTGTACCAAGTGTTTTATTTATTTATTTAATATTTACCAAACTAAAATACATACAGTACGTGAAACCAGGTAAATTTCGACCTCTCAGTCCTAAACTGCTGCAAATGCGCTGATGAATCAGATTAAAATCTTCAATTTTCTTATTGCTGAGGATCTTCTGGGGGCCAAAGACTCCTCCAGATGGCCGATAGCCTGCTTTTGTCTCACAGAGCTGGTATAACACAAAGCTCTAGACTAAACATTATTGGCAAACTTACTGTGAAATTGCACATAACTTTATTAAAAATGATGTACCTTTTTGTTTTCGATCAATTAAAAGCTCCACTTTCAGGCCAAAAACAAACTTATTACTGAAATGGGTTGGTACACTTATGAAAGAAAAAAGGCTAATATGTCTATACACAGTTTGCTGCTTTTAGTAGTAAAATAGCAAAAGAAAAATATGAGAGCTCAGTAAGAGCCTTCTGTCGATAATCAATGACTGATAGCGATCACTGTGATGACTTATTCATCCATTTGCCTTTTTTTTTTCTGAAGGATATCCCATCATATGCTGTACTGTTAAATTTTTTTAAAGCTGTCATGTGGCATGATGATAAAATTCAATCTTGTAGGGACAGGCACACTCAAATGCACTCAGCTTAAAATGCATGTTTTTGAACTGTGTGAAGAAAACTGAAGAAAATTGACCGACAGAGGCACAGAGAGGAAAGTCAGGCCCATAAAGGCCCCACTCACCCAGTGGAGCATTGTGCTGCACTGTGTAAATCTAATAGCGTTACGCTGCATAGTGATACATTTTTTTCAGTTTTCCTGCAGAATGAGTACTTTAGATGTTGACAGAAAAGTAGATTTACCTTGTAATGGCCTGATGTTCTAAATGCAGGGCTTTCACCTGCATGGAGCATTTTCAAATTCGTACATTGGTGCTTTGTCTTGAGGACCTAAACACATCTTCAACCACTGCTTTTTAATGTTAATGTTTTCATGCATGAGCCTCATTGTCACATATATTTTGGGCCTGTATTAGAAAAGGAGCTGAGGGTGAACTGATACCCTGCTGGCTTCACACAACTCATAAACTTCTCTCTTCCACAGGAGCCCACAATACTTCATGGCTGCCATCTGGTGGCAACATTATGTAGGCCTGTTAACTCCAGTGACACTGACATATTCATGTTGTAGGTGATACTCTAAATGAAGAAAAAAAAATGAACTCACTAAAAGACACAAACGTGCCTTTTGTTCTTTTACTATCTAACATATTATCTAACATATTATAACGTATATTATCTAACATACACATGTCGTTAATGTACAGTCATAGTAAATAATTTATTTTATGTGATAAACGTGTCAGTTCCCATGCTTTATGCACATCATTAAAAACGTGTTGTTGTTTTTTTAACTGCATGAGTGTTAAAGCACTGGTATACACCACAGACTGTATATAAATGTTTTATAAAATATATTTTATACATACAGTGATCTGAGTATTTGCCCAATGCTTAATTAATTATTGGGGGTTTTTGTTTGTTTTTTTACATTTCTGTCACATTTAAATGTTTTAGATCATAAAAAAAACATTTCAACATTTCATTCATTTAAGGAAAGAAAAATTATCCAAACCTAGCCCTGTGTAAAAAAGCCTGCTGAATGTGCCACCCTTGGCAGCAAGAACTGCAAATAAGCATTTGTGATAAATGGCAATGAGTCTTTATCATTGCTGTAGAGGAATTTTCGCCCACTCTTCTTTGCAGAATTGTTTTAATTCAGCTACACTGGAGATTTTTCAAGCTTGAACGGGCTGTTAAATGTCATCTCAATGCATCTTAAATGGATTTAAGTGCAGACTTTGACTAGGCCAGGTTCATCGGTGTTTCAACTTTTCTCCATTTGTGAATAATGGCTCTTACAGTGTCTTGATGCATGCTCAGTCATCCAGATAAGTAAATCCCCAAAAGTTGATTCTGTTCACGTCCAGATGAACGGAATCAACTTTTGGGGCTCTCACAGTGGTTCACTGGAGTCCCAAAGCCTTAGAAATGGATCCGTAACCCTTTCAGAGAGGCTGCAACTTCGTCAAACTGGCTGTAGCCTATAGGCTTCCTTGATTCAACAAGGTCGGGCCATAACCAGGCGTGGGAGTGACTGGTGTAATTGAACTCAGCTTTTAAAAAACTGCCCGTAATCAGTAAATTTCAAAAACTGTCCGTTAAAATAACCAGCTACATCTAAAAATCGTAAAAGAAAAGAAAAAAAAGATTATTATTATTATTATTATTATTATTATTATTATTATTATTATTATTATTAATAATAATAATAATAATAATAATAATAATAATAATAATACTTAGCTTGTATTCTTAGCTCCGTTCCGTTTTAAAGAAAATAATCCAGTATGAAGACGAGAGGAAAAAAAACCCAGACATTTAAACTACGTAACTTCCGGTAGAGTAGGCGTGGTTTACGCTGTCAACTAACCGAAGAACAACAAAAACAACCCGACCGCAGAGGGGGGTTCTGCCAAAGGTGAGTTCTGCACTCTCAAAAATGTACCGTATCAGGTGCCAAATGGAGCACGCGCAGTGACCTGTCGCTAAGTTTGGAGGCCCAGATAGTGAGTTTGTTCCAGCACTCAAAGAAATGTTTTTACCGATTTGAATTTACAGCCAACGTGTTGCACGCTTTTTGGAGGTAGCCAGTAGTGTCGTTGGCTCGTGCTGTGCTAAAATGTTCAAACACACCAGGTTGCACTGTTACAATCTCAGCTTCCAGTTTATTATCCTTAAGCTAGCGACATCATACAGCTAGGCCTCTGTCTGAGCAGTCAGCCCCCCACCCCACGAAACGACGCTCGTTATCTGACTGTAACACCGTTTCCCCGGACCTTGTTAAAAATATATCTGTTTAAAATAGCTTCGCGTATCAGCAACTGTGTGCAATGTTTACAGTAAGACTTTTGACCTTTTTATGACTCTTTGTGGGTTGACGTTCAATTCGGGTAGCATTAATCCATTTCGTTGTTTGTTATTTTCTGAAAAACGTCCTCTTTATTGACAGTTTGGTAGCATTGCAGGTTGAACTTCACCGCTGTGAGCAGTAACGAGCAGCTGATAATGATTAACTTATATTACAAAATCTAACTTCCTGCCCATTGTGTACGCCGAACTGAGCAAATGGTGCTCAAGAAACATTTGAAACAAAAAGATTCTAGAAAAAAAAAGTAAAAAATTATAAAATTTAAAAGTGTGTGTTTAAACTGTACAAAACAATGACCTCAGGTTAGTCTTGACATATGTCCATTAGAACTTTTTCATTTCAGTGCATGGCTTCAGGGCTTGGCTGCTCCCCAGCTATACCACATAAACAGTTGTTTTCTTCTCAAGCACCCAACTGTTACCTTACCTTTCCTTTGTTTGTCACATAAATGCAAGTTTCACCACCTTTGATGTGGTGTCAACTCTGTCTTTCTTTGCAGTTTTTTTTTTTTCACATATTCTGGTTATTTTACGGCTGCAAGCTTAAAAATACGTTTTCCCTGATTAGGTTTCTCGTCATTTTCTCACAGCAGGGACCGAGGCATGTGATCTGATGTGGTGTTGAAAACACTCTTTCCTTTGGTCTCTGCTACATCAGAGGTAAGAATCAGGTGGGATCTGTGTAATGAGAAACGATCTATGACAGAAACATCAGACAGAGTCCGGATGAAACACTCAGTCTTTTGACAAACACACTTCAGGTGGGCGCAGTTTGAGATGATCAGACCCCGTTTGTCTGAAACTGATAGGGCTGATCGGGGTTAAAGTGAGGCTGTTGAGTGCAAGGTGGACAGGCAGGGTTGAGGATGTATGTTATTGTGATGTATGATCACCAGTTATTGAGCCTGGCTGGAGGGGTTTTTTGAAAAAGTTCCTTTTTTTCTGGATTGAGTTAAACAATTACTCATCAGATTAATCATTTTACAGCAAAAATGGCAACAGAAATTGTAATCATAGCAGAAAATGGGTTTCAGTAGGAACAGGTGGCTTCGCTGACAGCTGTGCACCTGCTCTCCTCAGTGCTGCTATGCCTCTCACGTTTCAGCTGTCTGTGACTTGTAGGTTATTCTGTGATGTTCGTGGGTTATTTTTAGACCTTTTTTTTATCTCTTAACACGTGCACAGAAAAATGTAAAACATAGACAAGAAGTGTCAGCCAGCAGGAGGAGCAGGACTAAAGTTTGAGGTGGTTAAAGTGGAAGTCAGTGGTAGCACATTTGTGCCCCTTTGTTTAGCACTTTGAATGAAGGACAACCCAACACTATGGGGATAATGCCATGCACAGGCACTGGTTGGCCTTAGTAGGATTTGGAGCAATCACAAGTGATTAATCAATGTTCATACCCCGAGTAATCCTGTCTTCTGAAACTTTCAGTTTATACTTATGTGTTAAATCTACACCGTAGGTACGTCATAATTATATACCCTTATGAAGCTCTGTTGTAACTACATTTCGGCGTGGTGTCAGCCACTTGTCTACAGGCTCTGCAAAGATTCAAGAAATCTCATTTGAGCTTTCGAATCACATGCAATTACAAAGTAGAACTGATGTTTTATTCAATATGAGCAGCAATTAGTGATTGATCCATGAACTCGTCAGCAAAGTGCTTACTGAGGTGGAACAATGACTGTGGAACCACTGCTATCGCCCCCTGGTGACCATTTAAAAGACAACAGGCTTAAAGCGCGTCCACCAAGCATAGGCAATTTTCCCCAAGGGTCCACATGCTGTGGAAGGCGGCACCAATTAGCTGAACTCACTATTTAATTTCATCTCTTTCTGAACTTATCGGTGAAACCTTGCACAAGATTTTCAGATTCTCATGTGAACTTGTGGAGAAAATTAATTGCCCACCACTGCACATGGCCTTCCTGTTAGCTACAGGCCACTAATACCTATAGGTCAGGGGTGGGGAACTCCCACAGCTGATTTAAATGGCTAAATTACCTCCTCAATATGTCTTGAAGTTCTCCAGAGGCCTGGCAATGAACTAATCATTGGATTCGGGTGTGCTGACCCAGGGTGATATCTAGAACCTGCAGGACACTGGCCCTTGAGGCCTGTAGTTCCCCCACCCCTGTTATAGGTGATAGAAAGGTCATTTTTTTGTGTAAAAAATACTTTAAACCCTAAAATGCTTCAGGGAAGCTGCCACTATAGTTCTAATAGTTGTGCTGGTGGAACTAGTTCACCTGGTTCCACTGTTGTCATGTTTCTGAAAATGCTCACTCAATTTGTTTTGCATATGTGGGCTTTGAATGACAAATGTCCAGAGTAGAGGGTGCTTTATTCTTCTCCAGCTTCTTTCATAAATGCAGTTTCAGATGTCAGCTTAGACATTTCCTGTAGGTAAATTATTTAATCCACATGGTCACTCTGAGCTGTGTGTAAGGAGCATTTTCATAGTGCCGAAGATTTTTTGGACAGTCACTGTCAGAGATGAGCTGTGCTGTGCTTTGAGTGCTTTGCACCAAAAGTATGTTTCTTCATGGAGAACGTGAGCATAGGTGAAAACAGAAGCAGATGCTAACAAATGAAAAGCATATCTCAATGGTTTTCTTCATTTATACAGGACTTTTATTAGCAGCTACAAAATCTTCCAAAAAAGTAATAAAAAGAAAAATGAAATACAGAAACAAATTGAGGGTAAAAAAGAAGAAAATCTGGAAAAGAAGATTTTTGGCTCACAGTAGACTCTGGGAGGTGACTGTGCCCATAAAACACTGTGTGAGATTAGAACTTTAGAATTAGATCACAACGCCTGCTAAACATATGTCCCATTCTAAATTCCTTAACAGACATCAGCCCTAAAAATCTGACACTGAGAATTCTCTAAACACCACAGTAGACATGCACGTTACATGTATGTAAGCCTGAAAAATTAAGCAATACAATTTTGACACTTAAAGACCTAAACGTCAGTAGGATCACATATGTTTTGGGAGGAAACTTGATTTTCATACAAATTGTTGATAAACAGTGTAAAATATCTCCAGCTTTATCCTTTAAAAGACATTTGTAACAGCACTGAACTGTCCTGATTTAATTGTCATGTTAATCTTAAAAGCGTCTTTTTATTTTTCCTTTGGTCTCTTACATGGATACGTGTTCAGGACTTGAACCATGGAGTCCTCTGATGAAGATGAGGTGCGCACCTTTGTTCAAGTCCTCAGTGAGAAGTATAACCCTGAGAATTTCCCCTATGGCCAAGGCGTAGGAGTGGTTGTTCTGCCCAGGCCTCCAGGATCCCCTGTCAAAGGTGAGAGATGATAGAGCGAGCTATTTCAGTGCTGTGATGATGCCACGTGAGCAGTGTATCACTTGTGATAAGTTCGGCCCGGCATATCTGCCTTTTTATTTGGAGTGTTGAGCTCTGAATCAGGGTCTGAACTGACTCGAGTTTCCTGTTTGCAGATCGCCTCTTCTTGCCCAGCGCACTGGTTCTGAATGACAGTGGAATCAGTAAAGCCGGCGACAGGCAAGACATTGCTGCTTTCTGCGCCCACGTGGTAGAGCTCGACCTGTCCCACAATCAGCTGAATGACTGGGGAGAGGTGGGTGTCTTGGAGTTTTAATTGAACTTTCTAAAGTTTTTCGTAAAAACAGAGCCATCTGGCTTTTGTTCAAGACAATTTAGTTGGAGTGCTCTCTGTATGCTACCATGTCAGCAGTTAAAAGGGCCTAAATGGACACTAGTACATGCTAGTCACAGGTTTATAAGATTAAGGTCTTTGTTTTGATTGTTATTTTGGTGTATTAAAAAATGAATACAACACATACAGATTAAAAAAAATAGAAGTTAATCTCTCTTTATTGTTAGTAAGGATGCAAGCCTGGGATGTCATACTTTGGCATAGTATGAATGGCCGTGGGGGAGGTGTTTATCAGGAGGAAAAGCTGTAAAACTTAATACAGTTCAAAGTCCAAAAATGTATGCCCTCCTTCACATTTTCCAAAGCCATCCAGTTGGCCAGTTTGGAGTCTTTAACTGGAAAGCATGTAGATTTTTAGATGGTTATTCACTGATTCCATCTAGCCTCCATTCATTCTTTTCTTTTTGTTTGTTTGCATATGTACTGTTAATAATTAAGCTCTTAAGGTTGGGTTGTGCTGCATGCCTCCCCTCGAAAAAGAAAAAAAAAGCTCCTGTTATTTAGCCGTGACTACGAAACAAAGGCCCCTTAAAAAAGTTGCACGGCCCTTGTTATGCCCCTCTCACAGTGCTGTTTGTTATTCAGCCGAGTTATACCGTGGTGAGGGCTGTAGGCACAGTTCCCTTCTGCTGTGCCAGCTGGAACACCTGGTGCCTCTCAGGTTAACTGGAGTACTCATTTATTAATAAGCAGGGTTGGATACATTTTTTTGTATGAACCAATAAATACATACACCACATATTAATTTAATATTATAATGTCTCCTTCTGTCATTCACATGGGTTTAGCATTAAGCATTTTATTTGCCATCTAGAAGCCAAAGGTGCTAGCTCATCTAGAGTGAAAACAAGTCAATGTGAAACTAAACCAGACGCTACTGATGTGGATTACTTATCAGGTTTTTAAACAGAATGAAGGAAAACGTGAACATGGTACAGAAACACTTTAAAAATATGCCTGTTCAAGACTATCTATGGGTTATATATAAAGATGGATGACTTGGAACTTACCTAGAATTTAAACCGCTGTATCTCATTATACAGCTTATATATGTGTACTAGAGTTATCTAGCTAATCAACAAGCTCTGAACATAATGATTTGAATGTTTTGAAAAGCTCTGTAACTTGTTTGTTCTTTTTCTTTGTTCTGTGTCCTGATGCTCCTGGTTTTGCCAGATCGGCACCATCGTTTCCAGCATCCCACACCTGGACTTCCTCAATCTGAGCATGAACCCGCTAAGCGGCGTGCAGCTGGAGCCGAACATGGCAGAGGTTTTTTCCAGGGTCCGACGGCTGGTCCTCATTAACACACAAGTCAGCTGGGACACTGTTCACACACTCACGCAGCACACACCGGAGTAAGTGACAAAGCATGGAAAAAGGTTTTATGTTCTTTTATTTGTGGAAATGAGAGAATTTGGATTTTTTCTTTATATTTTTGTCTAACCGTCTGCATATATAGAGATTTACAGTGTTATCAGAGTTCTCTCTGCAGTCCTGTGAAAAGCTAAGTACACCCTTACTGCTTCCATGGGAGGTATGAGAATAAGTAGCAGCCAGTTGCTAATGGGACACATTTAACTGATCATAAGCAAATGTGAGCAACTCTGAAAAAGCAGACGTTTGGTAGCTTACTGCTAAGGGGATGTCTGAGCAAATTCACTCCAAAGTTAGACTGAGCAATACTCAGAGAAACTGATAAAAGCCCTAGAGCTACATCTCAGACTCTACAGCCCTCAATTAGTGTGTAAAATTGGAAAGTTCATGACAACACAATTTTTTTTTTGAACTGAACTTGTTAGGAAGGGTTTCCGGGCTTCTTCACTTTAAAACAAACACGGCAGGAATGTTTAGGTTTGCTGAAGTTGACAAAACTACAACAGAATGACTGAAAAAGAAAACAATGAAGATGTTTCAATGGCCCAGTCAAAGTCCAGAACTCAACCAAGCTGTGTTGGGAGCTGTGTATTAAAGAATGCCCACAGACCTCAATGTTGTAAAGAAGAGTGTGCCAGTAGTCCTCCAGTGATGTGAGAGATGACTCTTAATTCATACTGAAAACAATTACCTCACATAATTGTTGCTAATGTGGCTCTACAAGCTACTGAGTCATACTGAATCATTTAGTTTTTTGTGCCACTCTGACCACTCAGAGTTGCTCAAAACATTAGTGAGCAGATTAGTGATGCGTTCCTTCTTTATCTTGAGCACACAGACGTAGACTCAACAGGAATTCCAGGAAGTTATGCCCCACCTTGCCATGTTTAGGGAGGTTGCGTTGCCGCATGAGGAGTAATAGTTGGTTGGTTTAGCCACGAAAGAAGAAATCTTTTCAATTTTGGTCAATAAGTCAGGGCTGTGCCAGTTCCAATCAGCAGGAACCTCGTTATCATGGCTTTGAATAGGTAGATGTCTTCAATGTCCTCCATTGTGAGTGTCGCCAGGCTCGTTCCACTGAAAGACTGTCGTGTATCCGGCAGCAAACGTTCCAACGATCAGGCTCCCCCGCGCCCAGGTTTCTCGTCGAGAGGGTGTCAATAGTGTTTAGTTCAATTCAGTCCAATTTTATTTATATAAATCCAAATCACAAGAACAGCGGCCTCAAGGCGCTTTAGATTTTAGAGACCAGTTGATCAAATCCATAATTCATTGTTGTTGTGTTTATTTAGAGAACCAGACAGAAGAGAGTCTCTGAGAGTTAGACGAGACTAGACAAAGACAAGCAGGAAGATAAGGGAGGGAGAGGAGACAGGAGAAGGTGCGGCCGCCTCCGCTGAGAGCTAAGGGAGAGAAATATATATAGAAATCTTATAAAATAAAATTCTTTACAGTTTTCAGAATTTCAGGTTTTGGTTATATTGTAAACAACTTGGAAACAAGATAACAGCTGCTTTATTCTTTTGAAGAATCAAAAGCACCTTAATGCATATTACACAGATTATACAAAGAATCTTTGATGTCCTCAAAAATGCCAGTTTCCTTGCACCTCATCTTCCAGGCTGGAGGAGCTCTTCCTGTGTCTGAACGGCTACAACAGCGTGTCAGAATCCCAGACGGCATGTCCGTCGCTACGCCTGCTGCAGATTACAGATAACCAGCTGCAGGACTGGGCAGAAGTGAGGAAGTTTGGGCTGCTGTACCCCAGTCTGAGCACACTGGTGCTGGCCAATAACAGCGTGGACTCTGTGGGAGACACCAAGGAGACACTGGAGCACCTCTTCCCCAACCTGCGTAGCATCAACCTCAACAATTCAGGTCGGAGTCCTAAAAGTCTTTTAATCTGTCTGTATTCAGTGCAAGGTGTGAACAAATAGCCCTATAACTCATTATGTTTATTATTATTATTATTGTTGTTGTTGTTGTTGTTATTCAGGTCTTAGTAAGTGGATCGACATTGAAAGGCTGAATTTCTTTCCCAAACTGGTGGAGGTCAAAGCAAAAGGAATCCCTTTACTGCAGTCTTACAGCACCGAGGAGAGACGTAGCCTCCTTTTAGCACAGTAAGTCTAAAGCTGTGTGCTCGTTTGTTCAGTAACTTCATCATCGAAATACTCAGTGAGCACTTTTAACACCCGACTGCTGCACCTGCCCTCAGGCTGCCCTCCGTAATGGTGCTGAACGGGGGTGCCGTGTCTAATGGTGAGAGAGAGGATGCTGAGAGGTTCTTCATCAGATACTACCAGGACTGTCCAGAGCAGGAGCGTCCCGAGAGGTGGAGCATCATCCACACATACATTTTTCACTGCACACATAATCATAGTGAATAAGTTTACTCATGGATGATAATAATAATTCAAAGCTGCGGCTGACTGCTGACGCTGTAGTAACTAGTAGAAGTGGACGAGGAATAATACGTAGTCTCAAAAAGACACTTTGCATAGAAGTTGGCGTTAGGCAACTGTGTGAATTTATCGTTACATAAAATTAGCCATCAGCTTTATTTCTTCTTTTTTACTTTTTGAGTGATTTTTTTTAATCATTTAAGTTTGTTAACTTAGTGATCTGCATCCTACAACTAGGTAGAAAATTAACATGTAACTAAATTTCAAAGGCACTCTCCAGATGGAAAGGATGATTTGTAGCCGGTGTTTTGAGAAACAGTCCTACTTTGGTTAATCGTCCTACCCGTATTATAATTTGACGGCGACTTGTGACAAACCCTAACCATAAGAAATATTAACAATGGGTTAAAAAAATGATGTTTGAATGAAATGAATGAATGAAATTTGGGGTTTGTGTTACGTGTATGCGCAGAAACAACGGGTAGGATAGATTCCCAGAACACCGGTTCTCATTTCGTGGCCATATTTAAGCAACATGTTTTGTACAAAAAAAGTCTAAAACTCAGAGATATTCAGTTAAACAATCTTCTTCTTTCAGATGTTTCCTTTAGGGGTCATCACCATCTAACCCTATCCCTAGCGTCCCCCTCTGCATGTGCTTTTTCACTATATCGATGAACTTTCTGTGAGGTCTTCCTCTCTTCCTCCTCCCTGGCAGCTCAATATTTAGCATCATTTGTCCAATGTATCCACTCTCTCTTCTCTCCCAAACTATCTGAGCCTCGCCTCTCTAACTTTATCTCCAAACTGCTGAACTTGAGCTGTCCCTCTGACATCCTCGTTTTTAATCATTTCCATTTTGGTCACTGCCAGTGAAAACCTGAGCATCTTCAGCTCGGCCTTTTTGTCAGTGCTACTGTCTCCAAGCCATACATTATAGCAGCTCTCGGTACCATCTTAAAAACCCTTTCACTCCTGCTGCCTTTCACTGAAGTTTTTATCAAGGTCACATTTATCGATTTGCGGGCAGTAACCCTTGAGCGGTGATGGATCGTGAGCCTGATGAGCTACTACAGCACTGACATCCTTTGGCTTGAGTAAATAGCTAACATGATAAATTAAAAAATATATTGTGTAGTATTATGTTGATCAATAAAATGTGTTGGGTTTTTTTTTTTTCAGTTCTAAAATTTACATCAGATTGTTTTTATCATTGCTTCATTACAACGTTTAAATGAGACATTTAGAGTAAAATTTATATTGAAAGTCTTCACTAAATAGCTTAAATATGGATCACAAGGTGCCAGCACTGGCTTTCAATTAGAAAGCTAAGCGGCATTTACGTTTGCATTATATTCATATGGGAACACCTGCTGACTCATAACATTAGCAACCAATCGCCATCCCTGTCCTCAGTTTGGGTCCAGCACACTATATGTTTTTTTTGCGGGGGGAGGAGGTTGAAAGCCTTCCTCGGGGGGGGCTCACAGGGGTGAAATAATTCACCAACTGCATTCCACTTAACCTCAGCAGAATGTTGGGGAGGGATTTCTGGAGGAAGGTGTAGTCCCTGACTGGGGGAAACTAACCTTTGGGAGACAATGCCACCACTCTCTCCCTGCTCAATGAGTCCTTTGTGCTGGGAATTCTCTGATTGGGAAAACTGATACACCAGGTAGCAGGTTGTGTTTTTTATGTATACACCTACTCTGTCAACCTGAAGCCTTAATTTGAGAAATTTGATTTGTTTTCTGATGTCACATGAGCTGTCACAGCACTCCTGGCTATAAATTATTTTATTAACTGTGGCAGAACTTGTTTGTCCATCAGGAGCAGTTAATAGTTATTTATTTTATTTTTATGTTAAACACATTCATCGCCATCTAAACACTTCATTTTCTTTGTGTTCAGCTTCATCGCTCTGATTTTATTTTCTTCCATCAAGCGTTGCGTTTGCAGTGTTGGTTCGGGAGGGGTTCGGTGTAGGTCCAGCGTTGGGTATAACCGTGACTGTGCATGTGCATGCGGGCGTTATCGGGGTGTCAGACACACTCAGTAGGCAGTGAGCGCACAGCTATCCCCTTTCCTTTCGGATGAGGCTGCGGCCTCGCTACCCCAAGAGATCAGAGCTCTGCAGGTGGGTCACAGCCTCTCAAGTGAACACATCTGACACAGCCTGGCTTTGAGTAACTATAAACGTGTTCTCAAACCATAAACTAGACTAACTGAGATGGATGCACTCCAACAATTCCTTGAAAAAAATGGGAAAGGGAAGAAAATAACACTGGACAGGAAGGATTAGTGGCAAGAAAGAGTAGAGGCAAGGGTTAAAAAAGAAACCAGAGAGTCGGCGTATCCGGTGAAGTTAGCAGTTAGAGGGTCTAAACAGAGCCACAGTCTCAGGGAAAGACGTGGGAAAATTTACATTTTAACTTTTTGAGGTGATCATACTTTCAAGTAAATAACTGGAGAAATGAGAGAATGAGTCGATGAAATGCCAAAACAGGAGAGCTCAGCTACATGGTGTCTCTCGACTTCACAGTCTTTTAATTTCCTCCGCAGGAATCAAAGAATGCCAAAATGACAGTTGGAATGTCGGCTTCTTATCACCTGCAGCATTGTTTGCCCCATTATACCATGCTTACCACCTTAAATGAAGCCTCTTTGGTAAATGGCTTCTCTTAGAATGGCACTTTGTGCACTGTGGCCTTAGTGGAGAATTCCCAGGGTGGACTGCAAGTTTGGCCAGAAAATCCCAGGGCCAGGGCAGCGGCTTTGTGGAGGAGTTTTGGGGAGGGAAGTGAAATTGCTTTGATTGGCCCAGCTGTTACAGTAGCTTTGAAAGCACAGGCCTTTTCTCCTGGATTTTATTTAATCGTTCCTGGGCCCTTATCTCGAACACGCATTCCCCTGAGATAGCTGAGAGCTTTCTCACGGCAAGCAAGTGGCGGACAACTCTGTGTTTCTCTGCCTCTTAAACACTCATAGCTTGTTTCCATAACCCTGAGTTTAAAGTTTTTTTTTTCTTAAATCTGAAATATCTTAAATATACTTGCTGTTTCTATTTCACACCTGTGCTTCATCTAAGAAGGAAAAAAAGAGGATGCATAACCTGTGAGTCTGAAAAGTGAAGCCAGTGTTGAACAGCCTTTTACCTGCATTCTTCATAACAGCCAGCAGAGGGCACAAAAAGAAGTATTGTCCTATACAAGTCTATAAGAAGATTGCCCTGCTTTTAACTTGATTCATGACCTCATGAAGCATTTTCACAATGACTTTATCATCTCTGTCTTTAGTTTTAAGTGTTATTTTATACAGCTTGTTGTTAAATTTCTAGATTTTGATTCCATTTAGAGTAAATCAATGCTAAAACAGTGTGATTGTGACTGATAATCTTTTTCCATCAGCGGGCAGGGTGGAGCCGTAGACCAAGCTGCTCTTTGAATGTCGAAATGAAGCCTTTGAAACGGGAGTCTACATCCTATCATTGGTACAGGGTGTATGTTATTTACCATAGCAACAATGGGGGGGGGGGGGCAAAGAGACACTGTGGTCTACCTTTAAAATGCCATTATGTGTTATCATGATTATTTGGGCACATATTTTTCCATATATTCGTAGAAAGACATGCAGACATGTCTGACAAACTCATTTTTCTTTAAGTTTTGGCAAATATTCAAAAATTATATGTGTATAAGGAGCTAGTTAGCGGTTAGCATACCCTGGAAAATCCTCCTTTCTGAAACTTAGAATGGGTGCATTTATAAAAGGGTCTTAATGTTTTATTCAGAATCACCTGAACTGAGTGGATGAATTCAACAGGAAAGTGTTTCTACAGGTCAAGCATGAGGGCTGTTTTCCCATAGACTCGTATAGTACCAGTCTGTTTGCAGTCATAGATATCACTACCTTCTTGCCATTATAAAAAATGAAAGTTTAAGGGTTTTTCACACCTGCACTGTTTAGACCGTGTAAATCGAATTCTGGTCTTTTTTATTTAATTTATAGTCAGAACATAATCTGACCTCCATCCAACCCCAACTACCAGGTGTGCGCTGCTAGTTTGAGCTAAATGCCTCCTCGTAGTCAGATGTGCTTTGCATCCTAGGATGCGGCAGAAGACCATACACACGCAGAGTGCTCAAACTGTAGCAGCTAGCTGTAGAATAAACCAAGGGTCCAGAAGACAACATTTCCCTTCATTGGCCAATAAGCAGAATGCCTGCTCTGCCATGGTTTGTGGTGATGCATTTTTGGTTCACTTGGAGTTTTCTCTGTGTAAAAAGAAACAAAGCCATGGGTAAAAGCCAGAAGTTTACAAATTCATCAGCTAATTAAGACTAAAGAAACTAGAGGTGTGAAAACGCCCTGAGATAATTTGCACAGGCTTCACTTTTCAGACACTATGTAGCCACTGCCATGTCTGAGAAACACCATACTTTGTGTGGTGGATTTCTAGTGTATGTCTTGAAGGACTTTGTGTGTCTTTGCTTTATACGGCCTCTGAAGTCATTCAGTTGAGCTCATAGCAAATAAAAAATAACACGAGCTCTGCTTTGTTGCAGGTACCATATCCTCGTGTCCAAATATGGCCATCTGGCTCCACTGGCTGAGGTAGACCTGAGTCCCCGCCTCACCATGGTGGTTGTTCGCTGGGGTGACAGGGTGGAGACAGTCAGCCTCCGTCTGGAGCAAACAGTGGGTGACCTAAAAAAACACCTTAAGGGTCTGCTGCAGCTGCCCAATGGGATGAGGCTCTTCTACATCGACCGAGAGATGTGTTCAATATTTGGACCAGAGGAGCTGAAGTGCGGCACCCGGGCCCTGCATTCCTACGGCATTCGAGACGGGGACGAGATCCTGGTAATGCCCAGGGAGAAAAGCCGCTGCAGCTCCTCGGGTCTTTGAGTCGGGAGGTTCTTACTTTTGACTTGGATTGGAGGAATTGTAGAAATGATAAATTACTGGATATTAAGCTTTTGACTTGAACCCTTTTTTTTAGATATTATAAAAAGGGTGGGTGTTTTTGATGGTAAAGAGGTTTGCTGTCCAAAATCTTGATCACATTTATGCAATAGTACATTTGCACATAGTTGTTTGATATTTACAAAGACTTGAATGCAAGTCGCACATTTCTATGCTTCATGTGGCTTGAGTTACAACTGCAGTTTACATCTTATAGACGAAGCATTAAAAAAAGATCAAAAAGTTCTAGGACTGCTCCCTTAATGGCCAAAAACCATACCTGACCTGAAATTTGGCCGTCCTCCCCTTCAGGGTCTTCCACATGTGCACCTCTGGATAAATATCAGTCTTGTTATGACCACTTCCACTTGTTCTTCTGTTTGCTGGATATGTTTTGCAGTCAAAACAGCAATCATTCAGCTTGAATTAAATTTTTGGGAAAGCGATGGAAATTGGTCCAAGGAAATTTGGACAAGTCCAAGGAAAGGCAAGTGCAGGTGGTTAGAGCGGGCGCAATCCAAAGAAAGCCACCTCACTAACGTGATCGGGATAGGCACAAGAACACGACCTTGAACAGGAGTTCGGCCAAATTTATATCTGATGTTTTTAGATTTTCAGGGGCTGCAGAACATTAAGATCATACTTCCCTTCATACAACTGTCTTTAATTTTTTTTAATTGCTTCCCTTATTATGAATTAAATGCATAAATTGCACACCAATTTCAAAACTAAAATTACCTTATAATTAAAGCATTTGAAGGGTTAAAACAGACCTTCTAATCCCTACTGTTGAATACATTAAAATTAGGAGACAAATATAAATTATACACAATTTCAGATTCAAATTCATTGGATATCAGAAATGCCCTTTCTGAGAATACATTCTGCCACTTTCAGTGCACATTATGTCTCTGTAATGACTACACCTTGATCAGCATTGTCATTTTTCTCCATGTTTCTTTTGTAAAAGATTAATTGATGCCTGTTCACTATAAACTGGCAGCAGGAGATTTTGTACAGTCTGTGCTAAAATTGTTCCAACCTATTACGTTCTCTAGAAGCAACCATGATGGCAAAAATAAATAAATAAATAATAATAATAATCATACTGCAATGATTGCAACTAATCAAGCTTTAAACATGGTCTTGATTTTTTTGTAGTGCCAAGGTTTTGTAAATTGGGTACCATCCATATTTGCACTGCATTAAAAAAAAATTACATTTTATTTACATTTTCATGATGATGACAGCCTCAAAGCGTTGCTCTACCTTTCTAACCTTTATTTAAGCGGAGAAGATTTTGTTTTGTTTTCCTGGAGGAAGAGTGTTTAGATAAGCAGCACATGTAATTCCCTACTTCTTCTTGTTGCCCAGCTTAGACTTTTTCCACACGATTGTAGTGAAATATCCCGGAATAACCTGCGAGCTGATGCATAAATGCCATGTGTTGGGGGTAACGTGCACGCGCGCACCCGCACACACACTCTGATACCTCTCAGTCGAGACGCCCTGGCAGAAAGACGAGACATGTCTGAGGTGAGCTCGGGTCTGGGACAGAGAAAAGAAGGAGTGTTGATGCTCAAGTTACCGCAGGTCTTCTGGCTGTCCTGCGCATGAATGGAGCGGCAAGAGCAGCTGAGAAGCGCTGAGGCTCACTCTGTATGGTAACCACACACCAGCTGCTGTGTCACGGACACTTCCGCTGGATTTAAGTTGGAACAGGTTCACCAAACAGCTTCTTGGCCCTCACCGGTCCACCCAAGTCTCTCTCCTTTACATTTCCATCTCACAGACATCCAAACTTGTAGTTTGCGCCGTTTCGTAGGTCCTGGTGTTGTGAGCTTTCAGCAGGAATTTTTCAACCTATCTTATCGCCTGAAGATTTATTTTACTTTAGCTGACGAGACTTTGGCTGTTGGTGTCTGCTGTGTTTTACCAGCTGGAGCATTACAGATGTAGTCACTTAAACTATGTGTCATAACAATACTGGTGCATTTTTTTCACGTGTTCGTTGGTAGCAAGTGAAGTTATTTGGGGTTAAGTCATTGTTGCTGTGGTTCTTTCTCTAATTTAGACTCTAATTAGAGCTCCCAGGTCAAAATGCTTCTCTTGAGCGTCCGCAGATAAAGTGTTTTGTTGTGTTTATGCAAGCATGTGAACGTGCTGGGGTGCACTTGTCCTGCGGCAGGCTCACAGTGCCATCTGGACTGACAGATTTTCTTTGTGTAGTAGATGACTGGAGATCTCTTTGTTTTATTGACTTTTATTAATCTGTATTATGATGAGTGGGCTCTTGAGAAGTGCTGGGATAAGTGTGAGGGGTTTGTTTTGTTTTTTTGGATCATTGTGAGGTTGGTTTGCACAGTCTCATATGTCTTTGTTTCTTTCAGCATTTCATCATATGCGAGATGTGTCATTTCAGGGAAACGATGTTGTTTTATGGGCATTTGTAATTTTGACATTTCTAGAATATTAACTGCGCCTGTCACCTTTATATCTATCCTTCAGTAATACCAAAACAGAGTTTATTTACAGATTTTAAGAAGTTTTAAAAAAATAGATGATCTAAAGTTCACTTTGCCTTGTGCTGGTTAGTGTGTGGTGTTTAATTTATATTTCATTTGCTTTCTGTATTGCTTTTCTTCCGTGCACTTTTAATTCTCATTTGCATTACTGCAATCTTTCTATACCTGTACTGTATAATGGTGCTTTAACTTCTCTTAAATAAAAAAAATAAATACGGATTGTTCCAGCTAATTGCAGTGTTATTTTTTTCATAGTAATTCTGCAATAATAGTCAATGCCTATAGTGTGTGTGGGGGATGTTTTGTGTTTAGTTTTTTGTTTTTGTTTTTATCTAATTCGGGACATTAAATGACCCCACACAACTGTTCATTATCCAGTTCATATGGACACTATAGCAAACATACACAAATCAACTGTAGGAAACATTTCTAGCATGAAAAAATACAACAATGGGGTCATGAATGAGTTCATCTGTCACTTTAAGATCCATACAGGGAGGCCTCAGTTGATTGGTGGATTCAAACCTTGCTGTGTATTGATGTGACAGATTTTCTTTTTTTGTTTTGTCATTTATTTGACAGTTAAGTCTGTTTTTCCCAGAATGTCCCCATTTTATTTGGCTTTTTTTGTATTTAAATTTTTTTTTTTTTTAATGTAGAACATGTCTTTATGAAGTTATCAGTTTTTCATTATGAATTTGACTTTTGGGAGCAAATGGCCTTTTTGTATTATTATTATTAATTTGTATTTTTTATCATGTTTTCCTGTCTAGTGAGTTTAGTTTTTTCTTCTTTAATTTGCCTCTTTTTATATTTTTGGCATTTTTGTCATAAATTTGGCAGTTTTGATCATGAATACTGCTATTTTTTTCTCATGAGCTTGTCGTGGTTTTTTTTGTCATATGTTTGCAAACCCGCACAGCCACTTTATTCTTTTCACTTTCAGTGTCCCAAAACGTTGTGGTCTGTCACATCTGGACAGCAGACAAATTGTTTGGGTAAGTCTTCTTGTGATGTGTGCTAGCTGTGTGAGCTAATGCTCAAGTCTGTCTTTTAATACCCACTGCCATTTAACTGTCACTGGTTAGACTAATTGATGAGCCTATATCGCTATTCATTATCTCAAAAGGTAAAAATGGACTTGTCACTCCAACTGTTGCAAAAAGCTACTGGTTAGGATAAAAACTGTCAAATATTCAGATTAGTTCAATAATAAATGAACAGGCCTCTTTACATGTTGACATTTCACCGTCCTGATTGAAAGACAAGGCATGGAGTGGGCACACTGCTCGTGTTACGAGCTAAACGGACACGAGATCGGCATGCACAGCTCTGTTTCTTAATGCTTGGCCCTGGAGAAGATCGGAGGAATCGTGCAGACCTTCTCTTTTTCTCGCTGGAGTGTTTCAGTCGAGCTGCAAAAAGTCCATTCCATACGTGTCAGGCGGTGTTGTGTTTCTGGGGCATTCCCTCTTAATTTCCTCCTCCTCTTTTTCCAACACCATGGCACTAATCCTGTGTAGGATATCTCTGCCACCCACCACTACCCACTCCTCAGCACATTGTCAGCATGAAGAACACCTTGTCAATGGCTGGGATCCAAGGAGGCATTTGGTCCTGTAGTTAGAAAGCTGTATTTTCTTTGTATTCCCTTCAAGATTATTTTTTCTTATACTTTTTGTCTGCATTTCTCAACTCTTTGGCTGTACTGACATTTGGCAGCCATGTTTATTAACACATTTCTTGGTGTCTTAAGATCTTCATAGGGTCACAACTTCAAATGTCTTGACAATAATTACATGGCAATACCTCACATGAACATAATTAAGGATGAATCCCAGCAACTTGGGTTGTCCCAGTGACGTTTCCAGTGTCACCCTAAGGTTAGTATCTCCACGACAACATCATGCTTTGAGCTGCCTTCATCAAGCCACGAGGTTATTGCTTATAAGAGAAAAGTCTTGATATTAACAGGATAGACTGCAATTATATTTAGTTTATTTAGCTTAATTTTTACAAGTATTCATCCTACTGAATGAATGGAGACCCTTGGCTTTTAGGTAGTTACCTAACAATTGACTGGCTTCTACCCATACGCTATGAAAGATGGTTGTTTGGTTAGTGTATTTCTGCTATTTCAAACCATTTTGATGTCATACACGAGACATGAAAGGATTTGTCTGAGAAACCATGGGATACTGCATGCTAACATCATAAGTTAGCATACTTTCAATCACATGGTAAAGTATACCCTGCAGAACAAGCAAGCAAGCAACTGGACATCGTATGCAGGATGTCCAGTTGAGGCTCCTAGTGTAGCCTCACTGCTCCATCGTCAGCATGTATGTGAGCGTTTAGGATCCATGGGGTGTTTTGATCTCAAAAACTGACCGGATGCTGAGACGTCTGTGGCATTTCCTCCTATTCTGTTCTGTCCTGCTTGAGGAACCTAAAACAGCTTACATCAAAAATTGATTCTATACGTTTAGAGACACTCAGTAGAGATCCTGATGCACAACTGTTACAACATCAACATTGTTATTAAAACCTTGTCACTTTAACCGCTGCTTTCAACGCTATTCTTCTCATAACATAGCATAACATACACCCTCCACCCCCACGTGCACTTATAAATGTAAGAATATTTATCTATTTATGGCCTTTTAAAATTTTTGTTATCTCTATTTTTTTATCTTGGTAATTTTAAAACTTCTATTACCTTAAGCTAAGTGAATTGTTTAATCTCGTCAAACAAATTTTATTGTAATGGGGTTCTAAATGGGAATCAACCCATTGGATATTGAATTCCTGGATAGAATTGAACAGGGATACTGTAAACCAATACAAAGCAATAGTTAGCAAGTTTTCAATCAGTGTTGCATGAACAAATGTCATCTGCAATTTAACTTTGCAGATGCACCATCCTGAGAATATGAACGTACTTGAAGTTGGAAGATTGTTGCAGTGCATCTATCCCACAAAGCACTTTGTTGTGTAAACAGGACCTGGCTGTGCAGTTGGTACTCTGATCTACCCTTGATCTGCCCCATTGCATTATGAAGTGGGGCTAAGGGCAGGAAGGCTAAACAGGGCCTATTGTTTGGTAGGATGAAGGAGTCATTGGGGTAAGAAGGTTTGGGTTACTGGAAGGAGGTCCACCATTGTGAATGGAAAGAAGGGAGAGGAGGGCAGGGCAGAGCCAACTGCTGGGCATAAGGGGTTGAATTAAAGTGGCCCGCACCAAGGATTAGGTGACTGCTAAACAGAGCTTAGTGGGTATCCAGTCCAGGACCTTTTTATGTTAAGGTCAGGCTTGATGGATTCTCCAAAAACTTGTGATGCTAGATACTTTGACCTGTTCCCACACAATGCCCTCCTGATGATAGAAATCTTTGATCTACCTTATGTCTCATAACCAACTTTAAGCAAGGAAAAAAATTATTTTATGCATGTTGGGGATCCTTAGTTGAATTTCTAACCTGGTACTGGGGAACTCTCCAAGAGATTTGATAGGAGCTGCCAAGTGCTTGTCCGCCAACAAACACTTAAAGGAATAGATTAACAGCCCTTGAGTTTGAACAATGACCAGTCATTCTCAAAGAGGCATGATTGTTGAGTGTGCTGTTGATGGAAAACTCCAAAATATATGCTGACATGAGTAAAAATAGTTCTTCAGATCCACCCAGCTTTCTTTTAAGTAGTTTCAACCAGTGGCATTTAACCTCTCACCGTCTGTAAGCACTAGTGTTACCAAAAGGATCCAAGGATGATGTTACAACAGCTTCAGTGTCCAACATTTAAGAAAGTTTCTATATCACTAGGAAATCTGAAGGTAAGGGTGAAAGATGCTTTGATTTTATATAATACAAATGGTTTAAACCGTTTTAATGATGTTAGTGTGTACATACACTGTAAAGGTACTTTCATTTCCCCATTTCTTTTATTTTGACTGGTTAGAAACAGTTTTAATTCCTAAGTGAAATAAATTGATAAAGCTCCAGTCGTAGAGACCTGGAGGCAAGTTAACCAAAACTGGTTGCTAATGAAAAATATGTATTATTTAACACAGAATACCCACTTGCAACTGCTTTGGTGGCTTTCATATTGTTGCAGTTGACCATAGTTTGCATATAACATGCCAACTTGTCTGCAAACACTCGCCATCTACTCTCCAAGTGGTGGGGGTCTGGGTGGGGGTTTCGTTGTGTTTTTTTTTTTAGTTGATTTGATTTGAGGCGAGTCGTTCAGTTTCATTTTATGGCTTGGGTTAAGGTGTTGTTCATCTTTTGGTTGTTTTTTTCCAGTCTTCACCTCTGTAATTTGTGCTCAGATTAATTAATGCAATTATTTTTTGAATAATTAAACTTTCTTTGAAGAGCAGGGGGTTTGCTCATGTTGGCATCTTTATGGTACGGGTTCCTCTAACTTTTTTGAGGACTTCCGGGTCCAGGGTCTGAAATCAGGAACTGTCGCAAAACAGCAAAAAACTCATAGATCATGTGTGATATAAAAAAAATGACCCATTCTGTCAAATTACATTTAGAAAATCTAAATAATTTAAACTGTATTCTGGTCTCAGAACTATGCAAGCCCATTTCTGCCACTAAAAGAAAAAAAAAACTATCCATAACTTGAAAGTTTGAGTTATTTTCTCCAATTTTCGAGTTATTTTCTCCAAATTTTGACTTATTTTCTCAAAATTCGACTTACTTTTCTCAAAATTTTGAGAAAGGTAACTCAAAATTTCGAGTTAGTGCTGCCAATCAGTAATCTACGTGAATGACATCATTTCCTTGTTACCCGGAAGCTGAAGCCCTCAGGTACAAATGCTACAGCTAAGCTACCGGTATTACATCCAGTCATGAATGCACAGATTGCTGAGTATTTTCAGCGTGGTTTCAAAAATGATGAAATCCTTGTGTTATTAGCTGAATCACATGGCGTTACTATCAGCAAACGTACTTGCGAAAGCACCAATTTGTTGCGATCCGGTTTTGAGTGTGCGTTACTCTGCGCCATATGCTTCCAGGTAACAAGAAAGTGACCTTATTCACGTAGATTACTGATTGGCAGACCTAACTCGAAATTTTGAGTTATTAACTTGAAATTTGGAGAAAAGTAACTCGAAATTTCAAGTTATGTTTCTCCAAATTTCAAGTTATGTTTCTCCAAATTTCAAGTTACGTTTCTCCAAATTTCAAGTTAATAAGTTGAAATTTCGAGTTAATAAGTCGAAATTTCAAGAAAATAACTCGAAATTTCGAGTTATGGATACTTGGTTTTTTTTGGGTTTTTTTAGTGGCGGAAATGGGCTTCCATACAGACCTGTATGCTCGCAGTTGGCCCAAATAAAACATCCTAATGTGCTCTATGACACACTTGGCCCCTTTAACAAGTATAATTACATTCAGGCCGTGTGACACGACCACCCTCGTATACAAAGGAAAAAGAAGCGTTATCTGTAGGAAAAGCAAAGAGTGCAATCACAAGAAATCGGGCCATCTAGGTCTTTCCAACTTCTCCATCTACAACATTTCCCAAAACACAAAGCCTTGGTCAGGAAGCTCCCTCAGCCCACTAGGTCACCTGTAACTGCCGACTTTTTTTTGTCCCTCTTTGTATGACATTCTCTTTCACAGCTCGCTTAAGAGTATGTGACCATTTACACAACAAGACGTGGGAGGTATAAAAGAAGCCTCCGCAGAGAGTCTCAGTGCTGCTTAATGGGAGCCCGGGGCCTGCCCTCAGTCCTGGAGCCTTTCACACATCTTGCTCCCTGCCTCTCCAGTTACTTCCACTGTCCTCCGGCAACAAAGACCCAACTGACTGCCCTCTCCTTCCCAGACCCTATCAGCGTGGATCCACCTGAGATTTCCCCTCAGTATCTCTCCAGCATCTATGGAAATGAAGTGTCTTGTATAACCCTGTAAATGAGGCTGTACCTAATTAAAAAAAGGGGGCTACACAGAGTACCCAAAGTGACTGATGTTAATTCTGTAATTCTAGCTACCGCCGAGCTAAAGAGCTAGGTCTCAGACTGTGTGTGTGCTTCTGGTTTTGGTCCATAAACGCCCCCAGAGTGAGACTGTACTCCTTTGGTGAGTCTGTGTGCTTGGGTGCTCTGAGCTTTAACTGTACTGAGTGAACTCTGGTAAGGCTCTAACCACAACCGAGTCCTGATCCAAAGACGACCTTCTTTTACACTTTGGGCACAAAAAAAGTCAAAACGAGAGAAACATTTTTAACTGCTGCTTCAGGTGGTGAAGGACACATTATCATTCACCCCCCCCCCCCCCCCCCCCCTCCAAAAAAAACCCCATAAAAGCCACAGTGTTTCCCACCAAATCGTCCACCACAGACACATTTTATCATCAATTGGCACTTTGCTGCTGTTGATGACCGATCCTGCCCAAAGAGGCTTGCATTCATCCCATGAGAGCCTCTCTTTGTACACAACATTCCTCTTCTGTGGTATTTAAAACATGTCTCCAGACAGTAATTCTCTTTTGTTTTTCCACCTCTGACTTCCCCTCTCACCTTCTTGCTCTTCTTACTCTGTTTCCAGTTTCTCTCTCTCTCTCTGATTCCTCCGCTGTCCCTCCTCTCAAGTCCCCTCTCCTCCACACCCACCCCCCATCCCCAAACACTGATCTCAGATTAAGGTGAACACTATCCCAGGTAAACTTTGCACCTGCTTCTTTAGGCAAAGCTCCTTCCACTGATTCTGACTGATTCCCAGTTAAGGCGAGAACAAAAAAACTCTAGCTCCCTGTTGATTCTGCCGGTAATTCCTACGGAGCTGGACGCGGACAAGAAGCACTCTTCCATCAGGACATCCAGCTGCTCTTCATCACTTCGACTGCCTCTCTTTACTCCCTCCATCACTCCCTGGATGGGATACTGCTCTGTGGAGACTGCCACTAGACTAGTAAGGTGCTAGATGTTCAGCTCCTGAAGGCAGGTGAGTCCATCATTTTTGTCCTTCACTCTTTTTCAGTATTTTCTGAATTTATAACCTGACTGTGGTTGTAACAACAAAGCTGTACTGTTTTAAATCAGCATGTTTTCATGCTGCAAATACAGACTATACCTGTATGTCACAGGAGTTATTTTGGGGGGTGAGTTTAAAAAAATAACACTTTCTATCTAAAATTGTTGGGATCATTTGTTTTCTTCTGGTGTTGATTCCAGTATTGGATTCACGTTAAAGGGTTGCAAACTTCATGAGTTAAAATGCCTGTTTTTCCCTTTATTTCCCCCCCTAAAACAACCTTAGACTAAACTCTCAAATGTAAGTCTTGATTTTGACATTACTTTATTTTCCACTTTTGGAACTGAGAACAAAAAAAGCCCCCAAAAAACTGTGAGTTACATTTTGATCACTGTTTGATCTTGACAATCATATCTATCTAAAAATCTTTATATTAATCCTCATTGAGTGAATTAACTTCTAATGTTTCTTCTCTAATACAACATGATTGGTCTCTTTTTGAGTGTGACCCCAGAGATAAAGAGATAAACACCCTTTAGTGTCGTGTTCAGGCTTTATCTTAATTGCCACCTTAAAAGCCACTAAAAGGACTTAATGCCAGTCAGATAACATGGTGAGTCACAAGAGTGAAAAGAGCAATTGTGGTTAATCTTTCTGTTAACAATGTATGATGAGAGGCTGATGACATTACAGCAGACCTCTCTCAGCAGTGCCCACTAACCTTGGCACACCTGAACACGATTTAATGCCCGCCTCAGCAGAATTCACACATTAGAGAGATTTGGGAGACGTCTCGAATTGGCCTTGCATTCTTTGTGTATCGGTTACGTGCAGAAGGTGCTGGGGGGGATTCACATAAAGATTCCCAGATCATACTAAGGTCTATTTATTGCAATAAAAATGAAAAATAACAGTTTCCTTAATTTTTGGTCGATAGCGCAGAGATGCTACAGATTTACATTCGTGCCATGTTGGTCGACTAGCTTTTCATAGCTTTCATTCATTCACGTAAAATGAAATAAAACCATATCTTTTCATTTTAAATTATATGGTTTATAAATATTTGTATAAATGCTTCAACAAATGCGCCTATATATGTCAAAACTGCTAGCCTGCAGCTACAGTGAACACTGTTTTACAAACTGAACTACCCAATGAAATATGCAAACTTTTAAACTATTTACTAGTGCCCAAACCAAGTTACTTGGACTGGTATGAACCTCTTAAAACAACGTTTATCCATGAAATCATTTAAATCCTATGTTTAAAATGAAACAGACACATCATTGTTATCAGTAAATTACCAAAGGGCTTACAGGGATTAGATAGTTACTTTCTAATGACCACCTAATAAATAACAATCTCTTGTAGCTTGCAGGCATCTAATTGGTAAAAAGTGTTTAATAAAGTATGAAAGCTGTGCAGTTGTACCGAATGCTGGCTGGGAAAAACAAAGTCTATTGAAGCCTATGATATCTAGAGGGAACCAATTTTAGCTGTAACATTAACTAATGGATTGCTGAATATACAGTCAGTTCTTTTTGGAGTTTCATTCTAGTTTATTTAACAATTAAGATTAAATGCTATACGATGACTGTAGACTGCCAGTTTGGCTGTACATCTGATTTTGCCAACAGGAAACTTGCCAAGCCAGGCCCCTAAGGGCTACTCCAAGGACCTTAGCAATTCAAACCTGCTCACTTAAAGCCATTAGTGCCCCAGTGTTTATGCTCCTCTCCCTTCAGCCAACAAGGCATGGATAGGTCCCAAACAGAAGTGGTAATGAGGTCCTAAGCAGCCTCGCGGCTTCAGACAGAGAGACTGGAGCAGAGCTGGCCGGTCCTGTCAGCTGCCGGGAACTCAGGCACAGAGAGGCCTGTGGTCCACTGTTGAGGCTCACATGGGACTTTAAGGCAAATGTGATCCTGACACATTGTTCTGGCATGTATAATAGGGCCTTTTCAGGGCTCCTCATGGGAGCCCTGGGAGCCTGATTTTAAAGAAGTAACGTGACGTTGGTTCGTTGGTTCTACCTCTTCACTTCTTTTGTCTCACAGCCTTGCTTATGAGAAGTTGTCCTATGACTCATGTCCTTCTGCGTTTCCATTAGCTTTAAGGAAAATGCAGCACAGATTAAGTAACACCACTTTAAATTGTGTCTCTGCTTTTTTGACAGAATGGTCAGGCCAGGCTGTCCAGTCATTCTGCTCCATATCTTCAGCATCTTTGCACACACAAGAGGTATAAGACATGCAAATATTGAGCTAGCATACCATTCTCTTCCTCAACTCTTACAATTTGATGAGCTCTTGTACATTATTTTTCAAGGTAACACTCAGGATACGCTGTATCCATATGGACCTGGCCATAGGGATCTAGAGACTCCAAAGATGGACGATGGAAGTTCTCCTGAAATTACTTTGCTCATCCCCTTTATTTTCTTCAATATCCCTTACCGCTCTATCTATGTAAGCCCTGAACTCCACAGTCCTTCAATCAATATCTTTAAAGCTAACTAATGCTGGACCATGAAACTGAAATAAAAATCCTCTTCTTTCTTCTCACAGGTCAACAACAATGGTGTAATCTCCTTCAACGTGCAGGTTAGCCAATTCACACCAGAGGCTTTTCCCCTGAGTGACAGCAGGTCATTTATTGCTCCACTCTGGGCAGATGTGCACAATGGCATCCGCGGAGACGTGTACTACCGGGAGACCACCGAGCCAGAAATTCTCGATAGGGCAACACAAGATGTCCGGAAGTATTTCAAAAACATGCCCACCTTCACTGCCACATGGGTCTTTATTGCAACATGGCACCAAGTCACGTTCTATGGAGGAAGCCAGACAACTCCGGTAAAGTTTGAACTCTGGCATAGTTTGAATTCTGGTCATTCACTTCCACCAGTATGTGGATAGGAACTGGCTGAAGGGAAAAATATGTCCCACGTGCATCTGTTTCATCTTCATCTGCTGTATTTCTCATGTGTACACAGACTTTGCTACTGTATATAAATGTGTGAGCCTCAATAATTGCCACCTGGTTGCCATATATGATATAAAACACACTCATTATAAGAACTAACATGCCATTCAGACATAATGCTATACACGTGTGTTGAAGGATATTTTATGGTCCCTATGCAATTTTCTTTACCATCCCAAAGAAAATGAGGCAGATAAAATAATGTAAATACGTTAGGTTAAGTGATATTTGTAGCTATATTGTATTTTTTTGTTAGATGCATGTAGTTTACCCAGCTTAGCTTGCTATATTTTACTTTAGACTTCTCAAATCTAGCCAACATCTGTTTCTGGACAAGTAAACAGTTATTTTGCAATTTAAATGTAATTAATGTGTTTTGGGTGGTTTAGCTGCAGAGTGAATTACTAATTCGAAAGCTTACAATTCATCCCCAGCTCACCAAACATGTCTGTAGAGATGTGTTTGGGCAAAATACACTACAGTTAATCTCTGAATTCAAGTGTTTTTAGTCCCATTGTAACAGGTGAAGAAAATGCAGTACCTAGTCATGCAGTCTGCCTTTACAAACATTTGAAGCGCTCACTGAATTTGAACGTGGTGCTGTAATAACATAACAACAAGTCAGTTTGTCAGTTCTTTCCTCCTAGATATTCTACAGTTGACTGGTACTATTGCAAAATGTAAACATTTAGGATCCATAGCAACGGCCATGAAGTGGCAGACCACGTAAAGTTACAGAGCAGTGTCACAAACTGTGTAACAATCGGCAACGCTCTGATGACTCAGTGAATGCAGAGCTTCAAATCTCCATTAGCATCAGCACAAAAACTGTCACTGGGAACTTCATTCAGTGGATGAGCAGCTCCTGTTTGTGTGTTGGTGATCCACTACTTTAGTCCATATAGTATATGTGCAAAATTATTGGGTGGTGCAGTAAAACCTGCACCACCCAATAATATTTTTAACCAGCCAAAACTGCCTTTTTCTATCACATGAATAGGTTTTTGTATAGATAACACGTTAATACAAATTGAATTATGAGGCTAAAAACCAAAACCTTTTCAGGTATATTTATTAATAGTTTATTAGTTTAACTACAAAGCAACTCACTACATTCTTCTATTTGTGTGGCAGAAAGCTATCCATGATTAACCCACCAAGTTGAAAATCTACCCATTTTTGGCACTTAGTGGGTATTTATTTCAGACCCTGTGTGTGTCTGTGTGTATGTGAAGCAAAAAGACTGCTGTGTGTATGAATGGTTGAAAGTAGCTTGTTGTGTCAAGCTATGTTAATGGTTAGTAAGGTTAGATAAGTGCCATATGAGAGATCACTTTTTAGAGAAACGCATAAGAAAATATTCAGCAAGTTTTCAACTGTTTCAGTATGTTACATGGTGGGCAATTCTCATCACTATACAGAGCAACATAATTTTAAAATGACACTAAATCAGGAACAGGTTTTTTGTATTGAAGTTTCCTGTCTATTTTGTGGATGTTAATTACATGAAAAACAAAAGATTTTCATCCATTATACATTTGTTTAGTATATATTCACTTTTCTTCTTTCTTAAAATCTTTTTAATCCTGTTGTTTGATTTAAAGGTGAACACATTCCAAACTATACTCATCTCAGATGGCGTGGCATTCTTCAGTATGTTCAACTATGGCGAAATCACATGGAGCACAGGAACAGCCAGTGGTGGAGATCCATTAACAGGATTGGGCGGTACAACAGCTCAGGTATTCTCACTGTGCCTCCTAATTTCATATGGACAATAATGCTTTTCGTATACAGAAATTATCCTCTGGACATTCAATATGATATGCCTCACAACTCTCCCCTTTTTAGTCAGGTTTTAATGGTGGCGATATTGGCCATTTCTTCAACCTGCCGGGATCGCGGTCAAATGATGTAGTGAACATTGAACAAACAACTAATGTAAATATTCCTGGGCGCTGGTTCTTCCGTGTAGACACTGAGCTGATTAATCCTGCCAATGGCTGCAGCTACAATGGCAAGTCAAACATCAAACACTGATAATGTGCATGCAGGCTGACTCTTTGCAAAGAATTCTTCACTAAAATTAGTCCATGAAATGCTACTTTGTTCTAAATCCTTTCCAGGCCGTTACTACAGACGGGGAGAGATCTTTTGGCTGTCTGACAGATGCTCACAGCGATGTCGCTGCCTCGACATCGATAACGAGGTGCAGTGTCAAGAGGCTCCGTGTGGGCAGCTTGAAACCTGTGAGCAGCTGGAAGGAGCCTTTTACTGCCAGCCCACTCGCACCAGCACTTGTGTGGTATTCGGAGACCCCCACTATCACACCTTCGACGGCTTCCTCTATCACTTCCAGGGAACCTGCTCCTACCTGCTGGCTCGGCCTTGCTGGGAGGTGACAGGGCTGCCCTTCTTCAGTGTGGAGGCCAAAAACGAGAACCGTGGAGCTGCCTCTGTTTCCTGGCTTAGAGACGTCACAGTGGAGGTGTATGGTCACCGAGTTACGCTGCCAAAAGGAAGTTTTGGAACAGTCCAGGTGAGAATCTATGGATATAGAAGGTAAGCAGATAGCTGCTTTCCTCCTGGATACACTGTCTAGAAATTGGTTAATGATTTATACCTGTTCCCTTACCAAAACATCCTTTTTTCTCTCTTTAGGTGGATGGCTTGGTGAAGACTTTACCAGTCCAACTCCAGCTTGGTGCTGTCAGGGTGTACCAATCTGGGGTTGCCATTGCTTTAGAAACTGATTTTGGACTCTTGGTAACTTACGATGGCCAACATTACGCATCCATCTCCCTACCCAGCTCCTACTTCAACAACACTTGTGGCCTTTGCGGCAACTATAATGATGACCCTGCCGATGATCCCGTACTACCTGATGGCACTCTGGCAGAAAGCGTAGTGGAGCTGGGAGGCAGCTGGAGAGCAGAGGACACAGACTGGAGGTGTACAGATGGATGTGCACAGAACTGCAGCATGTGTGACCCTCTTACAGAAGCTTTCTACTTTCGGTCTGACTACTGTGGGTTAATTAACAAAACTGATGGACCATTCAGGGACTGCAGAGCTGTTGTGGATCCTACAGCCTTTGTGTACAGCTGCGTTTATGATATGTGCAGCAACAAGGATAACATCACTACTCTATGCCAGGCCATCCAGGCCTATGCTCTGGCTTGTCAGGCCCTTGGTGTCACAATACGACCTTGGAGATCTCGCACCTTCTGTGGTGAGATTCAGTTTGCTTAATGCTAAATTTGACATGAAAGCACTTATCTACCATATGCAATCAGAAATAATTTCTTCTCCATTATTGTTTCTTAGCTTGGTCTTGTCCAGACTTCAGCCAGTATCAAGTGTGCACAAGCGCCTGTCCAGCTTCCTGCTCAGACCTCACCGCTCCCTTGTACTGTGCTCATCCTTGCACTGAGGGCTGCCAGTGTGACCCAGGCTATGTTCTCAGTGGCAGCCGCTGTGTACAGCGTGAAGACTGTGGCTGTGAGCATAATGGCCTCTATTACCCCCTTAATGCGACTTTCTGGGTAGGTCCCAGCGGTGAAGAAGGTGAATGTACCCTCCGGTGTACCTGTGGGCCTGCTGGGGAAGTTTCTTGTTTCAATGAGTCCTGTAAGGAGGGTGAGGTGTGTAAGGCAGAGGTTGGCCTGCTGGGTTGCTACCCTCGAAGAGAAGGAGTTTGCTCAGTCACCCAAAACTCAGTGACATCCTCCTTCGATGGCACCTTCCTGCCGTTCCCAGATGACAGCTCTTATTACTTACTGAAGCTGTGCGCTCCAGTGCCAGCCAACGGCTCGATGGTGGAGGTGAAGCTAGGCCGGCGGTTGGTCAACAAAGGGCCTGCTTGGAAAAGACCTGTGGTAGTTACGCTAGCTAACGTGGAGGCACAGATGGGAGGGTTGGATTTTGATACAGTCAAGGTTAGTATTTCTTCATAAAAAGTAAATATCTTGTGGGGGGGGGTTTGACAACTGGGAAAATAGCACAGTGGAGACTTCTGCACTGCCGCAAGTATTTTAACAGATTCGCTTTTATTGAAACTGAAAATGCTGGAATTGTGATTTAGGTAGAGGTTTAACCTGAAAAAACGGATTCAAACCCAAGCATAAGCAGTAGCAATAGAAATAAACAGCAAAAATAAATGCATTAATTATTTTTATCAACCAGCAATGGTCATCAAGTAAACAAATAAACACAACCACAGTGGGACTACAAGCCAGTCAATCCTACATCTACTATGAGTCCCATATCTGGAAAAATAGGAAGAGTAGCAACAGAAAGAGGGTCCTGAAATTAAAATCTGTACCAAATCAAAAATGGGGATCATAAAGAATGCCATTTTCTTACCAGACTGGCCAGGTCCAGTGCTCCAGTTGCCAGCAGAGTGGCGGTGGAAACTGTGCTACTGTTGGCCAAAGACAAAGGAAAAAAAATTGTGGATATAATGAAGGAGGATATGCATAAGGTTGTTTTGACAGATTAATGTGCTAGAGATGAGGTGAGATGGCAGCAGATGATCCACTATGAAGACCCCTAAAAGGAGCAGCCAAAAGAGGAAGAATACATCGTAGTGTTAACAAATGGGTTGTTAAAAGAGGTTGCATGTGGCTAACAGTTAAAACTGTTAGGAAAATTAATAAGTTGTCTAAAGTGCTTGGGAAATGATTGCATTAGCAGTTTAAACTGTTAGCTAACACTAGGAATGAACAAATTAATCGCTAAAATGGCTATATGCAAATTAAAAAAACAAAGTAGCAGTATTTTAACTAAAGGAATACTAGCTAGCTAAAATAAACTGGAAGTTGTTAGCTAAAAGAAATTGATAAAAAAAAAAGGACTCCATTATCTTCTGAACGACAGAGAAAACTTTGTTTTAGCATATTATATTAATGCTTACAGAAAAATAAAATTGTTGAAGAATTCTTTAAATAACAGAAACAGAAAAAAAGACCCTCTTACTGTCTGTGCACAGAGGTTTTCTGGAAATTCTGATGCTATTTTCCGGGGAGCTGATTGGTCACCGGGCAGTGATTTCATATCTTCTGATTTTCTGATCTCTAATCTCAAACATAATCTGCCCCCAAGTGGGTTATGTCTTCAACTTTAGTCACAAAATCTTGTTTCATAGTACACATCTCTGCTGTCTGTGTTGCTCAAAAATGTTAGCTTATTAGCCTATTAAAGGTTTTCTAAACGTGGAAAAATGTATCTAACTTTAGCATCTGTTGACACAATAGTTATATATTTATTTTTAAAACTGTAATGCCAAAAAGACAATTGAATTTAAATCAGAAAGGTTCTAGTGATAAAGACATCCATAGTCATAAAACATAATAATCACAACTGCAAATACTGACCTTGATTTCAAAGGAAAAAATTAAAAACTTAACAAAACTTCTTTTTTTTTAAATAAATGGACCTGACTTACTAACAGTTAAATTTAAAACAAAAATGCCTGACAGCTTTATGAAGCACAAAACATCTGAACTTATGACAAATGGCTTAACAGTGAAACTGTAACTGTTTGTCACAGTTGTAAAAAGTATTTTATAATTTACTGTTATGTCAAGAATAAAGTTGCTGTTGTGCCACATTAATAAACAAGAGAGCAGCTCTCTTGCTTTGGAGGTGTAATCGTTGGACGCTATGAAACTACAGAAATTTAATAAACTCAAACAGCCGGAAGCAAAAAACACAACTATGTTTGCAGTCCACAATCTCTCTCCAGTCATTAGAGAGCCTCATTAAAAGAAAAAAAATGTTTGTGCTGAACAAGGCTGATGTTAAGACTTAAAAATGATCTCAGCATATCATCATTTTTGGTTTGTTTTTAATCACCTGTAATAGGCTTGAGATTTGTTTGAGGCAATATGAGAGTATAACCATAAAATCATGTCTCAAACATTAGAAGTCTGAAAGCTGCCAGCATTTATTAAACTAACTAGTTCACATAAATGCACTTTGGAACACGAAAGGTTTTTTAATGAAGGCCTTCTTGAGTCTGGAATTGATGCTTAGAACCACCTGAATATATTTCACCTTTTTATTCTGCAGGTGAATGGTGAACTAGTGTCACTCCCATACGTCCATCCAATGGAGACAATGATGATCTACAGAGCGCCGGGCAATGCAACAGTGGTGGAGTCCCGCGGTCTGCTTCGTGTCCACTACACACATCAAGGATTCCTCAATATCTCCCTTTCAACCCTCTTCTACAATGTTACTTGTGGTCTTTGTGGTGTTTTCAATAGCAATGCAACCGATGACCTTCGCCTACCCAATGGACGCCAGGCAGAGTCTATCGAACAGTTCACAGACGGCTGGCGGTCCATTGCTGATGATCTTACCTGCAACGGTGACTGCGACGACCTGTATCGCATGTGCACAGACTTACGTCTTTATCAGAGCCCTTGGATGTGCGGCAATATCAACGACCCCGGGAATAGTTCCTTTCTTGCGTGTCACGCAGTGGTTAACCCCTCGCCATTCTTCAGGAACTGTTTGTATAACATGTGCGTGAGGGAAGGGAACCGCTCAGCCCTGTGTTCTTCGCTGCAGGCTTACGCCACCGCCTGTCAGGATGCTCAAGTAGGACTTGCTTCATGGAGGAGCACCACCAACTGTCGTGAGTAACCGTTTTGGCTATTACATCTATATAAAAGATGGACCATTACGTCAACCACTGGCTAGTGAGGGCCTGTTGTCAGGTCTCAAACTGAGCATTTTCCCTGGCGAGCTTGTTGTTTTGAAAGGCCATGTTACAAACAGCGGGAAATGACTGTAAAATCAAGGCATCATACACTGCATCGTCTTCCATTTTTAGGCTAACAGGGACCATAAACTTAGTCCAGATGACTTTATAGCAGCAGCTGAGGCCATAAACGTATATAAAAGTGATTACTTAAGGCACAAATGAAGGGCACTGAAGGACATTTTTCTATAGATTTTCACACAGCTGGATTTCTTGTTGAAATCAGAGCAGTCACCTCTTGCTGGTCATTAGAAAGATCAGCAAGTTGTCGATTCTCAAACTCTTCTCTGTAGATCCAAAACAGAGATGCATAGGCGGACTAAATCTAATAATTTAGTAATTAAAGTTTATTTATAAAGCCTTTTCACAGACAAGCAGTCAAAAGATGTAATCAAAATAAATAAACACTGGGATGAAGCATTGTAAAATATAATCGAAAAGCAATAGCAATACAAAATCAAGTTAAGATCGCGTTTAAAGAAGTCCACAGAGTCAGCTAATTGCAGTTGGGCTGGGAGACTGTTCCAAAGTCTTGGTGTCACAGATTGCAAGGTCTTTAATCTTTCATTAGGAAAAAAACAAGAAATTCTGAGCCTGTGATCAAAGACTGTGAGCAGCAGTGTCTTTAGTAAAAATCTGGTATAAATAACCTGCAGTGTGTCCAGACTATTTACCCCCAAACACATATAAATGAATTCTAAAGTCTTCTGGGACTTTGCCAAAACTGCAAGAAATATGCGTCACTAGCTAGCGGCTAAGGTTCTTATCAATCCATAATATTGTTCTGTTTATCCATATTGGATAAGGAGGGGGGATCTGAAGACTATCTCAGCTGCCATAGGACATGGAGCAGGGTACACCCTGGACAGGTCACCAGTCCTTCGCAGGACTGAGAGAGAGAGACAGCTATGCACACTCACTTTGAAACCTAGGGCCACAATCACCAATTAACCCAATGTGCATGTGTTTGTGAGAGACAGCCAGAGTCCCTGGAGAGAAACCATACAGGTACTCTCCAGGGTAAATTCCACACGGAAAAGCCCCAAGCTGGATTAGAAACCAGGACCGTCTTTTGCTGTGAAACGACAGTGCTAACTACTGCACCACTGTTCCACCCCTTTGTTGTTTAAAAGACGAATTTAAAAAGTTAAATTCATATTTTTTTTAAACAACAAAGACTGATCATGACTTTAAAAAAGTAGAAAAAAAGAGAAAAAGGCTAAAAACCAAAAATAAACACAGTAAAAACATAGTCTTGCTGATGGGCTCTGAGTTATCAGAGCACAACAATGTATAATGTGTCTTTAAAACACATTTAACCCTCCCGTTTATTGTAAGTTATTATTGAGTTTTAACACCAGCACTGTTGAAAACTTTGTTCCAGTAACAATAATAATAATGCGACTGGGTATTTTCATATATTTTGCATGAGAATTCTAAAAGTGGATTGTCCCAAGAGGAAAAACTCCCTTTTAACAGGAAGAAACCTCCAGCAGAACCAGACTCGGAGAGGGGTGGCAATCTGCCGTAACTGGTTGGGGTGAGGGATGGGAGGCAGGATAAAATATACGCTGTGGAAGAGAGACAGAGATTATTAATAACTAATGATTAAATGCAGAGTGGTGTATAAACACAAAGAGAGCGAAACGAAGTGTGTGAAGATGAAAAACACTCAGTGCATCATGGGAAGCGTCCATGAGCCGTGGTCTATTGCAGTATAACTAAGGAAGGGTTGAGGGTCACCTGATTCAGCTCAAACTATAAGTTTTCTTTAAAAAAAATCCCAACAATAACTTAACCTAATATTTTAATATTTAATTTCCTCTGCAGCAATGGTCTCTAGATTCTTTCTATCATCTCACTTGTTTGGAGCTGTTGTTTTATCTTGTCAGAAGGAAGGTAAAACTGGAAACAGTTACAGTGATTTTGTATTGTGACTGTGACTGTGATACACAGTGTATTTTGTACTACACATAAAGAGGATAACATAAAAACACATGTAAGATATTTGACTGAACATTGGCTTAAGTCTTGCTCTCCCTGACCTTCACTCTTCTTCAGCTCTTCCCTGTCCAGAGAACAGTCACTTTGATGAGTGCACCAGCGCCTGCCCTTTGACCTGTGCCAACTTGGACGAACCCGAAGAGCCGTGCCCCCTGCCTTGTCAGGAGGGGTGTCAGTGCGAAGACGGCTTCGCGCTGCGGGATGGCCTGTGCGTGGCGCGCAGTGATTGTGGCTGCGTCTACCACAGGCGTCAGCTGGCCACCAACCAGACTTTCTGGACAGACTGGGAGTGCCAGGAGCGCTGCTACTGCAATGGCTCTGACAACACCGTATACTGTCAGCTTGCGCCGTGTCACCCTGAGGAGTATTGCCAGGAGAATGACGGCCTGTATTTCTGCCAGCCGCGCTCTGAGGCCCTGTGTGTGGCAGCTGGCTATGGACATTTTTTGCCATTTGGCGGAGTGCCGTTCGAGCTGCAGAGCTCTTGCACTCTCAGGATGGTCACCACCAGATGTGGGAGGGGGAACACGGCGCACGTACCCATCACCAGAACTTTTCCTCCATTTAAACTGGCGGTTCGTAACGAGGACAGAGACACGAGCCAAGCAATTTGGGTGAGGGGTTTTGTGCTGGAGGTTTACGAGTATGAAATTGAAGCATCTCGAAGCTACAGAAACACTGTCACGGTAAGCATTAGGTTGATATATGAGAATGTCTGTGCAATGAGTTAATCTTCAACAGACTTTTTTTTTTTGCATGCCCTGTGAAGGTCGAAGTTATTGCATTTGTGAGGACATGTTATTTCTAATCAAGCCGATAGAATAACCAGGCAGAGGGTGAATTCCTCTTTGATTGGCTTAAGGTGGATCTAATTTCAATGGGCATCTTTTATCGGGCTGGATTTGGCTCAGACGAAACCTCGACCCTGAGCGACATTTGGACCAGGTTCACAAAGCGACTAAAAGATCTGAGGAGCAACAGAAATGACACATCCACCCACACACTCGCTCACACACCCTTCTTTCTTTAATTTTCTCCGTTTCGCTCTCGCTCTGACAATTAAACTGAGAGACTGAGAGGAATTCACAGACACTCTTTCAGTCAGTCTTAATAGTAACTGTTCACCACCTGGGCTTCCCCACATACTTGGAAAATATACAAGTCAGTTAGATTAGAGACTTGAACTTCTGTTTCTAGAAGTTGCTCCTGTAGGAATTTGTTTATGTTAGTTGGGATCTTATATTAAATCTTTAACCAGTTTTACATGATTTCTCTCTTCACTCAGGTGAATAAGGAGCGACTGTACCTTCCCCTGAAGCTGGGCCCAGGAAAGGTCAATATCTTCACCTTTGGCATGCACCTCATTTTGGAGACAGACTTTGGCCTGAAGGTGGCCTTTGACTGGAACACTCTCCTGCTCTTGACTTTACCCCGCGACCTCTACAACACCACCTGTGGCCTTTGCCAGGGCGTTCCTCTGTCCCCACCCACCCTTTCCACTACCGACTGGGGCATGGCCTGGGCAGAGAGGGACACCTTCTGCCAGGTGGGCTGCGGTGACTCCTGCCCGCGCTGTGGCCTCGGAGAGAAAAGCTCCCAAAACGACACCCCTCTCATGGTGGCTGATGCCAACATGAACGCTGGGAGCGACGATGAAGCAAACGGAGTCAGCACGGGCATACGTTTCCACATCGGTGACGGGCTCTATGTGTTTGTGGAGCCCGAGGCAGTGAGGCTGTGTGGGTTACTTGTTGATCGGGGAGGCGTGTTTGCACGTTGTCACAGCAAGGTGGCCCCAGCGTTCTTTTATCAAAGCTGCCTCCAGGACACCTGCTTGGATCAGGGAGCTCAGGATACAATCTGTAACTGGCTGCAGATCTATGCCAGCACCTGTCAGACCCAGGGGGTGCATGTCACCGACTGGAGGAGCGACACACCGTGTGGTGAGGAGATGTTTTTGTAGAGTTTTTCCTATTGTATTATCACAAGATATATTCTCCTTCTTAAAGTCACAGGCACCTTTTTAAGTTTCAGTTTTTTGTGCATCATTACTAGAGAGAATCTATAATTAAAGTAGCCAGTTTAAATGAATAATATTTACACGGATGTAGCTAGAAACTAGTGCTGTATGAGCAGCACTTGTAGACAGTGGGGATAAAAAAAAAAAGACGTCTAACAGGAAGAAATCTCCCGCAGAACCAAACTCAGAGAGAGGCAGGTTCTAATGAGGAGAGAATGAAGAGAGAAAAAATGTAATAATAGCATATGAATGTGTGATGGCTGTAAGCTGGGAAGTAGAGGTGAAGTGCATCATGGGAGTTCCTCCAGCCAGCCTGAGTCTGAGAATCTGGGAACCCACAAGCTAGTATGCTGACTTAGCTGGTATAACCAGCAGATAAAATCCAAATAAAAAAGGTAAAACTTCGTCAGCAGATAATAGTTATCTGATGCATTTCAGCAAGTACCATCCCTGTTTTGCTCCCCACATGGATTGTTTATCTGCATGCAAGGGAAGCTTGCAAATGGACACCAGAAAACTTGTAGCACCAAAACCTTTTTTCTTGCCTGCAGAGATTAATTGCAGAGGAAGTAAGGAATGGTTTACACTCACCTGATCCAATCCTAACTATTAAGTTAAGTTTAAAGAGAGTTTCTGCTACATGAATCCAGACTTGGAGCTGGTTCCAGAAGCCTGGTAGCTGAAGCATCTGCCTCTAGGAAAAACAGACTGTGTGTTGTGAAGAAGCGACAGCGTGTCATCACTAATGGCTGTTTTAATCAAAGAAAGTAGCTCATCTGAAAAATATCAGAGAGATATGTAGCTAATTACCAGAAATGCAAAATAAACCTGGTTTCATCCCACCCACATTATGCACGTTTAAGATAAAAATGAAGAACAGCAATCATTAAAACCACAAATTGTAATTTTTAAGTTGTGTTTGTATATTTATTCTATAAGGAAATGAGCTACATCATGATAATTAGTGCATTTAAAACTGCATTTATATGGAATAGGTTCTTACTTTGGATGTTTTCTCTAAGCAGGGATAACCAGGTTTGAAGTCCACCCCAACTTTCTTACACTCCGAAATAATAAATAATATAATAATAAAGATAAAATATATTTCACCCAAAGGGCCAAACAGCTGCTGCACATCTGCATGAGCTCTTGACATGGCCAGCTGTTTCTTACCCCTAAACTAAAGATTTATTAACACCACAAACATTTTTAGAGTGGAGTTAGTGCCACTGTTAGCTAATATCTTTGCCAACCTGCCTGCTCCCAGTCCAGAGCTGTCCACCTAACAGCCATTACTCCAGTTGCATGTCAGTTTGCCCGCCCCAGTGTGCACCAGCCCGCGGCCAGAGGGACTGCAGCCAGGACTGCGTGGAGGGCTGCCAGTGCGACCAGGGCTACGTGCTCAACGGCAAGAGCTGCATCCTTCCTCAGAACTGTGGCTGCTATACCGATGGCACATACTATGAGGTCAGTCTCCCACCAAGCTCTACGTGCATGAATAAATTATAAATGTTTAAATGTCTGGGTTATTTTGTGCAGTAGAAATATAGAAAGTATACAGAAAACATCAGTAAGTGCAACCATTAAGCTCTTAAAATCCAAAATAAGTTGGAAGTTGCATGTAACCTTGGTTAAAACACTATCTGCAAATATAAAATCTTAAGAGTTTTTCTTTATTTTAGCCCAAGCAGCTTTTTTGGAACGCCGACTGCACCAAACGCTGCCAGTGCATCGGACGAAACCTGATTCAGTGCAATCCAAGGCGATGCAAGGCAGAGGAGGAGTGCACCCTCCGGTACGGGGTTCGGGGCTGCTTTGCCCGCCGCTCCCAGCACTGCGTGGCGTCGGGCGGCGGAGTGTTCAGGACATTTGACGGGGCGTCGCTGCGACTGCCGGCCTCGTGCTCCTTCGTCCTGTCCACAAACTGTCACAAGCTGCCCGACCTCTCTTTCCAGCTCATTGCCAACTTTGATAAATGGAGCACGCCCAACCTCACCACCATCTCACATGTCTACCTGTATATAAATGAGGAGAATATACTCATCTCTGGCAGCACTGTCAAGGTAAGAGGCTAGGTGAAGTAAAGCAGAAGATCAGCATAAAGAGAGGCCACACACTGTGTAGTTGTCTAACTCTGTGACTTTGACACGTGCACGTTTATCCCAGGATCACTTGAATCATGTTTCTTATGGTTTCTGTTCTTAAATGTAGCAAGTTGTTTGAGTGAAACAATATTGAAAACAAGTTGTATTAGAAATTAGTATAATGGATATATTCTGCAAAGGATGTGAAATATGCCAGGTAGGAGAAAAAGAGGGAAGAGAAGATTCGTGGATGCAGTGAAGGAGAACATGCATGTTGGTGTGAAAGTGGAGGATGCAAGGGATAGGGTGAGATGATCAGCTGTGCCGATTCCTTAAAGGGAGTAGCCAAAAAGAAGAAGAAGATCATTTACTTTAGTTTTTAGTACACTTCCTCTGTAGCTTAGTGTCCTGGGTTGTTGGTTGGTGCTAGGCAGCCAGGTTCTGAGGAAAAGATAACCAGTTTTTGCAACTTTGCCGTAAGAAAGCTACTTTCAGCTACGTGCTTATTCATAAGCAGTCGTCACAGATCCAAAGGGGATTTGTTTATCTCTCCAGGATCGAACTGGGGATCGTTTACTTGTTAACTGAACGAGTAAATAACTACACGATGGAGCCACTTTGCACTAACTGTTGCTATTGCCCAAGTTTGTTTGACTTTTTTCCATATTTGACATTAATGTCTGAATCTTTTCTTTTTTCATCAGTGTCGTGATCTGAGAGGATTTTAATCTTTAAACCATTATCGGCCATTACCTGTGTTTCTGAATCATTATATAACATTAAATATATAAAATCATGGGATGCCACTTTATTCAAACTGGTGTTTCAACCAGTTAAATGTTAAATGTTATTTATGTTTTGTTTTTTTCTTCTTTGCGGTCACATTTAGAGAGCAAACTCTCCCACCCTTTCTGTGCACCTTCGTTGTCGACCAAATCAGCATGCCTAGATTACCTTCATTACCAAGAAGACACTGTGACCAAAATAGTCTGCATGCCAAATATCCTTAGGCAAGATACTAACCCCATGTTGCATGTTGTGTATGCATGTTAGATAGGCACTAACAAAAGTTCTTGTGTGAATGGGTGTAATTGGGTGAATGAATTAGTTGTATAAAGCACTTTGAGTGCTCAGATAGAGTAGAAAAGCGCTATATAAGAACCAGTCCATTTACCATTAGAGACCATAAAGTGACTAAAACCATCACACTATGAAATGGACACTCTATATACCGAGGTTATTTTTTTTGCTTTTCATTTGCACCACTGTTTCTTCCTCTTTTAATCCTGCTTTAATAGAAAAATTGCCTCCATCAGGAGATTTGGCTTTTTTGTTTATGTGATCGAGTTACTTTGTGCTGGCCATATGGCTGCGGTCAAAGACGCTTTAATCAACCTCAACAAACAGATCGGATTCAAGTCTCTCTTTCTTTCCCAAATACTTGAAAAAGTTCCTGCAGCCCAATTTACCAATTACCTTGGCACTAATAGCCTATTATATCTCCTCCAGCTCTGGACTTAGGCCATGTCAGTCAGCTGTAAGTGCAGTCACAGAGGTAGCTAATGACTGATTGCTTTAAACTGCAGCTCCCACTGAGTCTTAATCCTGCCTGATCTGAGTGCGCCAACATTAACATTCATTAATTTTATCAACTGCCTTAAGAAGCATGTTGGCGTTAGTTCTAATTCCCTGAAGAGGCTCAGATTGTCACAGTCTTTGCTTCGGACTGTCTCTGTTCTTTTTTTGTTTTATCCTAACAGCCAATCTTTGTATAAGAATGAAATCAGCCCACTCATAGGTGATCATGTTTAAGCTTCAATGTCAGTAACATAGTAATGTATTTATGTTAAATAATTAATTAAATGCGTTAATAAATTTAAATTGGAATTAACTAATTAACGAAATACATAAATTTAATTTATTTCATATAAACTTTTTAAAAAATTATTTAATTCCTATGGTATATATTTAATGACACATTTAACTGTTTCACTATTTAATGCATTTGTTCTCAACTTTAATGAATAATTTCATGGTTCCAGTGCAGTATGGAAGGCATCCATACAGATGATTAGAGCAGCTCTCTATATGTTATAATGGGAAGAACAGGAGGAACTCAGTAAAACGGGTGCATATAGCAGCAAATACACTGGTCCATTCTGGTGTTAGTTGCCACTGTATCAGCGGTGTGGCCACACTGGGTGCCAATGAGTGGTGTTTTACTTGGTGAACAGTGGCATCCTGGGCAGCGTCTTTCACATTTGCTAGGTTTTACTAGCTTAATGTGGCCTCATAGCCCACATTAGCTTCAGCTGTTCTGCTGCTGGCTGACCAGGAAGCTGTTCCTTGTGACAGTACTGGTACAAGTCATCCACATTGTTTACTCCCACTGGCAGTCAGGGGGGAATGAATCAGAACAGAAGTTACAAAGGTAACTATGATTCTCTGAATTCCAGGATGACTGTCAGACCTGCTGGCGACTAAAAATGTCTCAGTGTGAGAAGATTCCCAGAGACCAGATGTAAGCTACCACGTAGTATTTATAGTATACACGCCTCAGTAGCGTACACATCATGCACGCGATTTTATTTCCGGACCTGCGCAGATCACGAGGAGACCCATCTACGTAGTTTCCTGCCATTGGCAGTTATCTGTGAATTCACAGAACTATAGTTATATTTGTAACTTCCATTAGCAAAGGTGCCACTAGAGTGTGTCAGGCCACCCTCATGGAACAAGTGCCAGAAACATGCTGGAGGTCATTTTGTTAGATACTTCCACTGTCACGCTCCTCATTGCACAACGGAGCAAATGCCTGCTTCTGGGTGGATGTACTCCTGTGGCCTTGTCTAGCTTGTGTAACAACCCATCTCCTGGTATCTCCTCCACACCCTCGAGATCATGTTTGGAGACACAACAACAACCTTCTTGCAGCGGCGTACAACCTAAATGCGAAACACGTGCTATCTCATGCTACCAGCAGGGAAAAAGGACACCAGCTAAAAGCAAAACTAGAGAAAAGATCAGGAAGGATAAGCAGAAAGCTGTGGTCTGTGACCAACGCCTGTGAAACCATTTCCTTTCTCGGGGTTGTCTTGTTGTTGCCTCTCTGGTACACCTGCTGTCACTTTGACTTGCACCGAAGCAAAGGAAAATGAACTTCACAGTTTCCTTAATTCTTTTAGAAGTGTACATAATTATGTAAACAAAATATTTTTATCAATTTATTTTGAAAGGACAGAAATGAAGGGACAACTGTCCCATTTAATACAAAGTGGGTTGGAAGATTAAAGCAAAGCAGTGTCACCCATGTTTGTGGTCACTTAGACAACAAAGAAACTACAAACTCCTTGTTATTTCTGAACTAGCTCATCTAAAAGTGTGATAGTAAAGACTGAAATATTTCTGTTTATACAGTTAAAAATTAAACATATTGAAGGATTGTTGAACTACAGAGCACCTCAAACTAAACCATTTTAAATCCAGGAGGCACTCCTACTTAGATGCCTTTTTCTGCTTACATTTGGGGATTTAGGAGGGGTAATGCTGGGTAAAATGTATTGTCAGCACTAACTGATATCCATTATGTCCTAAAGACAGCATCTCTAAGAAGCCAAATGCAAGTTATGCATTTTTTTTTGATAATTTCTAAATCATTTATATAATATTAGCTTTACAACTAACAGCTCATGTTAAGCATGTTTTGTTTTGTTTTTTTTAAGTATGGGGCTCGCAAACCTTAAGATAGAACATCTGAGTAAGAAGTTATAAGTTATAGCCCAGGTAGTTTAAGAAAACTTTGTTTCCTGTAGTTTAGGGCTGCATGTGGGAAAATGAGTCAGTATATAATAGCATGAGTAGTGGTAACACCATGTGGCAGCATTTTAAAACCTCTGCAAGCCAATCAAAGATGTACATTCCCCATGTTTTTGTAGATATATATGTTATATTAATGATGTATTTATTTAACGCATTTTAGCACTCGAGGCCCTCCGTAGCCTTAATGCTGGTTACTTAAATGAAAATTTCTCGTGTCCCGAGTCAAAAATCTACATGTGTCTGCCTCTCCTGTCCTCACAGGTTAATGGCACACCAGTATCCGTACCATTTGTAACAGGGCTGATGACACGCCTGTCCACATCTGAGGGTTTCATTGTCATCGACACACCCCAGGACATCCAGGTTCGCTACAACCGCTTTAACACCCTGAGCATCACAATGGGTCAGCGGCTCCAGAACAAGGTGTGCGGCCTTTGTGGGAATTTCAATGGGGACCACAGTGATGACTACATCACCTCAAGGGGCAAGCCGGCTGTCAGCGCCCTGGAGCTGGCACAGAGCTGGAAGACCAACGGCATGCAGAACAGGTAGATGAGGCTCACAGATGGGGAGGAATTTACAGTCCATATAACCAGTTCTTGTAAAAACCTTTGGCTGTTATCCCCAAAATATAAAAGGAAAAGTTAAGGTTACTTAATCCATAAGCCATGCGTCTGCAAGCATGTGCATGTCTTAAACTGGCTGTTGCTCAAACATATCACTTATGCAAATCATTTATACAGATAATAGCAAATGGAGCAATTCTAACAAGGCATTTGCTCCTTCTTTGCTCGCGTCCTAATACCTTTGACAGTTGGATTTTGGTCTTTCTCCTCTAGTTGTGATGAGACCCAGTACGTGGCTTTGGCTCAGTCCTGCGACAACTCGGCCATCCTGGCTCTGCAGAGTGAAGATGCCTGTCAGAAGCTCACCCAGCTCAAAGGCTTCTTCCAGCCATGCCACGGCCTGCTGGATCCCCGTCCCTTCTACCAGTCCTGCTACCTGGATGGCTGCTACAATCATCGCAAGGCTCAGGTCTGTGGATCACTGGCCGCCTATGCAGAAGCCTGCCGGTCCATGGGCACCCTCACGACCAAGTGGATCACCCAAGAGAACTGCTGTAAGGGCACCGTGAACTTCTCTCAGACTCAATGCCCACTGTGGAAATAGACACAACTTTGCACTTTACACAAATATAAACCAGCGCTAATGTTGAATTTACCAGACCTACTAAAAGTGAAAGCATTGGGTCTCATATATTATTGATTCACACATTATGAGCTTAGTTTACAAAGATTTCCAGATTGCCTTCCATCAAGACCACTGTGTTACTACAATGAGACGTGAAATGTAAATTTGTTTGACTGCTTTGTCAGTATTAGATACATGCATGTTTGTAAAACCTTTGTGCCTTCATCTGTGTGACAGTTAACATTGTGTGTGGACCTGTCTTTAGCAGAATGGATCTATGACCCCTGTGCAGGAGAGATCTGCACAAACTTCACCTGTGAGCTGGAGAACGGAGGCGATCTGTGTGGCTGTCCAGAGTTACCCACCAATGCTGAAGGTGAGTGCTTCATCCAGCTGCAATCACTCAGTTTTAAATATCTGACACTCTCAGTGTTACTTGATTCGCCATACATTTTAAAAGCTATTGAAAAATAATTTTTTATTTAATCATGGCTATGGTGAAATACGTGTTTTTGCAACATGCAAAAACATGTATTTCACGTTGATGTTTTTAGGCGAGGATGACATCATCCAAGCGGAGGTGACCTGTAAGCATGCTCAGATGGAGGTTTCCATCTCCAAGTGTAAGCTCTTCCAGCTGGGCTTTGAACGGGAAGATGTCCGGATCAACGATGAGCACTGCGCTGGCATTGAGGGAGAGGACTTCATCTCCTTCCACATTAACAACACTAAGGGACACTGCGGTTCCATTGTACAGGTCAGTTTGCATTTGTCTGTGTTCCAGCGTGTTCGTCATCACTTTCGAAATGTGATAAAGCTCCCCGCATTTCAATTTGGATCCTTTCAGACACTACAATGTAGTCGTCAACACAATCTACCAGGGGTCTCAAACTCCAGTCCTCGAGGGCCGGTGTCCTGAAATTTTTCCATGTGTCACTGTTACGACACACCTGAATGCAATTAGTAGTTCATTAGCAAGACACTATAGAACTTGACTGCATGCTGAGGTGGCAATTCAGCCATTTGATTCATGTTACAGCAGCTCATGAGTGAATGAACATGGTGCAATAAAAGTACTTTTAGAAGTAAATCCATTTTCCAAACACTTACATTTACTGTATTTTCCGGACTATAAGGCGTACTTAAAATCCTTTAATTTTCTCAAAAATCGACAGTGTACCTTATAATCCGGTGCATCTTATGTATGAATTCTGGTTGTGCTTACAGACCTCGAACCGATTTTATGTGGTATACGGCGCTCAAAAATCTGTCAAAAAATGTTTTAGTACGACTCTGGTAAGCTACAAAGCCGCACCGCTTGATGGATTGTCGGAGCATTACAGCTACCGTAGTCAGGAGCCTCGCGGAGTAATCTGGGTCCAAAACTCCGTCCGCTTCAGGTCCTAAAGTCAAACGAACACTGCGGCATCACTGAGAGTTAAAAACTGTCTAAATTCTTTCATCTTTAATAAAATGATAAGAGCTGCTGCTTTAACAGGTGTAACAATTATGTTTAACATCCAGGCATCCATGAAAACAGAATGTAATAAATTTAACAGAGTTAGAAGTTAGCAGGAAGTTAGCTCGCTAGTTTCCACCTAAACATAATATAGCATGTTCTGACTGAGAGATTTCTGAAAAAATTCAAACGTACAGCTCTGCTATCACTTCCAACATAAATGAAGACAGAAAACTAAACAGCAGTGACGTTTGTAGGGTTGCTACATGGTGGCTAGCGACACAGCTATGTTAGCATAATATAAACACAGTGAAGCTAGAGGATGAACGCTAACTTTTTCCACTCGATAAAAGTTAATGGGAGAGTTCCCGATGGTTAGGAACAAATGCAATCACATGGCAGGATACTGTAAACAGACCGAACTTCAGTCAGGAGAACAACTGAGATAATCCATCCACAATACGAGGTTAGTCATTAATATACTCCAACAACATGGGAATAGAGCAGCTGTGAGAGAATTCAGCTATAATGAATCAATGGTACGGAAGTGGAGGAAGGAAGAAGAATGAGTTGAGTAAAGTTTGATTATCTGACTGTTTTGTTTCACTTAATGCGCCTTATAATCCAGTGCACCTTATGGTCAGAAAAATACGGTACTTAAATTTAGTTGATTAGGGTTAGGGGTTGACATTTCAGTATGCAGTTAAGTTCTATACTCTTGCTAATGACCTACTAATTTTATTCTGGTGTTTTGCACCAGGGACACATGGAAAAGTTTCAGGACACTGGTCCTCGAGGACTGGAGTTTGAGACCCCTGGTCTACACTATCTTGGAAGCGACACTTGCAGCATTTTAACTGAAACTGCCAGAACACGTGCCAGTGAATAATTTTGTCACTGCTAGCTGGCTGGCTAGGTGGCACTGGCACAGACAACCTACCCCCTTCCTACTGGCTGAAAATTGTTTGGTAGACCCGCCCCTTCGATTGTCTACCCCTGCTCATCAGTGTAAAAGATCTTATGCACTCCAAATTTGATGTCCCCTCGGGAAGATTGGCAACTTATGAATGTGTTCCTTTTGTGAATAATCCTTTTCACTTTAAAGTGATCAACAGAGTCTTATAACTTCCTCAGATTGATTTTGCTTCTTTATATTTATTGCTGGTGTCTTTCCTCCATCGCATTAACACACCTGAATGTTGCAAACCAGAAAACTATCAAATTTTCTGCTTTTATAGAGGTGCGTTAGCAGCTCCTGGCTCTTAAATCCTCATAATTCTGGCTAATCCTTTTTTGGTAAATAAATTATTATTTAATTATTTTATTATTATTATTATTAAATGATTAGTTTTTATTATGTCTTATGTCTGTACGCTGTTTTAGATTTTTTTTGTATGGGTGAAATAAAAAGCAGCAGCTAGGATAATTTGTTCCTTTAATGTAGAAATTTGAAATTATGAGTCACCTACGCTTTATTTGTCTTACAGTCCAACGGCACACACATCATGTATAAAAACACTGTGTGGATAGAAAGTGTGAACAACACTGGGAACATCATCACCAGAGACAAGACCATCAACGTGGAGTTTTCCTGCGCCTATGAGCTGGACCTGAAGATCTCACTGGAGACGGTCCTCAAACCTATGCTCAGGTCAGGCAGCAGAACACAAATATGCAGCAACAAGTGCGGCACAACAGCTGACCGCTTGGATCATCATTCCTTTTTCCTTTTTTCTCCAGTGTCATTAACCTCACCCTACCGACCCAGGAAGGAAACTTCATTACCAAGATGGCTCTGTATAAAAACTCCTCGTACCGCCATCCATACAGAGAGGGGGAGGTGGTGCTCAGCACTCGGGACATCCTGTACGTAGGCGTCTTTGTGGAAGGAGCGGATGAAAACCAGCTCATCCTTATAGTGAATATGTGCTGGGCCACGCCGTCGCGCTACAGCAGTGATCGACTCCGCTACATCATCATTGAGAGAGGGTGAGGTTTATTTAGTCCTGGGCCAAAAATGCTCAAAAGTGAAGTGAGGAAAAAAAGAGATTTTATTTTATGTTTTAAACTCAACAGTTTTTCTTTGGCCTTCTTTTACCTTCTTCTCTTTATGTAATCCAAGATGAAGTTGAGGTGTGATCGGTGTAAACTATGTATCACTTTATGAAGCCTATGGGTTCACTACAGTCTGCTGCTTTACAGTCTGATCCATACATTTTGAGAAAAAGAAAATGAAGTAATAGATACAGTCACTGTGCATGCCCTTTGCATGCCCTCACTGTGCCGGCAGTGTCTCCGGGTACTTCCTCAACAGGCCACACCACGGCATGTTAGTTAAATTGGCATTTCTAAATTTATGTGAGGTAGATAACGTACTTGAGGTGTTTAGAATAAAGCACTATGAATGTCATGGCCCAAAGGTTTTGCATTATTTTTCGATTCCTTCTTTATTGTTGTGACTTTTGGGTTCCTGTTTTATCTATTACTGTTTTATTATTGTAGTAGTAAGTGTTGTTTCTAGTGATATTATTATAATTATTATTATACGATTGTTAAGTCTTTGATTCCTACTTTTACTATATAGTAATTCTAGTCCTTCTGTCCGAGTCTTCTAAACTCGGTGATTAGTATTTGTCTTTTGTTCACGTCCTGCTTCATTTTGAAGCCTGAGTGTCTGTTTATGCCCCGCATTACTTTTACTTCCTTCCCCTCTTTTTTGTATTAATAACTTTCTGTGTTCCCCTTGAGTTAGTTCATCCAGGTTTAGCATGTCCTCTAAACCCTCCCTGTGTCAGTTATGGTTATTGTTCCTTTCCTGCTTTAGTTTTGCATCTTTCCTGTATGACTTTTCACCTGTTTCCAAGGAACACTACTTCCATGACTATTTATACACACTCAAGAGTTATCTCCTTAGTCATGTATGTGTATAAATAGTCCTGCCCTCTACTTTGTCTTCATTGTGTCATCTGTCTGGTCCTGCGGGTACTTCTTAGTTATACACGCATGCTCGGGTCTTCGTCATGCCTTTTGTGCTTTGCAATTGTGATCAATGTTTGGACTCCCTTTTAAGACTTTGTTTAGTTTGGATGTTTACATTATCCATATTAAAAGCTCACCTTTTGTTGACTGTTCTGCCTCCCAAGTCCCACAACCACCTTCTTGACTAGAGCACATTTGATATCTTGCTTATTCTAGGTGCCCAAACATTAAGGACAATACCATTGGCATGGCAGAGAATGGCGTATCACTCACCTGCCGCTTTCACGTCACCGTCTTCAAGTTCATCGGGGATTACGATGAAGTCCACCTGCACTGTGACGTTTCTCTGTGCGACTCAGAGACGAACGCCTGCAAAGTGGTGAGTAAATCAAGAAGAGCAATAAAAACCAGAAAGCGGCCTGCTGTGTGTTTGGGTGTTGACGTATCAATGAACTGTGTGTGCAGAACTGTCCACATAAGAGAAGAATGTACTCAGAGGACAGTGACCATAAAGAGCACATACTGTCTGTTGGACCCATAAGAAGAAGAGGTGAGCATAGTTTTAGATAGAAAATAGCTTATTGGGTAAAATACACACTTTAGACTTTATTGTTTAAGTAATCTATGGAAAAACAAAAAGCCGTAGCTTAGCTTCTGATGTGTTTTCAGAGTCTGACTGGTGTGAGGAGAACAATGGAGGCTGTGAGCAAATCTGCACCAGTAAGGCCGCTGGGCCCATCTGCAGCTGTGTGACTGGGATGCTGCAAAGAGATGGGAAGAGCTGCCGGGGTAAGGACAACAAAAACACACATATGCATCCTACAAATACCTAATTTTAAGGGTTTTTTTCCCGCCTTATTGCATCATAGCAATCAATATCAGCCCCAGAAAAACAGAAACCGATCCTACACATGAGGGTCACCGAGCAAAGGTTTTGCATGTTTCTCAATAGTTTACAGTTTCCATCATGTTTCACACAATTGGCGTGATTGAAGCAAAGCTAATAAAGTTTAAATCTTGTAGATACAGCCACTAGACACTTTATTAAGTAAACCTTGTAAGTACCAGATTGGACCCCTTATGCCTTCAGAACTGCTTTTATCCATGATGTCAATCTCCACCACAAGGTGCTCTACTGGATTGAGATCTGGCGAATGTAGAGGCCCTTTGAATACAGAGAACTCATGTGCCGTGTCCCTTTATAACCACAGTGCCCGTGGTCAAAAAGGAACGGCATGGTCAGCAGCAAACGGTGCCAAGAATATGTCCCTTCTTCTCTGAATTCTGGCATCATCAAGGTTTTTCCAGCTAGAGAAATGCCACTCACTGGAAATTTTATCTTTTTCAGACTGTTTCTCTGTAAACTCTAGAACTGCTCGTGTGGGAAAATCCCAGCTTATCAGCAGTCTCTGAAATAATCAGACCAGTCTGGCACCAACACGCCCCGTTCAGTCACTTCAATCACCTTTCTTCCCCATTCTGATGCTCAGTTTAAACTTCAGCAGGTCGTTTGATTCATGTCTGCATGGCTAAATGTAATGAGTTGCTGCCGTGTGATTAAATAATTAGACATTTGCATTAATGAGCAGTTGAACGGTGCACCTAAAAAAGTGGGCAAGTTTCTGTGCATTAAATCATAAAATTTAGGGCGTTTAACTTAATTATTAGTTAATTGATTGGTTCATATGAATTCCATATATTTATAACTCTTGTAGCTTTTGCATGTTGCACACAAACTAAACTGGTAATTTGTAAAAACCAGTAGCATTAAGACAGTATTTCCACCACATGCACATTTCACAAATGTTGTCATACTCCCTTCTTTTTTTCCAGCCGTGAGCTCAAGCAGTAACATGACACCTGCGATTCCTCTGCTGAGCGTCAGCGCTGCGATCTCCGTGCTCCTGGCTCACCTTCACACTCTTCTCCTCTCCTAACGCTCTGTGAGCTAAGAGAAGGCAATAAATGACAAAGATCAAACACACAAAAAGACTTGAATATGCACAAAGTATCATCATTGATTAGCCAGTAGATCAGCTGTGTTTCAGCCAGAAAGTCAAGACAGAATATACTGTACACCGACTAATTTTTGTCTCCACATTTCATTGATAAAAGGTAAGTCAGTTTTCTAGATACATGGACAGTCAGTCAGTTTCACTGCTTTGTTGTGTTTTTCTTTATCCCCATCTGCTCCCTTATTTACATTTATCAGGACTCCCACTGTTTATCGCGCACCTAAAGCCACTATGTGTAGATGTTTTCATGTGCTTATAACATATTTTTACAAATTTCTTTATAGGAAATTAACATATTATGCATGCTACCACCAGATGGTGCCAAAGAAAGTAATTTTCCAATCCTAGACATACAAACTTGAAGGTACAACAGCTAAAATCACACAGTGATGTTTATGGAAAGACAATGGCTAAACTAAAAAGAAACAGTAATGTAACTGATAAGAAGGCATAATTGTAAATCATCAGGGAATGTGAAATGTGATCCCACCTGTTTGTATTTATACCTGATATTATTCTACAGTCACACTAAGGAAAGCAGTGGCTGGAGATCACGACTGTGTGCAATGAACTTGCAATTTTTTTGCCATTGAAATTGTTGTTTCAAAGACAGGATCGGGTCTATGACCACTTAGTCAGATGCCATCTTTAAAATGACCTTAGTGTAACAATAAGACGACGTCAGTCTGCTATCGTTCAATTGAATGCACTCAAACTGGCAACTGCATTCAGTCTGTTTGTGATAATATAGTGATTATGAATCAATCTGCTGCAAATCACATTCAAATCAAACTTATATTAATCAGAAATTCCCACTAACTACACTCCTCCATAAACAGCGACGTAGCTGCTGCTTATAACCAGAATACAACTTGTTGGCAAGTCCCCTATTGCAAAAAAAAAGGTTGTAGACGAGTTGCAGACTGACTCAGAATGATTACAGCATGCTAGCAATTTGTCTGTGTTTGCAAACTTTTACCAATCTGTCTGAGAGCGATCGGTTGCTTGGAGACAGGTTGCCTCCCACCAGGCAATGTTTGCAACTACCTTGCAATAGAAAATCAACTATATGTTTGCACTAAGTACTTGCAAGTAAAAAGTTAAAAAAACAACAACAAAACACAGCAGTAATCAGGCAACCATCAGTTTTGACTGTTTTTACTTTAGTATGAGCTATTCATAAATCCCATTCTGTCCAAACTGTGATCAGATCTTAATGAGTAGGTGGGGTGCAACAACTAGAAACCCTCACGATTGTGATTTAATTGATTTACAGAGCCATCAAAATGTAAACATCAAACTATTTTATTATTAATTTATGAATAAATGACATTTAAATAACTGTAAATTTCCTGTTTCTCAGTGGAGAGGTTTATTAAAGTTACCTTTTATATTTTAAACGGATAATCAGATGAAACAAAAAAGTAAAATAGAAACTTTTAATTTGAATATTTTTTTTAAATTAAATTAAATTTTAAAACCAAGCAGTTAATAGTTATTGTGCTGACTTGACGTCATTCAGGGGTCACAAGGTCACATATTCATGACATTTGGATCGAAATGGGAAAGAAGCTTGTTTATAAGTACCATAAACTATATATAAAAGATGGGCATGGCAAAGTCCAGTCTTTGAAACCTTGAACTGAGGATTTGCTGCCTTGGTGTGGTGAGACTGGGTGTGAGGACTGAAGGGTGGAGCTGACCGAAAAACCAAATGTGCTTTATGTTCGTGGGCTCGCTAATCCCATGTGGGGCCTAACCTGGCCCCTTCCTGACACTTAAGCTTAAACTCCCTGGGCTTCACTTTTATACTCAGCCTGAGGTTGGCGCTACTCTGCTACTCATGTGATCATGTACTTTCATTTAGTATTTTGAGAGTCTCCCCAAAAGTATGATGCTGTTTTATGGACTTTACGGCTCAGGTGTGACTTTTTGATGAGAAGCTTAAGAGAGGAAGAAGAGCTGAGGTTACTGTATGTAACATTTAAACATGCTGTTTCTTAAAAAAAATGGCAAAACTGTACAGATTTCATTAAGAAACTGGCAACTGAGCATCTGCAGATCTGTGTCAGAGTGCAAACCTTTACCCAGAAACGAGCGAACAAACTTTAGCTTATATAATTGCTTCTAACTGTACGGTTTATTGCTCTAAACCAATGAAACCTACAGCAGGTTATGGCTGAAAAGGAGGTTAGGGATTATCTAAGAAGAAAACTGTGTGAAAGGGTGATGCATTGTGAAGTGAAGTATTTATGTGTGAAGAGAGCAACTGGGAAAATGAATTCTGTTTAAAATGTTAATCAGCCACAACATTAAAACCACCCGCCTGATGTTGTGCACAGATCTGACTCGCTGCACCTCGGGGGGCTCCCTCTAGTGCCTGGCAATGGGACTTTGACTCCTTTGGCGTCTGTATGCTTTCGAGTGGGGGTACCATGGATTAGAACCGCAGTCTGTCCTAAACCTTAAAAAGTTGCTTTGTTGCCTAAATTTAACCAAACTGCAATTGACGGTTAATTTTTTCATTTTTTCATCAACCTAGTGTTAAAGAAACCCAAAGTTTCCCATCAAAAAATTGCATTTTAACTAGTTGATCAATATTTTTCACTTTTTCACCTGCGTGAGTGGTTTTGATGATGTTGCTTTACTGGTGTAATTTTTTACCTTTTTATGTTAGTACCCAGGATGAGGGGGACAGGGGATGAATTTAGCTGTGCCATTAAAAACCCAATTTTCGTGTCATTTCTGAACTAATCAGTTTCAGTCTTCTCGTGCCTTTCAGTGTACTTTCTAACACTCATTGCATGAATTCAGTTTGAGGAGTGGAGCAGGTGTCGGATAGTTTATCTGCAGCTCACAGTCAGCTGCTTTTAAAGGTTTAAATGTCAATAAACGTCAACCACACATCTTACAGATCCTTCAAAGTTCTTCCAAACTCTGACACTTTGGTGCAGTTACACAAAATAAAAAGCAAACAGAGTAGTTGTTGCCTTTTGTGTACAAATGTACAGTCCTCGTCAGTTTGGTGGTTTGTGTCATCGCTGACTTTTTTAAATAATCGGTATCTTTTTTGTGTGTGTTGTTTAAAACTAAATGACTAAAAAGGTGTTTTATTCTTTGAGAGCAGCACCACCCTGCTATAAATAAATGAAGACGTTCTCAAAGTCAGTGTGAGTCACGCATTATTTCATGCAGAACATGCAGCCCTGCGAGAGAGCTCGGTGTTACGAAGCAGAGCTCTTCATTTGCTGGTCAGAGGTGACACTTGCTTATAAACACAGCATTAAAACATCATTTGTCACCTGAAAAAAACATTGAAAGGCTATATTTTTGGTTGTGTTTCACTGTAAAGTTATTCCTGACGCTGAGTAAACATCCACTCCAAGCTGCTGTCTCCTAGCAACAAGCTCCAGTTCCAATCAAGTGATGTGTCATCCAGTCCTCACTCATGACTGTACCAGTGTCAGGATCTGTTTAAATTCTTTCCACAGTGCAGGGAGTCGCTCCTTTGAAGGATTTCTGTTCGCTGTCGTCATCCGCCGACTGTCAGTGACATCTCACTGCAGCTGACTGTTAATGAGGATGTAGGCGGATGGAGGAAGGTGAGGCTGCAGCGGTCAAACGAGTTGGGCAGAAAACACAGTAGCAAACCATCAACTAATCCGTTTAATTTGCCTTAAGAGTATAAAAAAGAGAGAGAGATGAGCTACTGGGCCTGTTTCAGGTAGGGTAAGGTTCATATCGACCCCTTTAAATGAAATTTCACCTGTATGCTGAGAACAGGTGACCTGTGAGGCCAAAATGCCTCAAAAGTGTCGTAATTTGCAAACTGACATGCGTGCTTCATGTGTGCTAAAGTACAGCATAACCCTAACTATGATGTTATAAACAACAGTTAGCTCAGAGGTGCAGAATTTTATGATTATGCAAAGTTATGGAAGCAAATAAACTGCAAAAACGTATTAAAGCATACAAGCAAAGCACAGGCTTAGAAATTTACAGCCAATTCACAAAGTAATACTCTTGGGCATTAGACAGGCTAAACCACCTGCCTTCCCTTCATTGTTGCCTCTGAGCTTCCCCTTCAAACCTTCTGTTTGTGAGCCTAGTAATATAAACAGGGATTATTTTGAACTGCAAATCAGACAAAGCTACTCTGGCAGAATCAAAAAACAAACAAACATGCAGCTGAAAATGAGAGTACCAGGTCCACTTTAAGGTTGTTTTGGAGCAACTGTAACCCACATAATTTCCTTAGGGATTAATAAAGTCTTCTGATTCTGATTTCGGTGTGCTTACAAGCTAGCATGTAGCTGCAAAGTTCTGCTGTCACCTCGTGAGTCCAGTGGCACCTGCAGCACGCTGTGCCTCTCTGGTAGGAAGGCAGCTTAAAGAGTACAGCCAGAGGACACAGTTTTTGGCAGTTCAGTTATGAATTTAAACACAAAATGGTTTGACTGAAGACTGAAGCAGTTGCAGTTCCTCATAAAGTCCAAGTACCAACTGAGCTGAGAGGAAAGTGAAGCACTGCCAGCAACACATGAGGAGCTGCCAAATGCTTCACACTCACCCCGCACTTGTTTAACACAGCACAAGTGCTTTGATGTAAGAGTACACATTAAGGAAACGCTTTGCACAAGGAGACACAATTTCACACTAAAAAGAGACAGAGACTGCAGTTAACAGCTGATTTAAGAATCTAGACCATCCTCTTTTTCTTTACTGGCGACAACCTTTAAGTGCCCACAGAGGCGTTTTGACCTGGCAAATATTCAAAGCAAATATTTTCTCGCAAGAATAATTTGATAAACTTGCTGATTTTAATTTTGCTTTTAATTGAAGCATAAGGGAAGCTGGGAAATGCCTGAGGTAAAAGGTGAAGCTGACCTGCTCTGCCACACGCAGGTCAGTCGGGGCACTGATTATGTAAATGTCATACAAAGGTGCTCTGTTTATATGTTGCTAGTGAAAACAAAGTTGAAGCGCAAGGCCTAGTTTCCCTCCCATACAAAGTCTATTCTGTGTCCATGGTTATGTAAGTTTGTAGGAGTGTGTATTTCTGGGTGTGAACATGTGCTCGTGAATCACACTTCCAGATAAAATTGTTACCTATTGTCACTAAATATATTCTGCACTTAAAGCCTTCTTTTAATTACCAGAGGCACGCACATATTCTGCCCTCTGATTTGTCCAGGGGCCTCCGGCTCCCTGCAACCCTACTTAACCATTTAGGAGTTTAAAAACTGGATGGGTGGGTAAAACTGGAAAGGGTAGTAGAGAGCCCTGAATTGTCCTTCAGGAATGTTCAGTGTATTTGCTACTTCAGCAGATAAGCAGATTCTTATCTGTACAGTGAGCCTTACCTCGCTGTGGGTTACAGAACCGGCCTTTTCTTTTCAGTGCAACAGTGTGCAGAGCTCCGTCAGCTGGATTTGCATTCCATCTAAATAAAATGCAAACACTTATTATGCAATTAATGGTCCATTTAACTCTTTACCCATTGAAATCCAATGAGCAGTAACTAATCCTTGCTTCTCTTTTCTGACAAGAGCACTTTCTGCCATATCGCAGGCCTGTTTATAGACTGGGTGTGCATTAGAAGTTATTGAGCGTGGTCTCTGCCTATGCAGCTACCCTTGGAAAAACCTGAAAACTATTCTACTGGTCTTCAAACCACATCCTTATTGATATATACCGAGGTGTCAAAACTCGCCATGAAGGGTACTGGGAGGGTTGTTAAATGTCATCTTTACGGTGGAAAGAGTTAAGCGGTCAGGTTCCTCCTTTCTTTTCTTCAGTAATTCTTGCAGTGGCTCTTCATCAGTGCATTTCTTGTCTGCAGCACGAAGGTGGGACAGACCTGTGAAAGAAGTGACAGACTCATTTGTGTACCTAAATCTAACTGAGTAACACATTTTGAATTAATCTGTGACCTGTATGGCTTCTTAGCTGTCAGAAGTGTGGCCTAGTGTGGTCTTCTGCTGCTGCTGCAGCCCATCTGCTTCAAGGTTTGATGTTTTCTGGATCCAGAGATGCTCTTCTGCATCTTGGCTGTAATGAGTGGTTATTTAAATTACCATTGCCTTCCTGTCAGCCTGATGCAGTCTGGTTATTTTACACTGCTTGCTCCAGAGAACGGCTGCTCACCTGATATTTTCTCTTTTTTTTGTCAACACTCTGGAAAGGCTAAAGATGACTGGTGGAAAAATCACAGTAAATCAGCTGTTTCTGAAATATTTAGACAATCAGCAACCACGGCACATTCAAAAACACTCTAATCACCTTTGTCCCAATTCACAGTTTGAACTTCGTTTTGATCATGTCTGCATGAGTTGCTGCCATGTGACCGGCTGATAAGATGTTTGAAATAAGAGGCTGAAGAACAGCTGCACCTCAGAAAGTGATCGGCGGGTGTAAAAGTATTGCATTTCTACTCAGGCTGTCCTCCACAGTCACCACCCACAACAGGCCAAAGCATTTCAGCGTGCATCTGTTCCTCATTTCATAACGCTGCTGGTATTTCATTGTTCTTTATTTGCTGCTCTTTGTGAAAGCAGCTAAGTGAGTGACTCAGTGTAAACTTTATGTAATTGCATAGTTTATAAGAAAGGATTCCCTGGGTTTGTTCAGGCATGAGTATTTCCACAGGCACGGAGGCCTCGCCTGGGTGTGGAGCGGCAAAGTGGAAGTGTTTGCATGAGAGGATTAATGCCATCTTTAAAACAGGGTGTGATTTTGTTGCAATTATTTCTTGTATAATTATTTGGGGCAGAGCTGGCAGGGTGAATTTCCCTCACAGTGCCGACCTTAAACGCGCATTTTTTTGAGTTAATTCATTTTTATGGCATGCATGTGCTCTGGCTGGTTGCATAACACAGCTTTCAGGCATGATTATTACTTAGAGGTCTTATCCCAGTGCTCGGTTCTTATCTGAATTTTATCAAGTGTAATTTCCCCCTGTTATTAATTCACCATGGTTCAAACTGAGATACTTGAACGCTTCAACGCTGATGAGATTGTGCACAGTAGGAATGTGCATTTCCTTCATTAACTAGCCAGGTTAATAATTAATCATCTATCACAGTAAATAAAATTATTTGAACGCATATAAATCCTGCTAAACCACAACACACAGCCCATATAATCAGACACACGACGGTAGCTCATTAGAAATTAAAGCTTTCAACCTACCAATGCAACCTATAGGATACAATATATCTTTACAGCCCCATATTTTATTCGCAATACAAAAAAATGATATTAAATGTTTAAACTGAGATGTTTCACTATGACATGAAAGTATTAGCTTATTTTGAATTTTATGGCAGCAACGTCTCACGAAACTCAGGATGGCGTCAACAAAAGGCTGAAAGAGGAAGCAAGAAACTGCTGGAGGAACATTTTGAAAGTGGTCAGGTTAACTGGCTACAGATAAGTAACATGACTGGATATAAAAAGAGGATCTTGAAGAGGCAGAGTTTCTCAGAAGTGAAGACGGATAGAGGATCACCAATCAGCAAAATAAATAAGTGAAAACTCTACAAATTGTGAAACAACTTCAGAGTGATGGTCCTCAATGTGAAAATGTGAAGACTTCGAGTATTTCATCATCTACAGTCTATAAAACTATCAAGAGATTCAGAACATCTGGAGAAATCTAAGAGACAAAGCTGAAAATTTGTGTTCTGCATTAAAAACCACTTCATGGGTTCAGAAAGACTTCCAGAAATCATCGTCTGTGAACACTGTGTCATTCACAGAGGTTAAAGCTCTATCGTGCAAAGAAAACGTCGCATGTGAAGATGATCCAGAAATGCTGCTGTCTTCTTAAAAGAGACTGAGCCAAAGTGGAAAACTGTTCTGTGCTCAGACGAGTCTAAGTTTTATTTGTGGAGAACTTGAACACCACTCCCTCCAGACTAAAGAGGAGAGGGACCATCTGGTTTGCTATTAATCAACAGTCCGCTTGCTAAATACAATTTCCACCCATCTGTTGAAGCAACCTGGCAACACACAACCTGATTCAAAGAGTGTGTGCAGCTAATCTCACTGCAGACACACCAGCTAGATGCTGAATGAATTAGCTGCTATCTTAGCGGCTGTTTGACTATTTAGGGTCTCGGTGCTTCAAAGTAAGAAGTGAACATTTAATAACAGATAGTAAACAAATAACGGCAAGTCGAGCCCTTTTTTGTGATTTTGGAGTTCTGAAATTGGCACAGCTGGGAACATTTTCAACATTTTCACTGATTCAAGCTTCCAGAATTATTAAAAATAATCAAAATGTTTGATGCATCGTTCCAACTGGCTCTCTTCCACACCATGTTTTTTTATCCTGTCACTCTCCCATGACTGGTGGTAGAAGATGGCTGTCCCTCCCAGAGCCTGGTTCTGCTGGAGGTTTCTTCCTGTAAAAAAGGAAGTTTTTCCTTCCTGCTGTCATCAAATGCTTGTTTATACAGGGTCGTCTGATTGTTTAGGTCTAAATAATTATTAAATATTAAATAAATATATGTGAATTGAACTGCAGGCAACAACCTATAAACATTTCCATCAAATTTATCTGAGGTGGACAAACAGCACTGGTCTCTATGTAATCAGCTGTGAGACGAGTCCCTAAGGGACTGTCTACGAAGTGCGACACAGGAAAAACTAAGATACTTCATTACTCAAAAATAAACATTTGAAAGCTCATCAAAATGATTTCACACATTTGTTTTCCTTTTTGTTAGCTCTCAGTGACACCAACTGGTCACTAGACCAGTTGGTGACCACCTTGGCAACCATTGGTCGCTGTAGATAATTGTGTATTCCCAACCAGTTGGTGACTGGTTGTTAAAGGTTGCTGGGAGTCACTGGGTATTTTAATGGTGGTTTCATTTTCAGTTCTGGAGCCCGGTTGACCTCACAGCTTCAGTTTTTGTTTTTCAGGTGCATTTATTTACATGTTACCCTCAGGAAGTAGTCCTGATTTAAATATCTGAACACTTATCGTAAAGATTCAAGTAAACCCATTCCTTTGAATCAGGTTCACAGGTTGGTTTTGGACCAAACATCTGCAACACTTTCATCATCCTCACCTGAAGTCTGTGGTCATTTTCAAAATACAGACTGTGACGATGGGAAACGTAACACATGCTGTTCCAAGTGACTCACTGTGACTCGGTGGGTTGGGTGAGCGAACAGTTTCTCTCTGAGTGTGCTGCTACAGAGAGTTCAAAAGGTTAGACAAGAGAAAAAAGCTCAAGCTTAATCAGCAGAAAAACTACCAAAAAAACCCCTTTTTCTTATTTCTTCTTTTAAACCAGCTGCATCGGTGCAGTAGCACACAAGACAAGTGACTCACAGACGCAAAGACAGACGCAACAACGTTGTCATCCCCTATGTAGCTGGTGTATCAGAGAAACTCAGGAGAGTTTTCTCCAAGCACGACATCCCAGTGTACTTCAGACCCAGCAACACACTCAGACAGAAACTGGTTCACCCGAAAGACAAAACTCCAAAACACAGACTTAACAACGTGGTGTATGCTGTACAGTGCAGCGAGGAATGCCCAGACCTCTACATTGGAGAGACCAAACAGCCACTTCACAAGCGCATGGCACAACATAGAAGAGCCACCTCCACAGGACAAGACTCAGCAGTCCATCTGCATCTTAAGGATAAAGGTCACTCTTTCGAGGATGCCAATGTTCACATTTTGGACAGAGAGGACAGATGGTTTGAAAGAGGAGTGAAAGAGGCCATCTATGTCCACTGTGAGCGACCATCTTTGAACAGAGGCGGTGGTTTACGACACCAATTGTCTGCCATCTATAATCCAGTTTTGAGATCCCTTCCCAGACGCCTTAACGCCCACTCACATCCTGGGCCATCTGACCTCAGGAATTCACATGATAGGGTGGGGCCAGGTTTAACAATGAGCTCACCCGAAACCCTGGCTGATTAGGTCCCACACCCGCTTTCACACCTTGGCTCATGTGATTAGAGGATCACCAGGGGGTCCTTTGTCCCTCTTTGGGGGGACACTCCCACTGGGTTTAAATCTGGGACTCTCGGCCATTTGACCTTAGAACTGAAGAAGCTTCTCGGATGAGAGGTGAAACGTCTTCAAGCAACTTTAAGAAGTCCAGACGCTTTTCTTTCCAAGCTCCTTAGACTAGCACACAAGACAGTGAACAATTACTGAAAATCTCACAGATTATCATCCTAAATTCACCCTTTCATCGAAAGCTACTAAGCCGGTTCTCCCTGATAAACCTGCAGCTTTACCCAGTGAAATATGTGTCATGTTTAACATGCAGTAACAATTATCCATGGCTGGAATGTCAAGAAGCTTCATTCTTCCTGTGCGTATGGAGAGTTTAATTATAGGGTTGATTAAAAAGGATTCTCGTACTCTGTCTTTTAGCTGTGCTTGCTTTGCTATTGTTTCAGGTGTTGCCTCACTGACGTACTTAGTGCACATTCATTTTTTCCACAGTGTGGTAGTTTGACGGAGATCGGGCTGCATGTTTGAATGTTATGTGCTACAAATCTGTAAGTGGTCAGATTCTCATTAAATGTGGAGCTAATACTCATAAACTCCAGAGGACAGTAATGATGGACTTCCCTCAACCTCTCTTTTATCTCTTCTGTCCACATTTTCGATTATGTCATTTTCAAAATGACATCATTTGTGGAACTAAAAGCGTGGTTTCACCTTTTCCTCATGCAGTGCTACATATAGGTATAAAATCTGATTCACCAGCTAAGCATTGCGCTACGTGACTATGAGGCCACCGGACTTTGCTCCAGGATTTTAATGGTCGTGCCGTTGCAGCCAGTAGATGAAATCATAGAAGCTAACATGGACCTGTTAAAGTTTACAAGCCTCTTATCAAACTCAAAGCTGTTTTATATAGTTTCTATAAACCAAAATCATTGAGATAAAGCAGGACTGTTTCTTTTTTATAGCAGTGCAGCAAACTATTCCTTGCTGTGTGGTGTTGAAAACATCTTGTTAGAAAGCAGTAAGCAGAAATACTTTCATCTCTGCCTCCTCGTTTATGCTGTCGTTGATGAATATCCTTCATTAAAACACACAATACAAGAGATCAGCTGCTCTTTGAGCTGTGTCCGAATTATCAGAGCTGATAGGCTGAAAGAAATCGTGATCAAGCTCAAACATTACCTTTGTCCACATGGCCATAAAATGTAAAGCTCCTTCTTATATATTGTGTACTTAGTATAAAAGATATTCACCTCTTAAAACAACAGAAGGTTACAATATGACTTTTATTGTATTTACTTACATACAATGCAATACTTATTGTAACAAAGGAACTCATTAGAGAAAAAGTGTTCAGGTTTACTTACATTAGAGTCAACTGAACAGTTTAACTATTATAATTAATATTGTATGTTTTGCACCTTTAATTCAATTCAATTCAATAAAACTTTATTGATCCCGAAGGTTGGCCCGAATGAAATTGGGTTAAGGCTGCCGACCTTATCCCAGTGCCATCTTACCCTTCCAACCATACATACATTACACAAACATCACACGGGGAAGACAGGTCAGAGAGGTATAACAATGGAAAATGCACAACATGAGGAAAGACGAGGAGAAAAAAGAACTCCCCCCAGACTGAGCTCCTTACATATGGATGATAGGTATAGTAACTGAAACCCATAAATACATAAAAACAAGACAACACAAAGAAAAACAAAACAGTGTCAGGGTTAATCTAGTGGTTTGCTTTCTGTTACCTCTTTTCCATTACTTGGTGCAGATGGTGCCCAATGAGAACCGTTCTGGTATTTCTACCAAGTAGAAATGGGTCATGTGACTTTCATATGATTTACTGTTTAAGCCCAAACTGTTTCAGTCCACCAGAATGTATAAATATCCAATGCTTTACAAAAAAAAAAAACAACCCCCCAAAAATACATCCTCTTAAATTCCAGTAATGTTGTGTACCCAACAGTCTGTGTTATGTAACAATACCTGCTGTGATGACCCCCTATGAGCAAGCATTTGGCAACAATCGGAAGGAAAAACTTCCTTTTAACAGGAAGAAACCTCCAGCAGAACCAGGCTTGGGGAGGGGCAACCATAGGACACGGGGGCGTAATTTCCAGGCGGGTTAGGGGGGTTATGACCCCCCCCATAAAATTATGAATTATCTTGCATAAATAGGCTGTTGATTTTCTTTACTCATTTCAGTTATCACCGGCAAAATAGTTGCATGTTTAATCATCTGGGAATTTACCCAGATTTATTTATTTATTTAGACAGAGATCTCGACCCCCTCAATGTTCAGCACAAAGTTACGCCCATGATAGGACAAACTAAGTAGAGAGTAAATAGGGTGTCTGTCTCCCAAACACAAACTGGGAGCTGTTTCCACAGGACCGGAGCCTGAAACTCAAGTGACCGCAAGCAAGGTGCCAATATGCAAGAAATATGCTCTTTTTCTAGTCCCTGTAACTGAAGGCTGTTCAGAGAGTTTTTTTAGAGAGACTTGATAACATGATGCGTTGGCATGGCCGGCATTACTGGCGAATTTCACAATTCAGCATTAAACAACATTTCTTGTAAAAGATTTTATCATTTGCACTTCAAGTCACACATTACTCACATAAAATATTTATATATAGGTATGAAGTGTTAAATGCAGTAGGTCTGCGCAGAGTTGCAGGTTCTTTTTTAAGAAGTGTCATTAAAGTGACGCTTAATTTAAGTTTTACTTTAAGAATAATGTAAAATAGCTTACTATAATGATATACGGCATTAGTATTTAGTGCTCTAAAACTGGTGCAGTTTTGCTATTGAAACTCTGACAAAACCCATGATAATGACGCTCAAAGTGGGTCATAATAATTGCATTGAAAAATAGAGATTGTGACATGTGTTTAAACAGACAAACAAACAAACAAAAATGAACTTGCTTGCAGTTTTTAACAGAGCTTAATTTTCCTTTTTAGTCATGAAAATGTAATGCAGACATCTCCTGTAGAACAAAGACATAAAGTGAGTTACGTTAATTATTGATTGTGAATTCTCCACGGGTATGAATGTGAGTGTGACTGGTCGTCTGTCTCTCTGTGTCGCCCTCCGACAGGCTGGCGACCTGTCCAGGATGTACTCCCCCTTTGCCCTACGGTAGCTGAGACAGGCTCCAGCTGATGGGTGGATTGATGATCTCCTGTAGTTATGAGGAGCCCAAATTTCAACCCATTCCTGTGTACTTCAAGGGAATGTAATTTAGAAAACTTTGCTTTTGTAAGAAGGTAAAATTGTGGATGGCTTCATTAAATATACAAAAGTTGTACATTTTTTAACGGACTTTGCAATGCTTTACATACTGATTTCCTGAAACAGGTTTTTGAATAAGTGATTTAATCGAAGGTCACAGCTGCTTATTTCACACCTGTCGATGCACCAAGTAGAGGTAATCAGATTTCCTAAAGCACGTAAAGGCAGCACCAGTCATTTCGGAGTGGGAGGGGACGCACGCAGTAAAAACTCCAGCTCACGCGCTCTGATACTCACAACACAGGAGATCTGCGTGCAGGTGAGATACAGAAGAGACATACTGACTTTGCGCACGCACAGCGGGATCCCACGCGCGTCAACTCAGCATCCATTTACTTACACTTGACTTCGTCTTCAGTGAACGACCTGCGTGTGCGCGATTTGGAGCTGCTATTTGGATGACGCTACAATCTTTCTATCGGACAACGAACATGCCGTCTCTGCGACACTCTTACACCGTGACGGTGCCGGAGGACCCGGCCGCTCTCCCCTGTGACAGACCGGAGATGAGGCGCAGGAGCCACCCGCTGTCCCGGTCCGTGCTGGTGTCCACATTCATGGGTCTGATTATCAACCAGGCCAAGGTGAGTCCAGCACCCCCTGGATCTGTCTCATCTGTGTCAAAGCATCCTCCTTCTGCATGATTTTATTTTGGTGCCTCTTTGAATTTAACAGACTTTCTGAAAATATATAAAGAACTAAAGTTTTTATGCCTTTGTATGTAATCCTAAACTGATTTTCCAGGGGTGTCACCACGATATATGGTCGTGAGGGGGCCTAGGCCCTGACGAGGCTAACGTTTCAGTATATTACTGCACAGATATTGCGATGAAATTATTAGCAATGATGCATAAGGAGTAAAAATATGATGATAAATGAGGAGAAATGGGACTACAAGAGCAAAATAGACAGCTGATACTTGAGGATCACGCAAACTAGATGAATTTGTGAGTGAGGCATAAGGTACACTGACTTAAAGGAGTCAGTTTTAACGGCTCTTGAGCCTTTAGTCATTAAACTTTTAAACTCTGTGAAGAGCCAGAGGATTTGAGGTGGAGGTCTCAGTTTGACCTTTAGCCAGTCATTGGTGTCGAAATGGAGAAGTACTGGGCTGAAAGCGCACACGCTTACACAAGCGGGCAGGTGAAGGGGGGGTTAAGGGCTGCTGTAACCCCTGCATCATCATTATTTACTATTCAAGCGTGGTTGTGTAATAGGAAGAAAAGCTGTTGATAAGGAATGTCCACTTATCATCTACGCAGGACATTTTGTTCACATGTAGAGCTGCACATGTGGGTCCATGTGGGTCTGCGGTGTTTGCCTGAGGTCACAGCGTACACACATCCAGTCCTCGCTGATGGGGGATATTATTGGTTTACTCAGAAAGTGCATGTGTCAGTGTTTACACTGTCAATAAGTCTCTAATTAAGTTGCTTTTGAAGGCATATTTTAATATTTTGGCTTTCAGTGAAATCCCCACCCCTGCCGAACAGATGCCCAAGAAAACCTGGTCAAGACTTTCTTGGGTTGTTTTGTTTGTTTGTGATGATGGCATCAGACATATTTAGTTTATGGTCACTTAAAAAAAGCAGAAGATCTGTATATTTTGCAGGACATTTTCTGAATATCTGAAAAGGTGGAAAGAAATCTACAGCTGATTAGTTTACCCACTGACTGTAGCAGAAACGCCAGCAGCAGTGAATGCCACTCAAAGTCAGAATTTCTTGGGTTTTCTTTCTTTTTTTTTGTTTTACTTTAAACATATCAGCATGCTTTAGCTGACTTTAGCCTTCAACTCAAAGTCAAAGTACAGCCAGAGGGAGCTGTTAGCAGGAGCTTATCTGCAGCATCAGGGTGCAGCTTTTCACAGCTGCCTTCAAACATCTGAAACTGGCTGTTCATTAAAAAATAATAATCTGATAACTTACAAATTCCTGTGTTCCTGCTCATTATTTCGTATCCTAAGCACAGTCTAGGGAAAGTAATAGTACTTCTACTTGAGTATTCTGGACTTTTCCCAGCTTTGCTTTTTATGAGGCAAAGATTTATGTTTATACTGTTTCCAAGGGAGTGGCGTAAGCTGGCACCATGCGTATGCAGGAGGGCTGCCTGCTTCATCACATGTTCTATGGCCTTGTGCAGGCATGCAGAGCTGCTTTAGGGCACACTCTTGCGCTTTCTCTCTCTGTCTCTCTGTTTTTCTTTGAAGTCACAAAGACCAGCGTGGCGAGCTCCGGTTCACCTGAACGCATCGCTTCCACCGATTTTTGGACGGGTCGTTTAAATCAAAAGGCGCCCGCTGAGTGTGCCGAGCCCCGCCAGCTGGTGCTCGCCGGAGCAGATGGGGGGCCCACACCATATGGTCACCTTCGAATAGTGCACAGAGGAAGAGAAACACAAAGATTTTAGGCAAAGGGGAATTAATCGCTTGTTTAGTCATACTTCTATTTTGAGGGATGGAAACAGTGATCACGAGGCACCAAAGCTCTCAGCTAGAAGTACTTATAATCACAGCGGCACATAAGAGGGAGGAAAGGGGGGAACATTTACATTACTTTGTTCAAATATATTAGATTTGTTAATGTTCAGCATTACTAACTAGCAATCAGATACACTCATCCTGCTCGGCTCAGGTTTCCAAGGTTAAGCACTGCAACGCAGATATAATCCAGTTGCCACAGAAGAATTCCACCGGACGCTATGAAGACAACTTGGAATTTTTCTTGCAAATGTTTGTTTCCAAGAACTAAAAACTGCACGACTCAAATGGCCCAAATACCTCTCTTTCTGCTCGGTTCAGCCAGAGGTTTCTTCCTGTTAAAAGCGAGTTTTTCCTTCCTGCTGTTGCCAAGTGCTTTCTCATAGGGGGTCATGTGAGTGTTGGGGTTTTCTCTGTGGTATTTTAGATTTTTTACCTTATGATATACAATATAAAGCACCTCGAAGGGCAGTTGTTGTGATTTGATGCTATATAAATAATATTGAATTGAACTGCCCATCAGGAGATTTAAAGGGAGCGCTCTGATTATATAACCACTTACATCCAGATGTAATCCAGAACCCAGAATGCCTGCAACCTGTGCTGCTTTAATATGGATTAAAAAGTACTATTAGAGGATTAATACTTAATGGGCTGCAGAAATGAAATACATAAATGTAACTAGTGTACTATAGTTGCAACTAGTTTGCTTGTTCTTTGTGGAGACGGCTCTTAAAAACAGACTAGAGTCCCACAAGCTAACCCCAGCATGTCATTTCATTTAAAAAGAAAGAAAAACCATCAGGCTTTAAGTTCATTTTGGGTCTGATACAAGGTACAAACTAGATTTAAGTGTCAGTCTTTGGCTCTAAGAGGACATAGTTAATACCCAAAAATGTGAAATAAATGGACTCCTTAAATGGATTTCATGCTCTTTAGTAAATGTCATAAATGTTTCTTCTGACATGCATGATAGCTGTTAAAAGGTTTGTGACCTGTAGCCCGTCCTGCATGAGGGAACATTGTAATAAGAATGTAACATGATGTCGAAAAGCAGCTCGGCACTGTCAACCATCGACGCCTTTGCTGACGGAAGCAGCGTGCGGAACTACCGTCATCGGGGTGCTGACGGAAACATAGGTGGCACAAAGTTTTACGCACACGCTAACTGTGAACCGAGCAGCAACGTCAGCTCTGACTCATTATCTTTGTTTAATTATGTTGTAGATATTCAAGTTTTTTGTTTTTTTTTTTTGTTAAACGTCTTTTCCACCCTCATAGTTTGTGGGTGATTTAAAAAAAAAAAAAAAAAAAGTGTCAATAAAGCCATAAAGCATAAAAATGTCATAATCGCACATCAGCAGTCTCGCTCGGTAAAATGATCCTGTCAGCTCATGCACAGCAGACTTTTTTTTTTTTTTTGACACCTGCATCAATCCCAGGCTACAGGCCACAGATGATTTACTCCAACCTACGGCGGCACGAGTTATGCCCAAAACTAAACCAGCTGATCCGTGACTTCAGGCAGTGATGTGAAACTTTACACAAACAACTGAAAGCCACGCTGCGCTCCTGCAGACCCACAGGGGAACTTTTTGTCTCCGGTCAGCGTCACATGCTCGCGTTATGTCACAGTTGGCGTGAGCTGGTGGGCTCACCACAGTCACGGGTGCGGGGAGGCGTCACTGCGAACCGTGGTATCTAATCTAAGCACGTGGAACCCTAGCTGTTAGCCGCGGCAGGCCCGTGCCAGCGATGTGACCGTCAACGCACGCATTGCACGAATGCCATCCTGTCTTTTAAGTCTCGTTCACTCTTAAGGAATCTGACAAAGCTGCTGTTCACACAGTGGTTTGATCACACTGATGGTGCATGCGGATCTGTTGGCTTTGCTACCAAGTGCTTGTGAATAAATGTAGCAGTGCCTCCGATCAGTTGCTCTATCATTTGAAAAATACATTTACTATCATGTAAATCTTTAACGTTGACATCTCTCTTTTCTTTTTTTCTGTGAACAGAACAAGAGCCTTCAGGGCCTGGTGGGTTTGAGGAACCTGGGTAACACTGTAAGTGTCACTTTGTGCCCTTTAAATGCAAATAACTCGGTTTAGTCTTCACTTTAATAATTACCGAGCCTCTGTTTGATGTGATTTGTAGTGCTTCATGAACTCCATCCTCCAGTGTCTGAGTAACACTTCAGAGCTGAGAGATTACTGTCTGAGAAACGGCCACATCACAGACCTCAACAACAACTGCAGGTCAAACACCGCTCTCATTGAAGGTACGACGAGTTATTTTTGCAGATCTTAAGTCTAATGAATTCCCTACCAAGTCGAGACGGTGATCTGATTTCTGCAATTTGTCTACCTCAGAGTTTGCAAAGCTGACTCAGAGCCTGTGGACCTCTGCAAACAATGAGCCCATCAGTCCCTCTGAATTCAGGAACCAGGTCCAGAGGTGTGCTCCAAAATTCGTTGGCTGCAAGTGAGTTTTCCGCCTTCTTTTAAAGTCAACCTGAAGCCGTGCACATCAGTAAAATCAAGTAAAAATGTCTCCCTCTACAGCCAACAGGATGCTCAGGAATTTCTCCGCTTCTTATTGGACGGTCTCCATAATGAAGTCAACCGGGTGACGGTCCACCCTAAAGTGTCCGTCCTGGACTTTGACCACCTCGCGTAAGTGTGGCCTCACACTCATAACCTGTCTGCGTGACTGCTGCATCCCTGAATGGGCTGCAGTGGTCAACATAGCGAGCTTTCATCTATAATTATCATGTAATTGACATTTTGTGGCCATTTGAGGAAAAACAAACCCCAAAATTGGTGAATTAATATTAACAATGACTTTACTTATCAATATCTGGCTTGCAAAGGATCTTAAAGAGGCTTTAATTGAGGTTTTTATCACTGGTTTGCAGGTGAACATAACATCGGTTTGACTTGTGCCGTTTTGTTTTTTTTTATACAGGGATGATGAAAAAGGCAGAAGGATGTGGAACATGTACTTGGCGAGAGAGGACAGCAAAGTAGTGGGTGAGTGATTTCTTTATTTTTTAACCCATAGCTGCTTAATAATCTTAAATAAGCCTTAAAAGAATATAAATGTTTAACGTGACCCTCCATCCTGCTCATAGATCTGTTTGTGGGGCAGCTGAAAAGCTCTCTGACTTGCACGGCTTGTGGTTTCCGCTCCACTGTGTTTGATCCATTTTGGGACCTCTCGATACCTATTGCACAGGTAAAATGCCTGCTGTCGTCTTGCATTATCGCATTGCATAAGCCACGGATTTAAAAATTATATCCACGATGTAAATGTAATTTTGTAGAGGTTACCGATCTTAATCATAACCTTTAGGCAAGTCTTCACGCAGGGCTTGATTTCTAACACTTGTCTGCCTCCACAGAAGAGTTCAGGCGAAGTGACTCTCAAAGACTGCTTGAGACTCTTTACAAAGGAAGATGTGTTGGATGGAGAGGAGAGACCGGTAAGAGGCAATGCATAAATAACCCAAGTCTCACTTTCCTCTGTAAAGATGATGCAATGTATTGATTACACTGCCTACACCGTGTTCGACTCCTTCTTAGACGTGCACCAAATGCAAAGCCAGAAGAAAATGCACCAAGAGGTTCAGCATCCAGAAGTTCCCTCAGGTCCTCGTACTTCGTATCCTTTCCTCACATCTTTGCATTTTAATATTTCCAGAAAGCAGAGAGATTTCAATGATGCCCTGTGCGATAAAGATATTGAGCAGAGTGAATCAATGTTCAGATTAATTTAAGGCTACGTCAAATAAAGTGTCTTTAGTGGTTTAGTTAGCCATGGAGACTGGCTGCTCACACCCTGGTAATCTCCAGTCACTAGGAAAAAATGTCCATTCCCTGACCGTTGGGCAGGTGTTCCCTGGAAGTTGCTGCCTGTTGCCAGTCGGTTGTAGCTTGCATCGATCATGCAAGCTATTTTTGAACCACTTTTGCTCCTTGACCCAGTGTTCCCTCAGACCTTAAACGATTCTCAGACTCCAATGTCCGAGCCAGCAAGCTCTCCACTTACGTCAACTTCCCTCTTAAAGATCTGGACCTGCGGGAGTTTGCCTCAGAACTCAGCGGTATGTATTTTCCAGAGGAGAGAAGGACAATTGATCTATTTTAGCTTCGCCGCTGTGTTGACTGACAGCTGTGTTGTCTCTTCCCTGCAGAGCGCCCTGTGTATAACCTCTATGCAGTGTCCAACCACAGTGGAAACGCTTTGGGAGGCCACTACACAGCCTACTGCAAAAACCCAGCTCTGGGAGAGTGGTACAGCTACAATGACTCCAGGTATCAGCTCTCGCATCATCGTGTTACTTAGCGTATCATCTTATCAGACTGGCAGAAAGGGTTAAAGTCTAATTAAGCTGTATATACCTGCTGTCAAATGAAAGTGACCTAATCTTAATTGCATCAAGCTGACCTCATTACAGCTTTACAGCAAAGTGTGCATGTTTGCAGCCTGGTTCATAATGTGCAAATATTTAACTTTGTGCTAAGCTGCCCTCGCTTCAGTGTTTCCCGTGTGCTCTCTCTGTGCAGGGTGAGCCCGATGTCCTCCAGCCAGGTTCGCAGCAGCAATGCCTATGTCCTCTTCTACGAGCTGGCCACCCCTTCACACAGCAAATATCAGACGTGTCGGCTTTAGGTGCCATCGAGGAGCGATAAGCTGCGCTAAACTTGGACTGATAACAGGGAAGGAAAAACAAAGGAGTCAGACGCTGCCTGCTGGGAGATGGCTCCACCTAGTGGAGAGAGTCCTACCAATGCAAGCTGTGAAAAAGGAGCGCCGAGACGCCAAACGGTGGATGTGAAGGCATATTTACACTGAAGGATTGAAAGCTTCGCTCACTGGCTGGGTTGAAGTGAAACAACAGTGGGAGGAAATTTAAAAAGTGCGAAACTTGCAATACGCTGCTTGCAATACGCAAGCATGTTTTTTTTTTTCCTTATTTCACTCAAAAAGGACATTTTGAAGCTTCTCTTTTGTCACTTGAGTGTATTTTCTTTCTCTTTTGAATATAGATTATTAGTGTTAAGCATTTATTGTTATTACAGAGACTTGAGAAGCACGCCTCACACACCAAACGCAAGATATAATTTATTCTATTTAATATGATGTCAGAGCTTGAGCGTGCATTATGTGTATATATAATTTAACAAAGCTTTATGGTTTCCCTCTCCGCCAGTGCAGAGGAAACATCCTATTATATTTTTGTACAGTATTTATCAACAGCGCAGCGAATGTAACTGTACTGTGGAAAAGTCACACCAAGCACATGCCAAAGCAGCTTCTTCCAGGAAATGTGACTGACTTAAAGCCTAAGACAGTCCAGCGCCTGTAAATGATTAAAATCCGTCACTAACTTGCCCTGCACGTGTGATTATTATTAATTAACCCTTTATTTCCACACTTCACAGCAGAAATCCTGTGTCACGTGCAGCGGACACTTGGTGATCCAGTCGAATAAATTAGAATGAGCTGAATACACAGAACAGCCCGTAGAAAGTCACCAGCAGTGTGTGACTGCTGATTAAGACTTTCTGCAGAACAGTGTACGGTGGCCCTGAGAGGCCAAGCAGACTGCAACTTAAGAAAACACCAGCAATAAGAAAAACACTGCAAAAGCACACAAAGGAAATAGGAAAAAACAGTTTTCCAAAAGCACAAGGGAAGTGTTTCTGGGGAGACAATAACCCGACGGACCAGTTGCAGAAACCAAAATATGCTAAGAATTGCGCTGGGAGACACTTCAAAGAAGTGGAGGATCTATCGGTTTTGTGAGGAAAGAAAAGATGAAAGGTAAGTGTGTTAGCCTAACTATTAGCCTAAAAGTCCGTCATCAGTATTATATGAATCATGATAAAACACACCTAGCATGTTTTGGGTTCCTGCAACTGGTCCGTCGGGTTATTGTCTCCCCAGAAACACTTCCCTTGTGCTTTTGGAAATCTTTTTTCCTATTTCTGTTTTCTTTTTTCCTATTTCCGTTGTCGTTTTTTCTATTTCGGTTGTGTTTTGTGTGCTTTTGCAGCGTTTTTCTTATTGCTGGTGTTTTCTTAAGTTTCTTAAGTTGTAGTCCGTTTGGCCTCTCGGGGCCAACGTAGGCAGTGCCTTTGTGTACATCGTACAAGACAAGTGGCTTTTTAGGCCTTACAGCGACCCTGAAGTCAAATTAATGCAATAAATCCATCCAGACTAGGGGTGTCCCAACTCCTGTTAATCAACACTTTCCCTTCCAGAGTATTATTTTGGACTCACCAGTCACTTGTGATCCACTAATCATCAACTACACTTTCATTCCTTCCAAAGAGGTTTACATATTTGCTCGGCAAGCAAAAAGCTGCTGGTTCGCGTCCAGCCAGAGACATAAATTCTCTCAGGGTTACATCAGGAAGGGCATCTGGCTTAAAAATCTGCCAAAACAAAACATGCAGGGCTGCCTGCTCGGTTGACAAAAGATCAGCTGACAGTAGCACGCAGGTGCTGATGATCAAATGCTCTTTATTAACTGATCAGCAGGTGTGAGCACTTCTATAAAAGCAGAGGTTTTGCCAGTTTTTCTGGTAACCAGGTGTGTGGTAGACCGTGCGCTGCTGTGCACTGCTCATGTTGAATGTTAAAGTTCATAACAGCACAATTAGAAAAAAACAAACAAGTGTGTCCTGATGATGTCATGTCCCCGAGAGGCAGCGGTGCTGAATAAAAATATATTTTAAATGACCTGGAAGGCACTAGATCTTACTAATATATTGCAAAGCCATCCATTGGGCTGATCTAAACTGTGCCTATTTTTATAGATAACAGCTGTAGAAATGCTGCATTCCCCTGATTATAATGACAGATGGCGCTTACACTGTGATGCTCAAAGCTCGCCAAAACATACATTTTATCAAATCATGACCCAGTCACTTAAAGAGATCCTCAAACCTTGATGAGAGTGTTTTGATGTAGGAGTGGAGAACCTTTGAATTTTCTCTTTCAGCAGATGGGTCATGATTTCTGGAAATAAATGTTATTACCTTTGAGCACCACAAGGTAAGAGGCATTTATTTCCACTGTAATCAAAAGAAGGGGTTTATTTCTGCAGCTGACTTCCAAAACTGAGGTAAATCTTACTAAAACAATCAAACAGAACGTCAGGCCAGAGGAAAATAAGTAAGATTTTCCCTTTAATCTCCCTTTTTTGCCCCCTTCAGATTCCAAACATGGCAGAAAAATCACTTCAATGCAATTTTTAAACAATAAAAACAGAATCAAACTGCATTTCATTTAAACAAACACAGTAAAACAGAGTCTGCAGAGTATTGATTCTTTTATTTCCCCAAAATAATAACGAAACACATTTATTTGCCTTAATCTTTTTAACCTTTCTTGTACTACTGTGGCCCAACTGAGAACAAAAACCCTGAAACTGAGGATGATTGCAGATATTGGTGTTTTTCAGAGTTAATCGTGACAAAGTTTCCTGCCATGCTGGGTCATTTTATTTCTTAGATATATAAATAATGCTTAATGGTGCAGCTCTAAGTTGTATTGCTTGTAGGATAGATTAGATTATGTAAGAAATTGCAGCTTCATAAAGCAAGATGACCTACTTTTCTGAGTGTGCTAGTCGTGTAAAAACACATCCTTAAATTTACCACCGACTTTATAAGATATTTCATAATATTAGTAATGTACCAAAAGAATTTTCTCTGTGCTAAATATCAATTAGGGGCTTAAAACTGCAGGGTGAATGAGCACCTCTGACCCACATTAAAGCCACATTCATCATGTAGGTCTTCCCCCACTAGAGGGAGCTCTGCGCAGTCGTGCAATATTCATTGATAACTAGAAAGAGTTTATCCAGGAACCTCTGAAGCAACTCTCAAACCTTCAGGGGACACTGTCTCTGCTGAGAAACAATCAAACTATTCTGTTTAATGGGAACAATACTTTTCATGAAAAAAGGAAAATCGGCTAATATTTAATTTGTATTTTTAATATATCATCAAACTAACACATCAGTCTAACCAGGATGGGAACCTTTGCTGTGTTCACCTCCACCATCCTCCCTTCTTTTCTCCCCTCACTTTGACTTAAACTCTTATCCTTGAGCCACTGAGCAGGTTAACGCCTGAAGGAAAAACAGTGTGTGTGTGTGTGTGTGTGTGTGTGTGTGTGTGTGTGTGTGTGTGTGTGTGTGTGTGTGTGTGTGTGTGTGTTTGTGAGCATGTGTGTGATTAGGTTTCAGGGGCTGGGACAGATGATCTGTTTGTGACTGGGCCAGTTTGTGAGGAGCAAAGATAAAGTTATCAGAGCAGGCCTAAGTGTTATCACCACTGCAACACAAACTGAGTTTTAGCACACATGGTCAGAGGGATCAATGCCTCGTTAGCCTAGAGGACAAGAGCTCTGGGTACATGGGGACTGGTATTTATCAGCTTGTTATAAATTGGATGTGGTCCATTTAATGAAAATAGATGCAATGCGGATTTATTCATTCACTGATTTGCTGCTTTTCAAACTTGTGTCACATGTAACTAGAGTTAGCTGGGTTCACATTAAGCCTGTTCAACTTTGTCCTGCTGATTGTTTCACGCAGTGCTTTGAGCTAGTTTGGGCTTTTATGAAAGGGTGAAAGTGCTTCACTATTAAGGACAGGGATACTCCTGATTTGTAGCACAAGAGAAAAAATGAGCTTCATGGTGAAATGAGATAAATGTTTCATGCCTATTTGTTTTTGATCAAACCCTTGATGATGATTCCTGTCTATGTGATTAAACTGAAGCCTTTTTAAAGACTTTAAAAATAAAAGAGGTGTTTGATATAGGTCTAAAACATCTGGGTAAAGTCTAAACTAACAATACTGAAGAACGGTGATACATAGCCTGTTAATAAAGATAGATTTATCTGATGTGTAAATGTTAATTAATGATGAAGAATCTATGAGCAGACTAGTTTGGGTTGTGTCTAAAATGCATGTTGAGGTTGCCTTAGATGAGGAGTGCCAAACTCTTCTTACATTGTGGGCCATATTCAGTCCCCTTTGAGCTTAAGTATGGCAGACCCATATGCAACTACTGCCCTATTAAAAACTTCAAATGGACATCGGATCCCTGATATTTCTTATGAATGTTCAGGAAGACCCCTCAGTTTTTCTACATTATAATGAAAAGTTTCTGCAGTAAATCAAAGAAAGTTGTCAGAACGGCTCCTTAAAGTGTAAAATTACTTAAAAACAAAAATGTTCTGTTAATTGTCAGAAAATGTTCTATTTTTAACCCACTGTGAAAACAACACAAAAGTACACTCATGACCAAGTAAAACTGTTTAGCTGCTCATTATTGCAAATATCTAATCAGCTGTGCAAGCCACTCCATGCATTTAGGAATAAAGACATGGTCACGATGGCCCGAAGTTCAAATTGAGCAATGGTGAAGAAAGATGATTTTTGAAAAAATATATACAAAATATCCAGTCAGCAGCAGTTCTCTGTTCTCTTAAATGTCTTGTTATTACCAGAGAAGAAGCAGCAGAAGACCACACCAGGCGCCACAACTGTCAGGAATATGAGGATACAATTCACACAAGTTCACCAAAATTAGACAATAGAAATTAAGAAAAATGCCGGGGGTCATCGTCAGTTTGACATTCTGTTACGTCCCCACGAAGGGGTGTGAGTTTGGGGACCGGTAACAAATGTGGGGACTCATCTGGGATATGAATGAAAGGAACAGCATGTTTATTTCTACTGTATCTGGTACACTCTCCCTAGTTATCGATATCGCTATCACAGCAAAATGTCTAATAGACACACTGATCTCTCCAAAGAGTGAAATGGACACGCATGCAGATGCTGTAGTATCAGCAGGGGGAGATAATATACAGTATTTAAAGCCAAGAAGTCAACAGTGACCAAGGAAGGTATGAAGTACATTCCAGGGTCCTTTAATGCCAGAAACGGTTAAGTTAGTTGGCTAATACGTATTTACATGTAAATGTGTTAGTAATGTCTCTTTAAAGGCTGTCCTTTGATCCTATGATCATTTTAATGTCGGCTTGAAATAAAAGATCTCCCTCTGCTGGTACTGTAGGGTACTGCTAGCCTGGTACTAGCAAGTTGAAAAACAGGATCTTTTCTGTTATTTTCATGGAATAATAACAAGAAAAACATCTCTATTTCTGTCATTTACTGTGTATCTATTACTACTGTGGATTATGTCTTTGTAGAACTGCAGAAAACACTATTTAAAGTCCATAATTTATTCCCTCCTCATTTGCAGTTTTCACATTTTCCAAAGCCAACCAGTGGACCAAACTGGACCCTTTCACAGGCCAGTTTTGGCCACCCCAGGCCATATGTTTGACAACCCTGGTTTAGATCAATAGGAGAAAAATAAATAATTATAAATCAACCCTTACAGATCTACTTGATGATATGCCAGTGACAGCTGTGGGAATGATGGTTTTCTTTGGTTGTTTGGTTATTTATAAAATTTAAGAGGCTGCTTGTCAGAAAAATGAGCCCATAATATAACACAACATTACATAAGCCCATAGTCAGTAAAAAATGTCCTTTCCTCTTTCATACACTCACAGGCAGGACACTCCCCTCCCCCATGCACACGCAGTTCCTTTGGCGCCCATGCTCACCATATGGGCTGATCACACAGCTCAGGGTATTAACAGCTATTTGCCTGCATGGGGAGAAGTGTTGTTTTTAGATGTTGTTACCAAGCGCTCCCAGTGTTGACACTTCCATAACGAATGACCATACCATAAAATGATGAAGCTGTCACCTGGGCTAAAGTCCACTTTACAAACCTCACACTGTGGGAGGTTGGCCCACCGGTCACCTCAACTTATATCAAGACCATTGCTTTAGATTAAGCAGCTTTCATCAGTTTCTACTTTGGGGTCATCTTATATGTAATGTTTATAATGACCTGTAATAATCTCACTTGTTTTCCTCTAGAGCATTTTTTAAAATGTGTTACATACCAGTTGGGAAGAGACTGATTATTGTAGGCAATTCTTTAACAATAAATAACCCTTTCAATGTTGAATATTAACTTCACATTAAGTGTTCAAAGTGGTAGTGGGAGCACTATCTGACCCCAGTGCTAGTTAAAGCTCTACTAACTTTACGTTGAAACGTGGAACAATCTCCAGTTTGGTTTCACCAGAACATATCTGTAGCTGAATATAAGCTGTGATATGGACCCTCTGCACTTGGTGCTCAGAGGTAAAATTAGTAAATCTAGCAGAGAGGATTATCATGTTGACTTTTTAAAGCTGAAACTGTATCACTACAGTCCATGACTCTGAGGCTGAGTCGAAATCTTAAATCTTAGGGAGCCAAGGGGTATACTAGAAAGAGTTAAATATTGCTTGGCTTTCTTGTGTTAGCTAGCCTAAAAACCCCAGCCTGAGATAATGGGCATAGCGATGGTAGTCGTTATTAACGTTCTCTTTTAATCTGTTTCAGGCTGTGTACACACTCGTGTGGGTTTTTTTATGTGTCTCGTCTTCCTCACAAAACGATCCCTATGAGTGACACCCAGTCCAATTCAGAGACATTATCAGATAATGATAGTGATAAAATATCTAGTAATATAAAAATATGATTGTAAACTAGAACACAAAAAAAACTGCAGGGGTAATGCTGCACAAAATCGTTAATCTGGCACATAGAGCAGTAAAATAAACATTCTAATTGAAATTAATTTTATTGCCAAATGAGCGCTCAGTGCTGCTGCTTATTTCTGAGGTGATGTACGGTGCACATTAGAGCTCTGAAACTTTACACTGGATACACTGAAACATTAAAAGTTACAGTCCAACAGCCTATTAAGCTTTAAGTTGATGTTGTAATGACAGCACCTTTGGCCTCATCCATGTCCAGTTTGTGCTGTTGTAACTTTACAGCTTGGCATAATTTGTGAAGTTAGTAAGGTAGGGTTAATAACTTGCACACATGAAATATAGTCACCCTGCAGGGGATGTGGGTCACACTTAAAACCTGCTGTAAAATGATGAACTGGTGAAAAGTGACTCCTCCAGACGATTTTAAACTAAAACTCTGAACATAACCTGCTCCAGTTTTGTTTTCAGCAGAAGTTATCATGGTGACTTTAAGCCTGACATAACTCACCAACTCATTTATCTCTTGTACACCACTAAATTAAACAAAATTAATTTAAGGTGATTTTAAATGACCTGGCAGTAGTAACTTAACTTTTGCCTTCCCTGTTTGTTAGCCTCAGACAGTGACTTTAGATGTCATTCCTGTATTTTACTGGGCTATTTCACATGAGGATTGGTGTGTCTATTTGTGTGTGCGTTTGTATTCCTAGTGTGTGCGACCATCATAGTTTGTACTGCTATCTATCTTATCCAGGACAGTATCCTGGTTAAATAAATGTTAAGTAAATAAAATAAAATCTGCCGAGTTAGTCTTTGTGGCTCTCAGTTGACTGTAGGGAACTAGCAAAATATTCAAACCTGTTAAAAACCTGTTTTGTTCAAAAAGTCTTCTTTTTTTTACTTTAGTGTTTGTGTAGATTAAATAAACAGAATATTTCACTTAATTTAGTGCTGTCAACGTTAATCTTGTTAAAATGACGTTAACGGTTAACGTGGGACTGCATGGCGCTAACGCGTTAACGAGCTAACCGCGCTAATGAGCTAACTGCGCTAACGCGTTGACGCCGTGCAGCCCCATGCAACTCGCTAACTGAGATTTGCCGTGTTAATGTGGTTATGCCGTTAACTTCATTTTAACGAGATTAACACTGACTGCACTAATTTAATTACATAATTTTCTAGGCTGTATTTCACCCCTGTTTCCAGCTATTTTGCTAATGTTTATCTGAGAAAGTACTGGTATTAACAGTACCCACTGACTATTCCAAAAAAGAGGACACTTGGCCCAGTCATGAAGAACTTTAATGATACTGTTTGCTTAAAGAAAATGTTAACATATTTAAACGATGCCTTCTCTGTGCGGTTAATGAATGTTGAAATAAAAAATGTCACATAGGCTTTTTCAAGTCAACAAGTGCAAAAAATTAACTTAAAAACCTCTGGAATTAAATAATAGTACAGAAATAAGGCCTCATCTGTATAAGAAAAATTACCAGTACTGGACGGTACGAGGGAAATTTCTTTTGCAGTTCATCTGAAAAGCTGCACTTGCGCTTTGGCATCTTTTAAACATCATCAGGCACACTGCAGCGCGCTGTCTGTCCCGTCTGTGAGCGCAGAACAACCACTCACGAAGCAGCAGCTCGGGATGACATCACACATATGGGTAGGCCTATAGAAAAACCCCGGACATTTTCATCGATCTCAAAAATCCCCCCAGACGGCCCGGAAAGAAAGTGAAAAGTGGACATGTCCGGGGAAAAGAGGACAGTTGGTCACTCTACCATAACCATGAGTATGGCATCAACCGTTTTACACCACAGCTTTGGGCACATAATTGTCATAGTTGGCATTTTGGATTTACTTCAAGTACACTTTGATTACTTTTAGTTTTCTTTTCTTCTTATAGATTTTCACAAAAAAGTTCTACATTTGCTGGTCGCTAGCTAACACTAGCTAGCTAGCTAGTTTGACTGTATTTGTTATTTGTCAAAGATTAAATTCTTTTTCATCAAGCTAGCATGAGCTGGGCAAGTGTCTCAGAGACCCAGACCCAGATTATTGAGGAAACACTAGGTGTTTGAAAGCTTGCAAAAAACTTAGCTAGTCCCAAACAAAACATTATTTTCTCAATCTGTTTTGAATGATAGACTGTTGTTCTCAATCCTAACCATCATTGTACCATAAACTGAAGCACCAAGCCTAAGATGGGTGGAAAAGTCATAAACTCATAAACTAAATAAATAACTCAGCTACTAAAGGAAGTATGTGTATAAATCAATAGCCTAGATGGCCCAACCAACTCTTTTATTTGACAGAATTGCCTGCTATAGAAAGCAGATTATATTTTTATATTTATTTATTTATTTACAACATAGTGATTGCAAAGCTTTTCACTAGGAAATTACAGTATTTGAGCAAAATGCCAAATTAATCTTAAGAAAATGTTATCAATAAAATTAAATTATTTAGCTTAAAGGAAATATCGGTATTCACTTACAAAGATTTTTTACATTTATAAATGAACACAAAAGCTTATGTATCCTTGTTTCTATACAAAAAAAGCATTTTTTATAGTTAAACAGTCTACCCTTTATACTGAAACAAAACATCAAATGTGAAGGACATTAGGAAGATTAACTCATAAAATTAAATACATTTAACCCACTAGATGAGCAGTATCTGTCAATAAGATACACATATCAAATAAAATATAAATACATTTCATACTATTATGTAAATGTTTTGATCAGGTAAGGATTATTTTCTGGCCTTCAGTCAAGCAATCAAAATAGCAAAGTGGTGAAACAGAGATTATTATGTCTTCCTCTTAGCCCATGAGATCATAATCTTGAATATACATATACTATACATATATCAGTTTATTCCTTCTTGAGCCATTCAGACATTTAAGCCTTCCTCTATCCACTCAGCATGGTCAGGATTAAGTGTGATCTCAGGATAGGACATGTTTCATCTGACGATCTACCTCCACTTCGACCCTTATTGTTCAACAGCTGGTCTTAGATCTTCCCTGTGTACTTCAATATACCAAAGATACCACCACCTGCAATAAAAATGGATTATCTGTTATTCATTTATTAATGTCTCACAAAGACAAATATGAGTCCAAGACTAGTCGAGAAATTACTGATTAAATACTCAAAATTGTGAAACACTGTAACTAAAGTCTTAAGTTTTATTTTCTAACATGTCATTTATCTTAGAGAACCAATTTCTTTCCTAAGTATATTGTAATCTTTTACAATTATCACTAATACATTTTACTACTGATTAATTTTTATAATTTATTTCCTTCTATATTTGCATATTTTCTTGCCAAGAATAGGCTCCTGCATCTGTAAAGCATATTCCCGGTTGCTATGGCTCTTACCCAGTACCATCCTGGTTAATGAATAACAGATGATATGTGATTGAGGAAGCAGAAATGATGGTAAATTCATGCTCGTGTGTAGTACTGACCGACTGCTCCCACACCGGCAATGGAGCCGATGGTGATGCCTGCTATAGCACCCGGTGAAAGCCCTGAATTGGATTCCTTAACAATCTCAGTGGTAGGAACTGATTCAGTAGAATCAGTTATGATGGTGGTGGTACTGGTGGTGTCCGATGCGGTGACTGTGGCCATGTTGGATACATCAGTTGAAGCAGTCGATGGAACAGTTGATGCTTCTGTGGCGGCAGTTTCTGTGGCGGCAGTTTCTGGCGTTGTGGTACCTTCTGTCTGTCTTCCACACAGAAATACTGTCAGGAAAATCAAAAAGGGTTAAAAGGCAAAATCATGCAAAGGTTTCTCAAAAGGTTAACAAACCTCTGTTCCTGTGATGCTGACAGAAACTAGTCACAACTTCTGACTTAAAACATGTTTTTTTTTAAACATAACATTTTCTACAATTTATTAAAAATGTTTCCAGATGAAAATTTTCAGTTTTCAGCCGTTGACATTTATTATCCAATATCAAGATAATGGAGTTCAGTACTTATTTACAGCTTTGCGTTCTTAATGGGAGAGTGTCATAGATAATAAACTCAACCTTTGCTCTAATGATGCTATTGAACCCCCCCCCTTCCCGAAGGCCTAACCCTTTCAAGAATTTCAACATTTACTACTCTGTCTACATGGCCTCCCATCAACCTTCCCTTTGATTACCAGGAAATGCTTTAACTTTGGTCCACCGCCACTAAAATTCGCTACAATGGTATGCTACGACTATGATTACATTCTATGCTAACACCATGAAACAGATCATCCTTCACACAAAAAATGAAAGGTAAGTCTAGATACGGATGTGGTCAAAATTAACCATTAAAACCTTTTCAACTTTTTTTTTTTTTAATTTACAAAGTTATTTGACATATATATGCTGAATATTTCAGTCAGCTTCCATTTGAGGGCAAAGTGGCCAGAGATGTTTTTAAAAAAATAATCTTGTGATGATTCATGTGTGAATAACAATTAATTAATAATCTTTAGTTATTCTCTTCAAACTCTCTTTAAGAAAAAGATTTTGTCCTCGCTTTTCTAAAAGGATCATTTTTAAAGGTTTATGTATTGTAATTTTTTTTTTACCTGTGGTAAGAAGGCAAAAAGCCTGTAGAACAAGACTCAGCTTCATTGTGCTTTGAAAACGGGGAATAAATTGACGTAGTCAAAGAGACTCCTCAGGTCAAAAGCTGCATGAAAAACACAAAAGCACAAACATAACGGTGAGTTAATTTCTCTAAAATCTCTCACTCACAGACAGAAAATATATTATAGCAGCTTTGGTGTTTTCATATCTGAACATATTTCGATTTGTAGCAAGTTAAATGCATCTTAAACTCATCTTAAAGTTTATCACCTCATTTTAGGCTGACCTGAATTTATAATGTGAGACAGATAAGAGTAACTTCAATCAAACTCAATCATCAGTAATGTGTGGGTATAATGTATTATAGAAGGCAAAAATAATAAAAATATCTTTTTAAATAAATGCCAGTCGAGCCTAAATTCATTTACATTTCATGGTTCTATATCACCAGGGCATCACTGATTTGTAAATACAGTTATAAAAAACACAAAAACTCTCAAGCGAGTATTTGTGGTCACATCAGAGAGGTAATAAGAGTATTTACCCCGATGCCACAGCAGTCTATGAATGAATCCAAAAGATTTAAGAAAACTTCAAGAGAAAAAATGACTTACTCACCTGAGAGGGTGTCACTGATGCCTTGCTTCCCTTCTGCCTCCCATCTGATATATTCAGACAGCTACTTTTATGACCCTGTTATCACCCGCCCAGTCATTTCCAGCCCTCCCACATATAATAGCATGTTACCAGAGGTCAGTCTGGATGATAGTGTTGCAACATGTACAGGATTATCAATACTTTCCAAGGAGATGTAATTGGTGTGCGCTTAGTGTATGGCCCTGCATAAGGAAGTACCTCTTCCTGTGTGATAGTAAAGCTAAAGGTGCTAGGAGTGTGGGCAGGCAAAGCAGTATAGGCCAGCTTATGACGTTTTAGCCCTGTCTGCGTTTTTAACTTCATCTGGGTGTCTTAAACAGTCAGTGAATAAGTGAATAATATGTGGTATGAATGCAGCCAAGCCCTTTATAGAAAGTAGTTGTGAGGATATCAGATAATCTATAATGTAATAAAGCCAGTGGTAACATCAAAAACAGGCTATCTTTAAGAGAAAGGGAAGGTCATCTGCTTAAAATAACTGGTCATGTTTACTTGAAAGGCACCGAATTCCTTTTTTTCTCTCACAGGCAAGAACGGAATTACACAGTCATGTTACAAATGAATCTGGTATTGATACTTTCCATACAATTTTCCTATTAGTACTCGATAATCATTAACTTTTCCTTCGACATCGCCTCGTGTTGTATCTGCTTTACTATGTATTTTTGAGGAAAACTTGCAAAAAAAAGAGGGAGCCATAGCAACCGTTTCTACAGAGTTACACTTACCTGAAAATGTTCAGCACGTCACATACGAGGTCTTTGCGTTGTTTTTACTTGCTTCTTCACCTTATCTTTGAGGCACTTGCTAGCAGTGGTGGCTGGAAAGACGAAATACAGAGGCTACAGAGCGGGGTAAATCATGGTCACTGCCTCCTGTTTGCTCAGCTTGGCGAGCTGTCCAGCCGACTGTTTCTGAAAACACACCGTCACTATAGCACAGCAGCATGTCCTTAACACAATTTGGCGTGAAAGAGTCAAAGCTGCCAGTTTTTTTTTCCCCCCCACAGTGACTAGCAACTGTACAACAAATGCAAAACAAATGCAGCGATGGGAGAGTTTCACTTTTTCTGAGCCAGTGAAAAAGGCCCACTGTTCCAGTTTTTGTGGAAAGTTTTGAAAAGTTAAGTAAGCAAAGCGCGGATCAGAATGAGCTAGAAATGCAATTTAAGTGACTTTCAATGCAGCATGGCTACTGAAAACTTTAGGCTTTGCAGTAAACGGTCTAAAAAGGAGGAAATATGCAGTGAGAGTCAGTTCTACTTGTTGGTGTTGTATGCAGAGGAGCATCTCTGAAGGCACAACGCAGATGGGGAGATGTGATGGCCCACTCTGCCCTGCTTTCTTTTCGGTCTGTTGTGCGACAGGGCTCATCTGCAGGTACCAGTGATACTGGCAACACCTGGGCCCAGTGTGTCAGAGCCAGATATATGTTTTTTAAATGGGGAAAAGGGAAAGAGGAAAAAAGAAAATCTAGTTTTAAATGCTGCTCGGCTACATGAGCCAAGAGCTTCCTCAGCAGATCTGTACTCTCTTCTCAGTTGTATGTCATCTGCTGTTATTGGATTGGGTTTAAGCAGGGCAAGTGTGCTAGCAAGACAAACCATTAAGTGCTTTAATGCACCGCAAGTAGAATTTATAAATGGTTTCTGCATCTCACTGTGAGCCACAGAAGTGATTTGCTGGAGGGATAAACTGGGTTTGACTTTTGCCGAGGCCTCTTGTTTTTGTTCTTTAACAAAACAGTCGAGGAAAAAAAGAGAAAAGAAAAAAGAAAAAGAAATTGGTGTGTGTTTCCACAATGATATTCACACATGAGGCTTCTTTGTATTTTCAAATCTTTAAAGTGAGCCGTGGATATTCATTTCAGCTCATTGTTGACTGAAAGTTTGGACGCTCAAAAGCCCAAAGGACTTGGTGAACAAGTAGGTGGACAAGAAACTCTGACAGGCTCTGTGATCCATATCACCCAAGAGCCAAGAAACTAAACAAACAAATAAATGAAATGACCAGAAATGTAATTTCTTACATTTTTGTTTGAGTGTAAACACGATTCATCCAAATGTCAGTGCAGAACTTCACAAACAAATGTAACAAATGGGCTCGTTTAACAAATGAAAGAAGAAAAAAAGCGCAGAGAGGTTAAACTGACCTGTATTTGAAAGAAGCCACCAACTTAGAATTATTTTGTTAAACAAAAACAGGATGAAACTGATTGGCATTGAAGTTATTGGGAATGTTTAGCAAGATAATATGCATACTGAGCATTCAAATGGAGGCTGTAGCGACTTTGGCTGCCTCACTTCAAATCTAATATTTGATGCTTTAAAGCATTTTGAGAATCAGTTCTTATATAGCACTTTTTTACTCAACCTAAGCGCCCAAAGAACATGCCTCATTTACCTGAACACTTTTTTTCTATGCTCAAGTGCTTTCTAACATTCCTGCAGTTAGTATCTTGCCCAAGGATATTTGGCATGCAGACTGGAGCACCAACCTTCCGATTAGAAGACTTCCTGCTCTGCCTCCTGATGCACAGCCACCCCCAGTGAGGTGAAGGTCTCTATATAATGATTTAAAACTATCGGGACTACCGAGTCTGTACGCTGATGACAGCAGCCACTCGAAAAGATTGAATAAAATAAAAGCTGTGTAAACAAAAGTGCCACTTCAGTTCTAACCCAATGACTACTGACCCGCGGAGAATGTGTAATAAAAATATAACTTTGTCATTGAAAAATAATGCGACATGATGAAATAAGTCACTAGAATAAAGGTGTTAAATTGTACTATCTATAAACCCGCCAAGCAAAAGCAATTATTTAAAAAAGCAAATGTCTGAGAATGGATCCTTGTGGAACCCCTGAGCGAAAATTGGTTTCCGTTAAACATGAAAACTGTGATGTGGGATGTGTGAATATTAACCCCATCTTCTAGTCAGTTTCGGTATTATGCAGTTTGCGTTCTTAGTTACGTTTTTCAGGAAATGTAATTCCAGCCTGGATTATGATTGTTGGATCTTTACCAGGAAACAATGCAAACAGACAGAAGATAATTTGTTCTTGGACCACATCCAAGTTACACAGCAGCGAAGGATGAAGGATGGCTGTGCAGGACTTTGTACTGTTAGGTGAAGAGAAAGTTGCTCTCTACTTTTCATAGAGACATATTGTAGTCTTAACTACATTTTTTTTATAGCTATCAAGTAAATTCCTATAACTCTTCAGATCAGCACATCACAATTATGTCAGAGTGATGAAACCCTCTACAGTAATAGCTACAGTAATTACGAAGGAGGCAAAGGGTATATTTTTATGGGGCAAAAGATAATAGTTTAAATGAAAGTTATTTTTATCACACTCATTATGTTAGAGGCTAACAGGTCGGGTCGTATCAGATGAACTCAGTGATCAGATTAGGCTTCTTTAAGGACATTCAAAGCTCTTCGTCGGATGTTGGCTTTTCCTGACCCCACACTGCTTCAATAATGGGGAGGCCAATCAATCACTGACAGAGTTTCATTGTGTGTTTTTCTCTCCGTGTATGCTTTCAACTGCATTGGCAGTGTGTTTAGAGTCATTTTCAGGCTGATAAATGAAGCAGTTACCGATAAGAATTTTTCCAGATACTACGGCATGGGGGATCAAAATCTGATGGTACTTTTCTGTGTTCTTAATTCCATCAATTTTTACAAGATCTCCAACACCACTGACTGACTGACTGTGTTTTACGGATGACTGTAGACACTCACTGTTGTAAGGAGGAAATCAATCCTGTTATCACTGGTTTTCAGTCCAGCTTGTGTAATTTGGCATACATCACCATTTCCCTGTTTAACCTCCTTAAGAATGGGGCTGCCATGATTATATTGATAGTCGACTAGTCACCAATTATTTTTGCGATTAGTCGACTAATCAGAGCATGCATCCAGTGGACGTAAAATGTACAGCTTATTGCACCAGCATGCATCTGCTCTTATATAACTATCATTACCTTACAGCTTGAAGTGTTTAAGGTATGTGCTAACTAAAAATAAAGACATTATGATAGTTTATTAAACTTTTAATGGAATTTGCAGATTGTCTCGGTGGAGACAATTCTCTACCATCTCACATTTCTGTTTAGTCAGTTTTCTGTTTGACATTTATTCAGCTGTGTGAAAACTACAACTTTAATCTCAGCCAAACTGATTTACTCAGGAACAAATAAAACACTGAAAAAAGCCAAAAAACAACATTTTTAAGTTATCTTAGTCAGCGGCAAGAGTTGAGGCTCAGGTGTAAACTTTATGGTTTTCAAGGTTTATATCGTTAACTCGGTTTCCCTGGGTCTTTTCCTGTGTTGTAGTTGTGTGTTTCATTTTGAAAGAAATATTTAGATGTTACCATAGCGACCAGAGAGTATTAAGGGGCAGAGAAGAGGATGTTACTCTCAATGTTGTTGGCGCGTTTCAGGAGGATGCTGCTAAAAAAGTTACACAATTACACAGTGAATTTGCGTTTATTATTATATTTACAAAATACCACAGTTTTTGTCTTGGTTGTATCATTTTATTTTGTTGTATTTATCCGCAACACCTTAAAGGCCAGTCTGTGAAAATATTGTCTGACATTAAACCAGTCCGTGGGGCAAAAAGGGTTGGGGATCGCTGATCAAAGTGACCTAAATATCATGTTTAACCTGAGTAGCAAAAGACCGCGGGGGTCTAAAGACGATGTGTCGGAAGTCTGGTGTTCTCGCCGGCTCTAGTGAGCCTCGACCTCCCGGTCAGCTTCGAGCTGGTGGGTAACAGATGTCTCTGAAAAGGTCAAGTAGATCGAGTAAATCGAGTAGATATTTGAAGTTTACACACCTACATTCTCGCCTGAAAATATCTTAAAAGTTTATTTTGTGACCTAGAAAGAGTAATAAGAGTAATATTAAAACTAAGTAGCTGCCGCTATTGTTGGAAACTGGAATGGGCTGGGCCGCGCTATGAATTCTGGGATAGGTTGAGCCACGAAGGATACACCCGACCCATCCTTCAAATCTGGGGAAAAGGAGGACCCATTTGTCGGCCGCATTTTTCTGAATCTTCGAATTTGGACAGCCTCACTGTGACGTAATCGGCCTACATATCCGGCCTCAGGAGGATGCAGCCAATGAATTTGGACACAGCTACGATACCAGAGACTGCTTCTTCTTCTTCTTTGGCGTTTAACGGCATCCTTGTAGATGCATTGCTGTCATCTTCTGTTTCAGTCCGTTATTACACTATTAAATCCTACTACTTATTCCTGCATCTTTCAGGATCTTACAAAGCTTCAAACGATGCATTGACTGTTAAATTAGTCGTCGTTTTGATAGTCAAAGTAATCGTGACTAGTCGACTAATCGTGGCAGCCCACATTTCTAATGAGGCCTCAGTGAACAGTTGGTGGATTAACCAAAGGTCCAGATGTATCTTCTCGGGACCTGCTTTTTGTTGGATTTTTTTCCTATTTCTTAAGTACATGGCTTTCAGATACTATTCATAAGTTGTAAATATATTTTTTCTAGTTCTGCGACTTCTTCTTTTGTCCAGTTTTCTCAAAAATGTTGAGAACAAACTGTACACCATGCTGATATATGCCAGGTTTCAGCTAATAGATCTTTTTATTTTATGTCTGTCAAACTGTGTTATGTTAGGCATTTACAATGTGTTTTTGTGACAGGTATATAATATGTACAGTCAGGTCCATAAATATTGGGACATCGACACAATTCTAACATTTTTGGCTCCATACACCACCACAATGGATTCCAAATGAAACGAACAAGACATGCTTTAACTGCAGACTGTCAGCTTTTATTTGAGGGTATTTATTTCCAAATCAGGTGAACGGTGTAGGAATTACAACAGTTTGCATATGTGCCTCCCACTTCTTAAGGGACCAAAAGTAATGGGACACACCTGGCCAGCTGTTCCATGGCCAGGTGTGTGTTATTCCCTCATTACCCCAATTACAATGAACAGATAATAGGTCCAGAGCTCATTTCAAGTGTGCTGTTTGCATTTGGAACCTGTTGCTGTCAGCTGCGAAGATGAGATCCAAAGAGCTGTCACTATCAGTGAAGCAAGCCATCATTAGGCTGAAAAAACAAAACAAACCCATCAGAGAGATTGCAAAAACATCAGGCGTGGCCAAAACAACTGTTTGGAACATCCTCAAAAAGAAGGAACGCACTGGTGAGCTCAGCAACACCAAAAGACCCGGAAGACCACGGAAAACAACTGTGGTGGATGACTGAAGAATCCTTTCCCTGGTGAAGAAAACACCCTTCACACCAGTTGGCCTGATCAAGAACACTCTCTAGGAGGCAGGTGTATGTGCGTCAGAGTCAACAATCAAGAGAAGACTCCACCAGTGTGAATACAGAGGGTTCACCACAAAATGTAAACCTTTGGTGAGCCCCAAAAACAGGCAGGCCAGATTAGAGTTTGCCAAATGACATCTGAAAAAGCCGTCGCAGTTCTGGAACAACATCCTATGGACAGATTAGACCAACATCAACTTGTACCAGAGTGATGGGAAGAGAAGAGTATGGAGAAGGAAAGGAACTGCTCATGATCCTAAGCATACCACCTCATCAGTGAAGCATTGTGGTGGAAGTGTCATGGCGTGGGCATGTATGGCTGCCAGTGGAACTGGTTCTCTTGTATTTATTGATGATGTGACTGCTGACAAAAGCAGCACAATGAATTCTGAAGTGTTTCGTGCAATATTATCTGCTCATATTCAGACAAATGCTTCAAAACTCATTGGACGGCGCTTCACAGTGCAGATGGACAACGACCCAAAGCAAACTGCAAAAGCAACCAAAATGTTTTTGAAGGGAAAGAAGTGGACTGTTTTGCAATGGCCAAGTCAATCACCTGACCTGAATCTGATTGAGCATGTATTTCACTTGCTGAAGACAAAACTGAAGGGAAAATGCCCCAAGAACAAGCAGGAACTGAAGACTGTTGCAGTAGAGGCCTGGCAGAGCATCACCAGGGATGAAACCCGGCGTCTGGTGATGTCTATGTGTTCCAGACTTCACGCTGTGATTGACTGTAAAGGATTTGCAACCAAGTATTAAAAAATGAATGTTTGATTTATGGTTCTTATTCTGTCCCATTACTTTTGGTCCCTTAAGAAGTGGGAGGCACATATGCAAACTGTTGTAATTCCTATACTGTTCACCTGATTTGGATGTAAATACCCTCAAATAAAAGCTGACAGTCTGCAGTTAAAGCATGTCTTGTTCATTTCATTTGGAATCCATTGTGGTGGTGTATGGAGCCAAAAATGTTAGAATTGTGTCGATGTCCCAATATTTATGGACCTGACTGTATGTGTGAGTTTCTGAAGCTCAGGTCCTCTACCAGAGGCCTGGGAGTTACAAGGTTCTGCACAGTATCTTAACTGTCCTGGCAATCCTCTGGACTCAGCCCTCGGATTATTACATTTTAGGATGACACTCACAACAGAAACAGTAAAGGTATGACAAACACAGAGCCATTTGAAATATCTAAGATGTCTTGGATGTTTGAAGGCTAAGTAAGTTTTACATCATGCAGTATGCACTTTTATTACTTTGAATTCTTTGTGGTTAAGAATACATCTGCAATAAAAGTGACAGATGTGTTATTGACATGAGGGAGTCATAGAAACTAGGATATTAGCGCACACCCAGAATAATTGTGTCATTAGATTTTATCTTTGTTGAGTGGAATTTATTTTGTACAGAATCCACCCAAATCTCCAAAACAAGTCTGCACATGGCCTAATCTACACTGTTTCACCCACGCCCTCTAAAACGACATCAGCATCTGTCCTGATGTGGCACCAGTACACTCCACCTATTCTGTGAGTGAATTCTGAGTATTTTGACATCACTCAGGGATAACGGTGGTCTAAGAAATAAGATCAAGACACATTTACCACTACCCCAAAACTATAAAACTATTTACTATGATAAGGTATCAGTAACAGGATAAGACAGACGATGATGTCGTGGAAAAGTTAACCCTGTTCCGGTTACGGGACAGCAAATAGGACACAGCACGGTAAAGTTTCGACAGTTTTTAGATTTTCTTTGCCTCCCAGATTTGCTGATTTCTCTTGTTTTCTAGAGAAAAGGCTACAATGGAGTATTAGGGCCACATTAAGAAAAAGAATATTCATTTTGAGATTAAAGTTGAAATTTCAAGATTCTACTCAAAATACTATTACAGTTGTCATGTCAAGTCGAACAACTGCCGCAGCTCCTACACCTGCTACAAAAAGCCTCGTGTAGATGAGTTAGTGAAATAACTTGATCCGCTGTCTTATCGTGTCTTGTGATACAGCGTACATCCTCATTGCTGCACGAGGGTGTAACTAATCGCCAGCCACTTTATTTTGCACAAGCCAGGCCAAGAGAAATCCGTTCCCTGTTACCTAAGCTGATACTGAAGTACGATTTAACTAAGTCATCTACAAATATTGTTAAGAATTTTATACTTAAACTACTATTTCAAATTTAATCTCGAAATTTCAACTGTATTCTCAAAATGATCAATAATAAATTGTACGAAGCCCTATTACCCCTTTGTGGAAGGCCGATAGCGTTTATGGCTCCTTTCATGGCGGATGTGTTTTCCTCATTACACTTGCAGATCCCTTCAGAGATCATTAACGTCTCTGACAAAGGTCATGCTTGTTTCTGAAACAATCAAACACTCATCCGGCAGCCACACGCACAGTTTAGACTTTACACTTTAGATTTCTTCACTTTTTATTCATCGTTACACATTTTCAGAGGAAATGAAACACATCTCATAATGGTCACATTTACAATAAGGAATCATGGGCGTGTTGTCATGGTGGAGCTTGGAACTCGCCAAGTTTTTTTTACAGCCTATCAAATGCACCGGAAGGATTGATCATCGTAATCAGTGTTATTTGCTTGTCATGGAAAATTTCAGAAGTTGTACAAATGCACATATTCAAATGGCCAGTAACTGACAGCAGAGGCTTAAAAGGTTTGTAAGGTGACTTAAGGATCATGGAGTGCTATCGCTTAGAACAGGGGTGGGCAACTCCAGGCCTCGAGGGGAGTTGCCCACCCCTGTCTTAGAATGACTCAAAGCAAAACAGGCTAAGCTTTAAAAAACAAATAATCCCTTAATCGCAAAGCCAAACTGCAGCCAAAAGCTGATTAGGGTCCAATGTCCAAAAAATGTAAACTATTAATAATTTATATGCCTATTTTGGCAATAAAATGATTCCTGTAAAGTTATTTTTATCAAGCAGTTTCTGCTTCTCTGCCATAAAATGTGTTATTTTTTTTTTACCTTTTTATGGCTTTTGTAGATACAGCGAGGTGTAAAATGAGCATTTTAAAGATGCAACTTGTGGGTTTTAGAAACTCTGAGCTAACATTTTTCTGTTTATCTGATACTTCATAGCAAGTCTGCTATTTTACTGATTACTTGTATTTAACTTATAACTTACTTGTATATAATACTTGTATATAACTGTCAGATAGTGATTATTTTTTATTATTAATGTCATGTTTCGGCTGTGTGCAGGCAGGAGAAGGACCCAAACGCAAAACTCACTACACAGGAATTAAACTCAAAAAGCTGCTTTTATTGCAGAATGGCATGAAAACCATAACAAAACTAAACTGGGACATGGATAAACTGACACACAGGAAAACACAGCCATGAGGGAGACTACGACACTGACAAAGAGAAACACAGGACTTAAATACACAGAGGGATAATGAGGGAATGAGACACAGAAGGAGAGCACAGCTGGGAGTAATCAGGCTGGACGAGACAAGGGAAGTAAAACTAGAAACACTGACATGAGACACGGACCTTCAAAGTAAAACAGGAAACACACTGACTGAACTCTAGACATGTAACTTAACAGCAACTGGGGAGACAGAACATAAGAACCTGAAACATGGTACAGAAAGGCACAGTAGGCAACATGGAACACACAGGGAAGCCATATGACAGAACTTAAGAACTAAACTTTTGATAACCATAATTGAAACCTAGGGAATAACAAAGAGGGTACAACAAAGGGCTCAAAACATAAACCATAATATACAAACACAAGATCTCTTCAAAATAAAATAGGAAACCTAATGAGACGCAGACATGACAACCAGAACTTGACAACGTAAGACACAGACATGAAACACATGAAGAGCAGGGGAGACTTAACAGGGGTTGGAAGACACAAGGGGAATCTAATAACAAAGAACTAGAAAAACTCATGACCATAATCATAAAAATATCCAAATAAACTAAACTCAAAACACTGGGTCATAAGACCCAGGACCGTGACAATTAATCTATCATCTCAAACATTGTTGCTTGGGCAGCTTGTTTGTGAGTTCCTCTGTCCCTCCTAACGCCATCACATTTTAATTTTAGGGTTTAATTACATTAATCTGAATTCTATTAGACATTCATGCCAATGAATGGACCTGATATAGCCTGCTCAATACCGGCTGGTGTATGGATCATGTGGAAAAATATAGTTAGTCATGTGAAAAGAATTTCACAGGTATCTGTGCAGGATTGTAAAAGCATGGTCTTACTGTTCCAAATGGAGTTAAGAGATCAAGGTGCTGCTAAACAAATGCACATGATTTAATGATCGTTAGCTAATGAAACTACCCACGTAAAAGCAGAGGTTTGGGCAGTTTGACGGTCATAATCCTCCCAGGAGTGAGTGTCCCAGCAAATTCATCCTAAAGTCAGACCGTGTAATTCTCTAAGAAACTGCTAAAAACCAAAGAGCTACACGTCAGACCCTAGTGGCCTCAGTTACGATGTCAAATGTTATAATTCATGACAGTACGATTAGAACAAGACTGAGCAAGCATGGCTTGTTTGAAAGAGTTGCCGGTGGAAAGCCTTTTCTCTTTTTAAAGAAGATGGCAGCAAGATAATCCCACCTCTCCTGGAACAATGTCACCTGGGCAGACCAAAGTGGAGATGTTTGGCCATAATCACAATCAAACACAACATATCCACAGTGATTATGATCACCACAGCATAAACACGGTGGTGAAGGGAGCCGTAGGATCTGGGAACCTTGTAGTCATTGAATCGACCTCTGTACATCAAAGTATTCTAGAGTCAGATGTGAGGCCGTCTGTCTGACAGCTAAAGATTGCTTAAAACTGGTTCATGCAACAGGACAATGATCCCGAACAGGAAAAAGAAAAGAGTCAAGGTGTTGCATTGACCCAGTCAAAGTGTTGCATAAACAAATACTTGCAAACCTCAGTGAACTGAAGCCACCAAAATTTCCCCACAACAATGTGAGAGAAAAAGTCATGCAGAAAACAATATATTCAAGAATTTCATAATCTAAAAGTGGTTCTGCAGGGTATTGAATCATGGCCCGCACTTTGTTTTTCTTGCAAATAAAATGGTTACATTTTTAACAGTTCCATCCACTTGGAATGTCCAAGGACGGTGAATTTGGGTGTGGCAAATACGGAAATTAGTATTTTATAGGGGTGTTTATATTATGTGTCTATGATAATGATAAGGAAAGCAGCTACCATCTGAGATTTGCATTCAGATAAGCCGTATGACCCTTTACCTTGTGCTCAAACTGAACTCCTTTTTTTCCTTTTGAGATAAGCTGCCCTCATTCCCGGACCCTCCATGCTAGTATTCAGATATGCAATAAACAATGCTCTGTTTCTCTATTTATTACACATTTCTTTACCATGTTGACCTGAAGCCAACATTAGGACCCATTATTAGGAAACAGAATGATAAAACCTGCTCAACTAAATAGGTTTTAACAAAGAAAAAGGCACTTTAATAGAGGATATTATATTATAAAGATATGTATTAGAGAGTACATTAATGGGTTTTTGCTCAAAATTGATTAAAAAATACCAGAGTTAGAAGAAAACACCAATTATATCCCCTTATTCATAGACAAGCTCATTGTCAAAATAAAAGCAAAAAATATATAGAAAAAAACACATACAGGAAAACCTTACTGTTCTGTGCTCAGTAACACAGAAAAGCACATCTTTAAATCTCTTTTTCACAGGACTGAATAACAAATTTAAAAAGAAAAAGCGCCACCACTGTTTGCACTAGTTAAACACACAGAAATAAAGGATTAGATAAAATCTCAATGCCAGACACTCTACAAGCAGCTATCAGACACTACCTGACAGAGCTCAGCGAAGTCAGGTTAACTGACTTTAAAAAGAGTCAGCTGATAGCAGTACCTGAAACTGATGACCTCAGATGAGAGGTGGACAGATACAGAGACAGAGTCACCGGTGTAAGGTTTTCTCTCTCTCTCTCTCTCTTTCTAAGCCCCATGGTTCTTTAACCTCTTTTAATTTGCTGTTGAAGGATTTTCATCATTTACATAACCCCTTATTTCCAATGGCAGAAGGCTGCTTTCAGCAGCAACAAATTACTGACGAGCTGCTGAGCACAGAGGACAATTTAAATGCCACACATGGCTTTACTCAGTCGCTCAGTCGAGGGTGAATACTACACACGTTTCTTACTTATCTGATAATTTAGCTCTATCTGCTGACAAGTGCTCCATAACACATCCGTCACACAAACTTGGTGATGATATAACACTTGCACTGCCCCCAAGTGGAGAAACAAAAAAATCGAATGCCTGCTTACGCAACTACTGATTTTGTTGTATGACTACTTTCGCTAAAGGACGTAGTTCGCCTATGTGCTATAACACATACACAACAGCTGCAAAGGCATTAATATCTAGATTTAAATTAAGCTGAAAATACAAGCCGCAATTTTAATAAAACACTGTTAAATTCCAAGTTGTTAAATTTACCGTAAATGCTGTGAAAAGGATGACCTTCAAAATAAAAGCCTAGTGGGGTTTGTGTTGCGATATTACCGCTTCCGCTAGGGGAAACACGCAGGTCAAGCCTTTTATTTTGAAAGTCTCCACGGGCAGTTGACGTCTGTTTGCCGTTAGCTCAACACTGGTGCTGCTGCTGCTGAGCCTCGGCGGAGTGTGTGTGAGTATGTGCGAGTGTGTGTGCTGATGGTGGACTGTTCCCGGTGAAAGACGCCGAACCCGGCCGCGTGAAAAATGCCTCACAGCCGCGTGTAAACGGTCGAAGCTCGCGGAGGGGAGAGAGAGAGTCAGGTGTCCGGGCGGCTAGAGAGGAAAATATGAGCAGGATGTTGCAAGTTTTAGCGTGTGGCGCCGTAGTTTTCCCCGGTCTCTTCTTCGCCTTCAGGAAGATCCTACCGTGTGTGTTCAAACACTGGAGCGATGCCGACGTGGTACTGGTCAGCGAGAGGTAACCCAGCTTAAACTCACCACTTTATACAACACAAACTCACTAACTAGCGCCCGGTGCTAGCTTACTCCGCGCTCTGTAGCTACGGACATTTTCCCTCATCCCGTTAGCTCCTTGGTGTGCTGTATTTTTTTCATACATGACGAAAACTTATTTATGTTGAGTAGCCAGTGTGGTCATTTTAAGCGAAAGATATTTTTCTATTTATTGCTACATTTTTGTTGTGCTCCTTTTTCTGCAAATTGGGCTCAATAATCCCCGAAGAGTGTTTGTAACGGTGATTTGCAGATACAGCAAATCCAAACTATGGGTCCCCTGTAGGAAAATACCACAGCAGGATTTAAAAAGAGTCTTTGTAAGCATGATGCGCCAAGTGCTTTGTTATTTGTTTGCATGATTGCGAAATCGATAATGTGCTTAAAAAGGTGCACTAACATGCATTCAATTGTGGTCCGAAGTTTACATGTACTTATCATGGCATGATTGTCATGGGGCTTTTAACGATTTTTTTGAATAGTTCTTTTTCCAACGTGGAATGGTTTTACAGCATACATCTTTAAGGACTTTGAAAAACAAGAATTGGTTGCACAACTTTGAATCTATTTTGGGTTTTCTCCAATCCACACACACACACAAAAGTATCGATACAGGTTTAAATATTATATACATACATTTACTTACACCTTTTAATAAGTGAAGGTTTACAGTGTTAAATTGACAAGATCATGGTCTGTTAACATGTTAATGATCACCATTCACTACAACTAGCAGTTTCCCTTTGCAAAGGAAAAAAGAAAGATTCGTTTGACAGTACTTATTGGACTGACCAATACTCAGAATAGTGAGAAAGTCCAAACTATCACCCTCAGCTGATAGGAAATTGGTTAGGATGTTCAGGGACAACCCAGGAACCACCAGGGCTCAAGGCTGCCGTGAACTGGAAACTTCTGGAACATCAGTGTCCTATACTGAAATGAGTTTTACATCGCTGTTAAGTGAGAGGGTACTGAGCAAAAATGAAGCCCCTGCCGCAAAATCGACGCCTTCAAGCTTGACTAAAGTTTGCAGCTACCCACATGGACAAGCCAAATGTCATCCATCCAGTCTCTTTGGCATATTCGTATTAGGGTCACGGGCAAGTGAAATGGCTTCTGGAGAAAAACTTTATGATCAAATGAAATAAAGATTGAGCTATTTAGCTACAATGACAGCAAGTATGTTTGGAGGAGTAATGCGCCATTATGCTTGCCCTGTTCTGTGTGTCACTCACCAGATTTGACATCACATCCTGTGGCGCTATGGCTGGTCGTGCACATCTTGATTTTTTTAACATGGTGCATTGTGCTGTGGGTGCCACAGCTGGGTTAAAGACAAGAGTCTGCAATCGTGCTGGTTTTTACTGCCATATTAATATTCCAGTACAGAAGCTCAGAGGCGTACAGATATACAGAGGGAGATGGTGGAACAGTTTGAGACTCAACACTTGAGAGTTTGTGGAAAAAACACTCAACATTGTCTTGGCTTCAAGTTTTAACAACTACTTATCCTATATTAGTTCTCATGTGATGCGCTATCATCTGAGTGGCGACACCTAGCGTTCAGGAGAATACTGCATCAGCGCGTATAAAAACAAGTGAGTGTGAGACGATGTTGTGGTGGCAAGTATACTGGGGCCTTATAGGTGACGCATTCCAGCCTAGGAACACTAACATCTGTCAAGCACGGTAGAAGCATGGTGGTAGCATCATGCTTTGGGGCTGTTTTGCTGCCAGTGGTACTGGTTCATGGAATAATAGTGATGGAGGTTTATCTGCAAATTCTTCAATGTCACCTCAAACCAACTGCTAGACAGTTGAAACTTGGACACAGTTGGGTTTTCCAACAGGACAATGATCCCAAACACGCATCAAAAATGCTTTGGGACAGATAAAGCGGGTGAACATGAAGCTGCTAGAATAGCCTTCCCAAAGATAAACCTCAACCCTAATGAAAATCTGTGGACTATGCCTAAAAGCCGGGTCAGTGCCAGGAAACCAATCAATTTAAATCAACTCCCAATTCTTCCAAAAAGAGTGATCAAATATTCCGCCAGAATTATACCAGAAGCTTGTTGATGCCTACCAAAAACATCTGGTTGATGTGCACCTTCCTAAGGTGACATTTAACCATGTGGGGATGTATGCATACTTTTGACCCTGTGTGGATTAGAGAAAATCCAAAATTAATTCAGACTTGTGCACCCAGCTTTTGTTTTTTAAAGTCCTTAAAGATGTATGCTGTGCAGTCATTGCACCCTGGAAAAAGAAGCGTTCAAGAAAATCATTAAAAGCTCAAGTTTATCATGAATTTCATCCCCATAATGATTGCATGTAAGCTTTTGACCAGAGCATATATTAAATGGTCCTAACTACAGTGTGACTGTAATATCCACTGATCGATGAGATGAGTTTCTTTTTGCTCAATACAGAAAGCTGTCCAGTATGCAGCAATTAGAAAAAAATGTTTCTCCATACATAATACATCTCTCTGAAGAAAGTAATTTGTTACACTATTTGTTACATTACTTTTGCCTTACAAAGGATTTATGCTTCTGTCTCAAATCACTGGAGTAGATACACAAACCCATGGAAACCCTACGACATAACCTACACTGTGCACCTCGCTGGAGATGTAACTACATGTAGCTTGGCAGCCCACAACTACTTAGCGCTGTCAAGTCCTCCTAAGCATTTGTCTACTTTTTTGCTGCAGTTTGCTAATTTATCAGTGAAATAGAGCTGGGCGATATAAGATTTTTTCATATCACGATATGTTTTTTTCATTTCAGGCGATAACGATATATATCACGATATAAGCCAAATAACTATATTTGTAAGATTTAAATGTGCCGTTGCTCACAAGTAAAATGTGAAATAATCAGCAGCTTGTCTTGATTTTACTATTTATTTCCCATAATAAGTTCAACAGGGTAGATGTACTTAAGGAACATCAGACTTTTTCAGATAAATAAAGGCAAATATTGCAAACTACACAAAAGGCAGCCGCTAAAGCGTTTAAGTTTCAAAATAGAACAAACAAAACAGACTACTAAATTGTCAATTCCACTTAGAAACAAAATATTAATTCTAAAAATAAATCTGTTTGTTTTACAGAAGAACAGACAAAATTGACTAACTTTTGTCAATATCAAATAAACTGAGAACTAAAAGGAAATTTTCAATCTCTCCTTGTACAGCTTTCTGAACTTTCTGAATCCTTTATCATCCGCAACTGAAAATAGTTGTGGATGATTACTATACCTTTCTAATGTGACGTTGTTGTCCCTGGCTCTCTTTCTCTCTCTCCCTCTCTGTTCCTGTGCTACTGCGAGTGTAACTACCGCCCCTCCCCCCTCTTCTCAGCGCAAAGCGCAAGGCTCGTGTGCGGAGTGAAGCGGAAAAAAAGTGCGAGAGAGAGAGAGGGTGAGAGAAAGAAAGAAAAAAAAAAAACAAAAACCCACGGCTCGCGATAAGGAGCCGGCTCGCGTCGTTCACGTCAAAGATCCGGCTCTAAGAGCCATTTCGTTCGCGACCGACACATCACTACGAAATACTACTACTACTACTACTACTAATAATAATAATGTGCGGCTTGGCACTTGTGCTGTACATAACAAGTCACGTGACGTGACGCTGCGGCTGTGATTGGTTCGGCTCTGCGCTTCTTAATTTGGATTGGCTGTTCTTCTTTTCTTTTTTTTTTAAGAGAGCAAGAGAGAGATGAGGTCTATCGCAATAGTTTAATTTTTCTATCGAGAAAAAGTTATTTCGCAATACATATCGTTATCGTTTTATCGCCCAGCTCTACAGTGAAAGAACAATTATTTTTACCTCAATGTAAGGAATAATAATCGTAGATGTCAAAATGATTGTATCTTGTCCTATTTAATCTCAACAAGTCCTAAAAACAGTCAGTGATCACTGTCGGCCTCTCTCGGTTTTTATTACCGCTATTCATTTTAAAGCTCCGTTTTTAAAACCATACGCAGTAACTACAGCCCAGCTCATGCAGCAGTAAATTAATGACTAACCTCGTATTGTGGATGGATTATCTCAGTTGTTCTCCTGACTGACGTTTGGTCTGTTTACAACATCCTGCCATGCGATTGCTTTTGTCCCTAACCATCTGGAACCCTCAACTTAACTTTTATTGGGTGGAAAAATGTTAGCGTTCATCCTCCAGCTTCACTGTGTTTATGTTAGGCTAACATAGCTGTGTCGCTAGCGATCATGTAGCACATCATTATATACCAGCTAGCCCAACTTCAGTAACCCTACAAACGTCACTGCTGTTTACTTCCCTGTCTTCATTTATATCGGAAGTGCTAGCAGGGCTGTACGTCTTAATTTTTTTCAGAAATCTCTCAGTCATGGTATATTATATTTAGATGGAAACTAGCGAGCTAACTCCCTGCTAACTTCTAACTCTGTTAAATTTAATACATTCTGTTTTCATGGATGCCTGGTAACTTAATTGTTACACCTGGTAAAGCAGCCATTATATTATTACAGATGGAAGAACTTTCAACTCTCAGTGATGCCGCATTGTTCATTTGACTTTGGGACCTGCAGCGGAGTTTGGGCCCAAACACGACTAATAACATCAGACTTAAAGACCCTATAGTGCTATTTTATGCAGCATATGCAATAGAATAGGTTAGACCAGTGATCCTGAACCCCCCGGGCCACGGACTGAGTCATTTGGTTGGCTGCGAGAGTTGAGGCTCGGGTGTGAAGTTTATGGTTTTCAGTCTTTTTATCGTTAACTCGGTTTCCCTGGGTCTTTTCCTGTGTTGTAGTTGTGTGTCTTATTTTGAAAGAAATATTCACGCGTTACCATAGCGACCAGAGAGCATTAAGGGGCAGTGCGGAGGATGTTACTCTCAATGTTGTTGGCGCATTTCAGGAGGACGCCGCTAAAAAAGTTGCACAATTACACAGTGAATTTGCATTTATTATTATATTTACAAAATACAACAGTTTTTGTCTTGGTTGTATCATTTTATTTTGTTGTATTTATCTGCGACACCTTAAAGACCGGTCCGTGGCGCAAAAAAGGTTGAGGACCACTGTGTTAGACAGTATTCATAGACTGTTTATAAATACTAGATTTAGCTTCTGGGTCTAAAAAGTGACTTTAGTTTTTACTTCTATTTAATTTAATTAAAATGCTTTTTCACTTCTTTTTGGTTTAGTTTTTATAATAACTCTGGTTAAAAATGCTTAGCTTGAGTCTTCAAAAACAACTTGGCAAACCAATCAGTGACATTTCAGTTGCCACATCCATCTTTTATATACAGTCTAGCTTTTAAATGGCATCTAGTTTCTTAAAAGTTAAGAAACAATAGCGCAGTTTTCAAATTAAAAAAAAAAAATCTATTTTTTTTGAGTAGAAAACAATCCTTAATTACATCAGTTTTCCCATTCAGTACACCATAGAATATTGCTGATCTACTGATATCAGCCAACCACAACTATGCAGCGTCAGTTCAGTTCTAGTACTTTCACTCCAATAAGTAGTCACAGAGAAATCCCAGGAAGTTGCATTTTTTTATTAGAGTTGAACAAGCCACGTGAATGAACCATAAAATCATTACATTAGAAACATTTTTAACTTTCGATCTCATTAGTATTAATTATAAATGTGTTGGGGGGGGGGGCATCAGTGTGACTTGCTCACATTTGCACAGTTCAGTTCAGCGCTCATTTGTAAGCTGTCACTCTAGCTAATCCTCTTCTGAGCTCTGGTCAGGGCTGACTGCTGAGTTAGCTATGCACTGAAATACACCGTAGCCTACTGCCGAATAACGCTTCTGTTAATTTACAAATGCTCAGCTATCGGAAAACATCGTTCTTACAAGCCACAGTGCCTGCAGGCTGTCACACTGCTCGCCCTCAACCACTAAACTGGCCTTTAATGTCTACATCTTCTGCCTGTACCATGCTTTGTATCACAGGCTTCCAAGTAGCATAAATTGGACACCTGAAGGATTTGTGTGTGTTAACACAAAACAGTTAGTTTTATTTTAACTGTAAATGCAAGTTAATGGAATAAGTGTGGAAGATATGATCATCTCGGCATCGGGGTGATTTTAGAGCTCAGCGGGGACTCCAGTTCCTTCTGTTGTTTACCTCCAGCCTCTTGCTTTCCCTCTCATCTCTGTTAGCTGATTTAACACATGCAGGGCTGAACTTTTCGTGACATTACTGGACAAAGAGATGGATCAAACATTTGCTGACTATGACCAACAATCAGACATGAGCTTTAACATGCCACTTTTCCCATATGCCCTGTGCGAAAAGGTGCAGGTAAAACTCCTGTTGTGTGCTGCAAGGCACATGCCCATGGGGTGTATATACACATGGACATGTGCCCATAGGGTGTACGGTGTAACTTTTTTTCTCTAGTTGAAGCATTTTTCACTCAAGTCTCAGAAGTCTCAGTCACACTAGAGAAAAAATGGCAAATAATAAAACCTCCTCAAGACTAGAAAAAAATCAGTGGTTGCCTGGTTATTGAATTGAATTTTTGCTCTCAGCAACTGACTGCAGCACCATCAACCTCTCCGCGGCAACTTTTCGTCACACAGGTTGCCTCTTTCCGCACAACTGGGGTCTTACCTGTCCAGACTGGAGTCACTCTTAGATAGATTTGTGAAGGTTTGCAAATGTATAAATTCAGACAGATAGGCAGCACATTACAGTTGGAGTCAGTCTGCGCCAATCAACACAACCCATATGCACCCCCATTTATTTCTCCAAGGGAGGATACAATATAATTAAGCACACAAACTTGAGTTAATAAGGCTTGTGGCAAGCTGTTTACTGGAATTTAATGCCAAACAACAAGTCTTATTTTGCCCCAGCAATATGTGTGATAGTTGTCACTAGGAGTTTATTTGGAAAGAGAGGGGGAGATGTTATCAGAACAAGTGCATATCTGTAATGTCTAGAATTGGCACAGTGCTTAAATGTTTGCATATCAAGTGGCTGACCAAAATGACCGTCAAGCCACCAGGAAATGTGCTGCTCTCCTGGCTCAAACTCAAAATTTCCCATATACGCAGCCAGTGACGTTCCAGCATCCATTTATACAATCAAGGAGTTCTGATGGAAGAGTGGGAGAGTTCCTTCTTGCCATGAAATGCACTTTACCCTGTTTGCTTTTTTGGTTCTGCTGTCACTTTCTTTTGCTCTGCTGCAGTGCCCATGGACCTACACATTACGTAGCCCATTTACTAGAGGAACAAAAACACCACTTCTTGCTGTCAGACACTGTATTTGTGTGTGTGTGTGTGTGTGTGTGTGTGTGTGTGAAAGAGAGAGAGAGAGAGAACACGAAAGAGCAAGTAGTCCATGTGTAACAAAACAGTCAGTGCGAAGACCTGGTTACACTGAAAGAGAAGCTGAGGTTGTTCGCTGGCCTGACACAGTAGGGAAGAAAGGACAACATTACCGAACAAGGCAACAAAGCATTCTTCCCCTTTTTCCCCACTGCACGCTCCTCACCCCGTCGAACTCAACTTTTCAGTTGCAGGGGGGAGAGAGGGGGTTATTGGCGGACACACAATGAATTGGCTGACACACAATGAATTGGCTGTATGAACTGAGTCTTGTGACAGAGTATGAGACCATACAGCCTTAGAAGGCAGTAAAGCCGGTGTGAGGGGATTGAGTTTGTGGGGGAAAGAGAGAAGAAGGCCTGTTAAGTTTTCCTAGCTCAGACCTGTGGTTTTTGTACTTGCGTGTCACATGGCTATTGTTCACTTGCTGATGCCGGTATCATGGCCGTGGTCCCCCACCGTAAACCTTGGTTTGAGCTGACTGCAGGTTCAAGCAGGAAACCACAAATACTCTTTGTTTCTCAGCACTGCCATTTGTTAGTGCACCGTTTATATGGGGGGAAAAAAAAAAAAAAAAAAAAAAGAAAGAAAGCAGTCTTTTGACCTTCTAAAACTAGCCTGAGTATGTCTGGGTGCAAACTTTAATCACTTACTCACTCAGACTAAGAGAGTTTGGTGCTTTGTGGCTGTATGTGTATCTATGGGAACTCGCTATCAATTCGCGTTAAAAGGTGTGCCATCATCATAATCATGACCAAAAAAAAAAAAAATGCATGAATGGCATTTTTTGTTTCCCTTTTCAACTTCATCCACTTAAAAAATGACTTAGCATCTGAAAAGTCAAGTACTCTTTTTAAAGGCAACCAGAGATGATACCTGTGGTTGCAGAAAAGTCCTGTAGAAGTCTATGGATAAAAAGGCCCTTGACTTTGACCTCTGTTAACACTTTTCTGATGCTGTGAGTCAGTTTTGTAAATTGTGGTCATTCTGAGGAACTGTTTCTGATCCTATACATTACTAAGTCGATTAGCATAAGGTTGCTATTGCACAAATGTTCAAATGGGAGTAGAAGGTTCTGTGGATGGCTTACTGGCAAAGAGCTAATTAATAAACCAAGACTCAGCCAGTTCATTTCAGTACTAACAAATCTTATCTACCCAAAGCATCAGGTTTAGAAATTAGTAGTAAACTAACAAAAATGGAACAGTGTAAGTGCAGGTTTCAGTGTTTCTCTCCAGAAATAGCAAAGTGTTTTTGAGAGGAAAAGGGAAATCGATATATTTCTGATATAAGGGCGAACTCTTCTGTTTGAAGTTGCTGGGGAGCTGTCTGGATAAATCTGACAGCTCTGGTGAGGTTCAGGATTCATCCAGCAACATATTAATAACTAGCCTTATGTTATTACTGAGCTCATCTCAGACTTTCTGTTGGCCCATTATGAAAGCGTTAGCAGGGACTTTTATAGAGTAACAACAGTTTGTCCCTCATCTTACAGTTTGTATTAACCTAAGCTTAATTCTGTAGCTGGACACAATGCAGAAGATATTTTTGTCAACTACTCCACCTTAAACCATTCAAGTGTTATTGTCAGTAACTGCTTTTTTCCCCTCACAGAAATACTTTGGACAGAACCAGTATATCATCTTAAGATGTCAACTTGTTAGCCTTAAACTACTAACTTCTAAATCAGATAGACTTTGTAAATCCCATTTTTCATGCATGTCTTTATGTTAAACTTTATTGTAACACCTGGGAGAACAGCCATGGCCTGATGGTTTTAGTGTTTGTTTGCCTTTGGAAACTGAAGGAGTTTATGAGAAACCAATAAGCTTGGTTAAACAGTCAGCTGACTTATATCTTAAAGGATAAATAATTAAATTAGTCAATAAATCTTAGCAAACTCTATAACACTACATTAGTAAAGACTAGATCTTTGCCATACCTCAATATAATTACTGTTAATATATGTACATGTGATTAATTTTTTCTGGAAAATTGAAAATGAAAAGTCCTTAGCCTAGAATTTGTGCAGTGTTAAGTACCCCAGTTCTCAAGAAATATGTAATCATTTTCCTTGGTAGTTCGCTCAAGCCTCTCATCTATTATTTACAAGGGCTAAGTAATTATCCCACTTGTAGCTTCACAAGATATTCAATTTAAGGAGGTCCAGTTAGAGATGATTTCAACAACTGGGTGTCAAATAAAAGTGCAGTTCAACAGTATTTCAGTGTTATTAATTTTCGCAATGATGTGAAGGATACTTTAATAATATTAAAACCATGAATAAAAATAATAATAATAATAAAATTATAGTAAAATGTTCTTTTTCCTTAAGTACATTTCACATGCACACCATCTCAGGTTCTTTTTTTCCCTTATTTAGCTACTTTATTATTTATTTCTTTGGACTTCTGTATCTCGTATTGTTTGCACCTGCTGTGAATACATGATTTGATCGGCTGGAAAACTCATAACATGGGTTATGTAACTGTAACAAGTTACAGTTCATGTGTTTCCTGTGTACATACCGTGGCTACCATAAAGAAAAAGGAAAAAGTTGCGCAGGTTAAAATAAACGTGCCGTAAATACAAGAAAAGTTGCTCAGAGTAAAATAAAAACATTCTGTCAAACTCTAGTATGGTAATAGGTCTGTGTCCAGATCTGGACCACCGTGGTCCACCTATTGTTGATGTATCAGTACAGTACTGGGGAGAAAACCCCAAAAATCAGATGATCCAATGTGAGCAAGCTCTTTGAGATGGTGGAAAGGAAAAACTCCCTTTTAACAGGATGAAAACCTCCTGCACCACCAGACTCAGCGAAAGCAGCCGTCTGTTGGGTGGTGGGGGGAAAACATAGGCAGACAAAACACACATAGCCTGGTAGCATGTGTTTGTCTCCTGATGAGTAGGTGAAGATGTAAAACGGACCCATCGGGAAAATCAGTCAACAATGTGCTGTGTTAGATGGGCGGCTGTCTGTCATGGCCGCAGTGACTGCTGGGGAATAAAGGACATGTTTTGTCATTTCAAAGCAGCTTAGTGTCTGTGCTGCCAAGTTGGAGAGCATCCAGGGAACGAGCTTCTCTGAGCAAAAGTCATTCATAGTTTGAAAAAAAAAAAAAAACCCACACAAAAATTTAATTGGTGAAATAATCCAGCTTTCTGTTTAAATTGGACAAAATAAATCTGTTGAACCAAGAGAAAAAATCAATTTCTCTGTGATTGTTCACTCATCAAGGTCACAACATCACAGCCACTATTTATTATTAATAATGTCGTAATGAAGTTGCTATAAACGTAAGCAAATAATTATAAAACATAAGTCAGATCTCAGTGTAGGAGTTACTTGTTGCATAGGTGCGAGGCCGGTGAATGTTATGCATGCCTTTCTCCACTCCACTCCAAGTGACACTTCAAATAAAGATGTACCAAGTTCTCCTATGTCACAGGTCTGTTTATAGATGAGGAAAGTTGAAGCCAAGTACTGCTAATCCCATCACGGTACACTGAACTTAAGCGGCTCACCTGAAGCAGCACTTGTGTAAAACTGACCTGTATTTGTTGGGCTTTGCCCTGTTCCTAGAGCTATGAATCACATTGAAAACATGCAAAATTTGACTTGGATTGAAGTAATTTGTTAAATTTTCTTGTAGCATGCAGTTTTACCAGCTCAGATCTGCTGAGAGAGTGAATTTTATTTGACCCAATAATTTCCCACATGGCATCACAAAAAACTAAGCCAACACCTGCCTTTTTATTTTGAGTTTATTCATAATTGTAGCAAAGATCAAACTTTAAAACTAGATGATAATAATAGGGAGTGTAGTAACACAAATATTAACTTGAGTATTACACTGGTGTAATCTTCTAAGCAAAGTGCTTATAGAAACAAGTCTTGGCACTAGGCAGGCATCTTGGCGGCACCTCTGGGCAGTTCTTTAGGTAATTAGTGTTGAGCCCAGGGAGAGACATAACTTCATTTACAGTGGTAACCAATTAAATCTCAAAACCATTTCACAAGTATGCTGAAATTTCCCCAGAATAAGTTTTGGAAACTTTTTATCCATGTAGGTTTTACTTAATGACACTGCTGCTTTGTAGCTTCATTAGTGGCTCAATCCAGACGGCTGACGCAATCAAGCTCTGTAGCCAACAGGACTGAACAGTTGCTATAGTAATACACCTTATCCAATAGTTGGTGAAGAAATTCCATAAGCTTACTTCCATGTATCTTTACTATGATAACATATAGATATGTCTGCTGCCACACATCTGAAACTGTCACCTGTTGATTGGCTGTTTAAGATCAGAACTATCACCATATCTGCTGTTATGAAACTCTGTTATTAAACATATCAGGCAGTATCTTTGGCATTGTGTCTGTACAAGGGTTTTGTTTGAAAAACTATGGCTGTGTCTGACTTCCTGACCTCCTTGCCTGCTCTGCAGCTTGTCTTGGCTTTTGTTAAAGACAAACGCAGCGCCAATTTAAGTGTCATGAATGCCCTTCTGAAACACAGCGCCGTGTGAAGTCCCAAGCATTAGCTTGGCTTGAGTGGGTGTGATGATCTCTGGCTTTGATGCAGGCCTGGTGTATTTCTGGGGTCAAAGAGGGTCCTCTGAGTAAGCAGTTTACAGTGAGTTGGGGTTACAGGGTTACACAGGAAACTGGAGCCTGGAAGGTCCGCCAGCAACCAACCGTCAGCTAGAAAGCCATGGTCGACAAGCTTCCTGTGTGTACACAATTGTTCTGGTGGTCCTCCTTCTGGGCAAGGGATGAAATATTTTGGCTAGCACCAACAGGATAATGCATAACCTCCCTAATGTATGCATAAACTATATGCAGACCTCACTTGTGCTTCATCACCCCCAAAGGCCCCTGGTGACTCAAAAAAAACCCTGGGCTCAGCTGTGTGTTAATATATTGGCAGGTTAACAATTGCCTATTAGTGCTAAAAACAAAGTGCAGCTGAACTGATGGCTATGTTGATCATAAACCAAGGAATTAAAGTTTTGGACTAACAGGGCCAGCAGAACAACATTAAGATACTTCAAAGAAGTTTTGTTTTCCTTCTGGGGTGCTGGCCATATTGAGATTGGACAGATTTCTAAAGACACAATCAGGACAATAAATATCTGAACATATATTACTTTTATCAGCTTCACTGAAGTTTCTATTACATGTTACAGCCATCCAGTGCATAAGTGACAATGTTCTCCCTTTTTGCAGGCTGGTGTCCTCCATCCATGCTGCCATGGCAACCACAGCAGGAGCCGTTGTCGTGTCATCATGCTGCAGCAATGTCATTAATGACAGGTGAGACTTCATGTAAATAACCCCTTTAGTGAAACATTGGTTATCACTGGTAACACATGAACGCAGCAGCTATGCTTCCTGGGCGTCCCTTTGGTAGGATCTGTTATTCCAAAGACTCGGGCCTCAATTTTGACTCACTGACTCAAACATAAATGTTAGTCACAGCCTGCTAACAGTGAACAAAGTTGCTTAATCTGTCTTAGAAGCTGCACAATCTCGGCGTGCTTGTGAGGTGAAAATGCGAATAATCACTCGGCCCTAACACAGTTCACTGAAGTCTTTGACATAACATTCGTGCTGTTAATTCTTCACGTTCTTCACACACACAAACAGTCTAAAGTGTGAACTTGCATAATCCACAATTAAAATAAATTGATCGACACGCTCCTCCTCGCTTTATTCAGAGACCTGTTTGTCTCCTCTTCTCCCGCGGTTACTGTTACTGTTCCTTGTCCTTTCAATTCTAGATTGTTCTAGTATTTTTCCTTTTGGCCCACTTAACTTATAGTTGCTTTTAAGTTTTTGTTTTTTTTAGCAGCCGTTTTTGGTTAATCTGTGGCTGCCTGCTCACTTGACTGCTAGCGATACAACATCCTATCATTAGCATAACCTTAGCTGCTGAGATTTCTTCTTCCTGTTTTTACGTCACAGATATAAAGTCCATTATTTGGGTGTTTTAGTGTAACTGGGAAACTGCATGCTTGTCATCCAGGAAATAGAAGCAGCATTGCTGTCCTGGAGGTTAAGCAGAAATGTTGAGAGGACTTTTTGTTGCATCCCATCTGAGTGATAGCCCTTACCTTTAACGGCTCTGCTCATTCAGCGAAGCGTCTGAAGACTAAATGCGCTAATCTGTGATGTCGGAGGATTTGTTGCATCAGAGCCTCATCAGCACATATTTAAATGGTTTTACTTTATTGGGAATTGGTTATAAATCAGAAGATCTGGTACCTACGCTGCGATTATAGCATGAAACACTCCCCCTGCTGCTGAATATGATGCAAGCAGTCATGTAACGTTAAAGATTTTCAGACTAACTTCCTTTGTGATTGATAGGTCAGTATCTTTCCTTGGGCAGCAGTCTGCCCATTTCTCTTATTGAACCAGCTGCTTTCATGCTGCCTCCACATCAGCCAGCTGGCAATGAGTTACTGTTAGCGTTAGCACTGGCCACTCTGTGCAGCTGAGGAAAGTGTGACGCTAGGTTAATGCCAGCCTATTAATCCTTCACTGAGTCAGCGACCAGACCCTGGCAGTCCCAGTTTCAGACTGCTAATCTCTTGCGCCCCCCCACTCCAAATCACCCACAGAGCTTAATTCCTCCACAACGCTGCTCAGTTCTGCTGTCCTGTGACGTGCGCTCAACCCGGGGGCTTATGCTCCAGAGTTAGACCCACAAATACTCTTAATTCTCCATCGCAACCTGTCCCTTCTTTTAGCCTTTAGTGGTTAAGTTGCAGAAATGGTGGTGTTCACTGTATAAACTGCACAATAGAACCACTAAAGTAGCTCAAACTCACCTGATTGGCCAGACTCTAACATTAGCTCCAAATAAAGTGGTTAATATGATCTGGAAAACTGTTTATCTAATTGGTTGTGCTTTTTCCCTCATTTAACAATATTTTCTATACTTCATATTTGAGAGACAAACAAAATTAGGACTGCACTGAGCTATAGGGCTGCCATGAAAGCCATTTTTTGTTGTAATCTATAATAAATGAAGCTTCATTTAGTGGTGGCAAATGAGAAGGCCAGTGCTTTTCTTGTTGTTATTTCTGAAACAGTCTGAGCAGTCCTGCATACCGCCACCAAGGCTGGAAATGAGCACCACTCTAAAAATGAGTAAAGACACAAAATGTCTAATTATGCCCTATCTTGGAATGGTAAAGATTCCTTCCAAAAATTCTTGGATCCAGGCCTGAATTCAGATCAGCTCACAAAGTTAATCATTTCTAAGCTCCGTCAAACCAGAGCCATTGTAGAAGTTTAACATGTATGTGTCCATACCTGTTTAAATAATCCTGCTTATAAACAGGTAGGCAAACAGAGCATAAGAACAAAAATAACATAAGCACCTGAGGACGGTGAAGTTCTTACTTATCTTCTATTATTATGCGAGTTACACCAATGAGAACCTATACAGCAAGAGGCCAGGCAATTCTGTTTTATGTATGTCTGGGGGACTAGTGCTTTCTTTTGTGTTATTTAATACAGAAAGTATATACATTACATTACAGAATCAGCTCATGTAGCCTTCATTCCTCCCTAAGCTGTTTGTTGTGCCTTACTGTTCTTAATCTCCATCCACTGACCTTAAAAGCTAGAGAAGCCAGTGAGAGGTCAGGGGTCAGTAGCTCAGCTTTACCCTGCAGCTTCACTCCTTTCTGTCCACATAATTAACCATCACAGTAATCAGTGCTCATTAGGCTACTGGAGCTATCCAAGCTGTTGATTTTACTGTACTTACACAAGCTTGCCTTAAAGCTTTCCGATGCTTTGCACGGGACAGGGTGGTTAAAAAAAGTGCAGGTTTTTATTTAAATCTACTGAAAGTAAATGTCTTGGGGTTTTTTTGACGTGTTTTTTCTAGGACTAAATGCTGTGATAGTGCCTAGGCCTCCTTCTGTTCTATATTCACTGCCCACTGTAAAGGTAAAACCCAGCATTAGCAAGGTGTACCTAATAGAGCAGAAACGTTCCTCAAAGATGTTGGTCCATATTGAAATGATAACATCACACAGTTGCTGCAGATTTGTCAGATGCACTTCCAGGATGTGACTCTCCCATTCCACCACATCCTAAAAGTGCTCTATTGGATTCAGATCTGGAAACTGTGGAGGCCATTTGATTACAATGAACTCAATGGCATGCTCAAGACACCAGTTTGAGATCATTTGAGCTTTGTGACACAGCATCTGATTTTGCTGGAAGCAGCTGGATTTCCTGGATTTTGCTGGAAAATTAGTGTGCTGTGGTTGTAAATGGATGGGACATGGTCAGCAGCAATACTCAGCTGGGCTGTGGTGTTAAAACAGTGCACAATTGGTACTAAGGGGCCCAAAGTCTTCCAAGTAAATATCCCCCGCACCATTGCACCAACAACTACACCACAAAGTCAGTTAAATCACCTTTCGTTCCTACTCCATTTGGATCTCAGCAGCTCCCCTTAACCAAATTCCTAATGCCTCTTTTCCACTGGCACCTACTCGGCCTGACTAGGATTTTCCTTTAGGTAGTAGTATCTGTTACTGGGTACTTTTTTGGTACCTACTCGACTGGGATTCCAAGCTCCCCGAGTTAACGCCGCATTACAATAACAACCCCACCCACATTGAGGTGGCACTCAATTGTAATTACTTAAACTGAGCTCAGTCGAATCCGGTCTTTAAGTCTGACGTCATTAGCCGTTTCCGGGTCCAAACTCCACTTCAGGTCCCAAAGTCAAACGAACACTGTGGCATCACTGAAAGTTAAAAACTGTCTAAATTCTTTCATCTTTAATAAAATCATCAGTTTTGCTGCTCAACTTGGTAATTAAGTTTAACATCCAGGCATCCATGAAAACAGAATTTATGAAATGTAATGGAGTTAGAAGTTAGCAGGAAGTTAGCTTGCTAGTTTCCACCCAAACATAATATACTATGTTCTGACTTAGGGATTTCTGAAAAAATTAAAATATACAGCTCTGCTATCACTTCCAACATAAATGAAGACAGGAAACTAAACGGCAGTGACGTTTGTAGGGTTGCTACGTGGTGGCTAGCTACATAGCTATGGTTAGCATAATGCAGTATAAACACACACTTGAGAATGAACTCTAACTTTATTCCACTTGATAAAAGTTAATGCGAGGGTTCCCGAAGGTTAGGGACAAAAGCAATCGCATGGCAGGATGTTGTAAACGGACCGAACTTCAGTCGGGAGAACAACTGAGATAATCCATCCACAATATGAGGTTAGGCTGTACTTACATTGTAAGGTTTTAAAACCTGAGCTTTAAAATGAACAGTGATAATAAAAACCAAGAGAGGCCGACAGTGATCACTGCCCTTTTTAGGGGCTTGTTGAGATTAAATAGGACAAGATACAAAGCATTAAAACATGTTAAAAACACAACAGCCTTGATAAACACAGAGTAGTTTGGACCCGGAAACAGGGTTCATACGTCATCACTTAAATACCGGATAGAGTCGAGTTGAATTGGTGTGAGTGGAAAAGAGCCATAAATGTGCTGAACTGCTGCCATGATATTTGTGTAAATGAGCAATTAATAATAAAATTATAGTTTCAGTGGCAAAACTTCCTCAGTTTTGTGTCTATGTTGTAGAGAAATGGAGACAGACACTGATACCCTGGATGTTTAATCTGTTTTCAGATCATTCACTGGAGAAAATGTCAAAAAGCTCACTCTGGGTAAACTTTCAGGGATCATATCACCATGTAAAATAAGCAATTGGACAAAACGAGTTTCATCTCATAAAAGGTCTATTTTTTTTAACCCGCATTGTGATAGCAGGTTCAACTTCTTAATAATGAGTATTCAATTATTTGAACATCATGGTCATCCATTTTCGATAGAGGCATTCCTGTGGGTGATTCTGCTGTTAGTTGTAGATGCTGATAACAATTTTATTTTGTCTTCCTCAGGCACTGGCTGGCCACCTACTTTGTCATCTGGTACGGTGTCCCCTACATGACGTACGACATCTTTGCCATGTACCTCAGTCACTACTACCGCTTCCACGTCAAAGGGCATGAGGACTACAAGCAGCATTCACTGAGGACCATAAACTCCTTTGTCCGTAAGGAGTTCCTGCTGGTCCTGCATCACATCGCTCTGCTCACCATCCTGCTGCCTGTCACACTGGTGAGGAGGGCTGATGGGGAAAAATTAGGGAGGGGCTTAGATGGCATTTAGTACCACAGATAAATAATTAAGATAACTAATAAGTACTATTAGTGATAGACTGCTATATTTGTATATGTGATAATTTAAGGAATATATAATTAGCTTAGGAATATATATGATTAACTCTTTTCCAACACAATGCTAACTCAAAGAGAAGCCAAACTTATAAGACACACCTGGATTCATATCTGTGGAAAATAACCCCTTAATATCATCTGTTATCACTTCTTCTTTTGCTTGTAGACCCGTTTGATAGCATATCACAGCATCTGAACCTAGCATGGGGTCTGTAGTTTTTGTGTTTTGCAGAAAGCTCCACTTGTATGTAGCTTGCCTCTATCAACAAAGTCTCACTGCCTCTGGTTCAGATTGAACGTTTGATAGGCCATGTATCTGTCAGAATGGGTGTGTGTGGTTTTTTTTTTTTCTTTCTTTTCTTACAAGAGCCTCTTTAGCTTCCTCATCACCATGTTAAGTCACCGCATTGGTTAGTGAGCGTGCAAGCTGTGACCTCATCGCAACACCGTGGGCATTTATATTTGGCGCACACTACTCAGAAAAGCCTCCACATTGGTGTTGTGATTGTGGAGGTCTTCCTTTTCAGACAGTGACAATGGCTAGCATAACCAGGTCAGTAGCATTGTGCAGTGGACTTTTGACATCCCTGGTCCAGCTGAAGCCATAAAACTAGGGTGAGGAAGACTCAGGGTGTCTTCCTCACCCTGAGTCAGGGCCTCTGCTGTGTGCTAATATAGTAAGTTCAAATTTCACTCATTAACTTCTGTGCAGGTGCACTAATAATGAATGTTTGACACAACATCCTGATCCACCTGAAATGTGCGCCAGTTTGCACCTCAATTGCAAACTGAAGCGCAAGCCACCTGGGAGGGAAACACGAGAAGGGCATGAAAGGCTGGAACTCACCATTTAGCAGACTGACCTTTCAAAGTAAGAGCGAGGACATTGTTCAGTAGTAAAGTCTCAGAGGGATTAAACAAGTACAATTAAAACGTGCAAAAAATGAGTGGTCAGAGATACGTTGCCTGTGGGTGGACTTTTTAAAGGAAAAATGGCATTTAACATATAATGGCTTTATTCTTTTCCTGTTATTTTCCATAATAGGAAATTAAATTCCTTATTGATGTAGGGAAATGGGCCATATTCAGTGATGTGAGGAAACCAGCTCTAAATTATTAATAAATGACAGAACTCCTGTTATGTTTCTGCGAATTTAATGATGTTAAATGTGTTGAACTTTCAGTCAGTCATTAGTTTATTTCAGTGTAGCACTAGATTCATCTTAAAGGGGGTTAGTATTCTCTTTCCGTCTTCTTTAATAAGTGTTCACTGCCAGTAATACTTTATTACTGAGTACTCTAATGTTGTGCAGTGGTTTCAAATCAATTCTTGCCTTAAGCTGCATTATCTCCTAATGATTACTTAAGTGGTGGCAAAAAATAGATTTCATTCTGCATGTCCCTTTTTTTTCAAACCTCAGTTGAAATAAATGGACAATAAATGGACAATAAATGGACTTCTGCTTGGAATTAAGAGGAAAAATGCACTTTAAAATTAAAAAAAAATTGCTTTGGAAAGTGGTTTGCAGTTATATCAAAGATGTGCGTCATCATGCTAATCCACCTCCACATAACATCGGTTATCTCACCGCTTTGTTAGTGTACAGTAAACACTAGCTCAGAACTGCTGCACATGCTTTTAAGGCTGTTTGTTGCTTATGGAGTCAAGCAGACGTATAAACAAATTTTCAATACAACATTTTCATACTTAACCAAACATCTGTGTCTTTTTGAATTCCCCGTAGTGGCGTCTGAAAGCATCATTATCAGTAAAGCTGTGATGCAGAGTGCTTTACTTCCTCTTTAGAAGGACCAAGGAAACCACAGAAGCAATGATGGTGTCAGTTCTGTTACAAATAGGTGGCTTAAACTAATTAAGAGTCTTTTCACAGGCCATACTGAGTCAGTACTGAACAGCTTTTTATGTGACACAACAAAATGGAAATGATTGTAAAGAATTTTTCAAAGAGTTACTGAAGCTGTTCCTAGATGCCTTTTGGGGAGTAAAAGATGTTGCTAATATTGAAGTTGGTAATGTTGAAGTTAAAGTTAAGTATAGTGGTGACTGTTGTGAGTGAATAGGATGTAAACCCAAATCTACAAAGCTAAGTCTGGGTGCGATATAGTCTGGTGAAAGGGTGGAGTGCCAAGTTATAAGTTAACACAAGCAAATATTGTTAGCCGGCTGCACCCATAAACTAATTTGTATTGCTATATTATACTGTGCGCAACTTCTTAGATCTTACAGTTGGACAGCTACCACCCATGTCATCACAACAAAAACTAAAACTAAAGACCTTTGCACACCGGACATGTAAAATCTGTGAAAAAGTTTCTCACTTTAAAAGTAATTTTTGAGACTCCCCTAATCTTAATACATTTTTGTGACATTTTTCTGATCCAGATCTGACCAATCAGACTGCATTTGGGAACAAGTCCGCTGTAGCTCAAAACCTGCACCAGTAGTGACTATACAATGAGATGGAAATGGTAGAATAATGCTGTTTTACCTCAAACACACAGCTAGATGCTGCTCCGGGTCGATCGACTCTATGAAATGAGTTCTCTCCCTACTCACATGTTCTCACCTCTGCCAACAAGAGCTCAAACTGCCCCACTGACATCCTTCACCTTAAAAGTAAATAAAAAGCATAAATAAGTAAGAAATACAAAAACTAAATCAACTCTGTATTCATGGGCATTCTTTCCTAAACTGTACTACTTGAATAAACTCTTTGATCCATTCAGAGGATGCAGACCAGTTTCAAGGTAAAACAAGTGCTTTTCCAGTGGGAATATGTAGCTGGGAAAGAAAGAACACCCAGCTAGAGATTATTGATTACTTTCTTTGAACAAATGCAAGCAATGTATTATTTGTCCTTTGCATCCTTGAATTGTGAGTGTTTCAAAGTGGGGACGTGGAATAGGAACGAAGGGTCTATTTTCTGTTGAAATATGAGTGTAAGGAGAACAATGGCAGCCAGGCAAAAATCTCTGTGCCATTAAAAATACCCGAGGCCTGTAAGAAATATATAAACTGAATATATAGTGAATTATGGGTTATTGGAGGAAGCTGGCAGCTGACCAGAGGCTTTTGATGCAGTTGTGACCGGCAAACTTCTGAACTTTTAAACTTGAGTCCACTTTTCAACAGCCTGAATTGGTCAAATGATAAGATAAGATAAGATAATATGAGATAAGATAAGACGTTATTGAGCCCACGGCAGGGAAATTTGTGGTCACTATACAAGAAGTCTTCGGGAATACTTCCTGGCTTCCTGAAAGATTGTTTGGATGTTTCTGCCTTTTTCTGCATTGTCTGTCAACATGATCGCACACTGCTGCAGTAATTTTGAGGTCTGGGCTCTGAGGGAACTAATCCATGACGGATAGTGTTCCACTGCGTGTTTGTCTATTTGCTTTTACTCCATTTGCAGTGTGTTGTCAGACTGAGAAATGAAGCAGCTGCCACTGTTTTGTAATTTCCAGGTAGTGCTGCATGGTGCATCAGATTTTGCCAGTACTTTTCCTTTTTCATAAATCCGTCCATTTTGAGAAAATCCTCATTACCACCGGCTCAAATGCAACCACAAACCATGATAGAACCTCCTGTTTTACAGATGGCTGTAGACACTAACGTCTCTCCTGACGTCCTCCAACAATTTGAACCAAAAATTTCACATTTAGATCCATCACTCCACAAGACCTGTTGTCATGGCTGCAGTTTTTTCCGCCTGACACTTCTTCTTTTTAGCTCTTTGGGAATCACCTTGATGCTTTAAAAATGCTTTTTATATCTGTGAAACTGTTTAATCGTTGGCATTTTTCAAACTATGAAACTAATTAGTTCTTTGCTTAGTTGACTGTTATGTGTGGACATACCACTCAGGGCTCGCAAAATCGCTAGCCCGACGTCCCGGGGCTAGCGATTTTTCCAGTCGGGCTACCAAAATCCATTTCCGCCCTGCCCGTCGGGCTATCATAGGAAGGAAAGATATGTCAATGCTTTTGCATTCTTTCGCAAATGTAGCTGAGTAATTATGTCATCGGCATCGATGAGCCACTGTCAATATGTGACACATTGAAATCGCGTTTGAATTTGCGCTTGTTTTTTGCTTTCACTTTCACTTTGCGATCGCGCGAACTGTGTATAGAGAGCAGCAGCACTGATTGGTAAGTCACAGATTAATTTCGCACCAATTCCTCTGGCATCGTCTTATCAATCGTTAGCTTACTATCAAACATGACAAGTGAAATCTCCTGCAGCAAGCTTAAACATGTGATAGAGGTTGATTGCGCAGAGAATTGCTGATCGTTATGTAAGTACATGTGTAAAAGCAGATGGATTTACGCAGGTATTTTAGTTCTGCAGAGCCAAACAAGACAGGTCAGGGTGAAGAAGGGGCAGCCAAAGAAAAGCCGACCACAAAACGGAAAAGTTATGACAAATCAGACTATGAGGCAAAAGGAAAGCGCAGCTTTTTTGGTTTCATGGACAAAAGAATTTATGTGGCTGGAATATGACGAGCTAAATAACATAATGCTCTGCCGGGTGTGTTGTGAGTTTCCCTCGATTTCTGAGTCGACAAGCGCCTTTGTTACTGGGACCAGTCATTTTAAGAAAGACCCCATCAGAACCCATGAGAAATGCAAGAAATGCATTATTGCTCAGTCTGCAGTATCTTTCCCAGAACAAACACCAATTGCAAAAAACATACTAAAAGTAAACCAAGCATAACAAGAAGACCTGAAAAATCTGTTTAGAATAGCGTGCTATGTTGCAAAGAGTGAACTTCCATTGGCAAAATTTAGCAGTCTTTGCAAACTTCAAAAAGCAAATGGCCTAGATCTTGGTTCAACTTGCCTCTTACCCGTGATTTCAGTGGAAATTTCAAATTCAGGATCTGACACAGACTGATTCATGTTCTACACAGTTCTTGCAAGTTCATAGAAATTTCTGTTCAATTAGAACCAAATATTTGAGTTGATGATTGTAATTTGTTGTTGTAATTTGTGTTTTAAATATTTTTAGACTGATGTTTTGTTTCCTTTACAATATTATACATTAAAGTATAATATTGTAAAGGAAACAAAACATCAATCAAAAAATTGTCCTCTTTTTTTTTATTCGGGCTACTTAAATTTATTTTGGGCTACCAAAAACTGACGAGTGCCTGCCCGAAGGGCTACCAGGGATTTTGAAATTTTGCGAGCCCTGCCACTGATTCAGTCCTTGAATTAGGTGCCTTTTTTGTGATCAAATGATTTGGATGTCAGTGTTCAATGGTGTGATAAACAAAATAAAAAATAAACGCATTGCTCCGTTACTCGGTCTTTTATAAGGACTGAGTGGAAAAAAGCAGCCATTGTCCAAAGAAAAGAACTATTCTTTAAGACCACTTTAAAAATGACAAGATCGCCTGACTACTACAAAGTATAATGAAATGATATAATGAGATTCGACCCCACTCTGTCACTGGAAGTTTAAAAATTATTTGCAAAGTATAAGGAAACTTTCCTGTTATTTCTGACCATTTAATAAACAAAAATATGAATTTTGCTGGAGTAAATGTCAAGGGTTGTTTTTTTCTTTTTTTCTTTTTCTGTATAAACATTTGAATTATGTTGCGCAGGCTCTTGCTCCAGACTCCAGAGTTTACAGAACATGTAACATAGCCTCTCTCTTTTCCAAGTAGTATCCCAGGTTAGCAGACCAGGTGCAGTGGAAACCCAAGCCTTTGTTTACAGTGGCTACATGAGATCACATTACCTTACATTATTCAGCTCCAGCTGCAGTAATCCTCCCGCTTCTCTAAACTCTCCTCACCTCCCTTTTTGTTTCTCCAGTTCCCTCACTCATCAGCACCACGCTAGTTGGGACTGCACATGTAATACGTGAGCTGATAGAGTTTTCTCAGCAGGCTGTTGAGTGCAGGGGGAAGAACAGCATTTCATTTAGGTGTACCAGTTTAAGTGTCTAGTTTTTGTGCGTTATGGCTACTGGCCTGGCATTGTTAGCCTGTGCTGTTCTTGTTTTGACAGGTTATGACATGTCATGCATGAAAGCTTATTGCATCAGCAAAAATGACAGTGTGATAATATCGGTGTGTAAAGACTTTACTAGGGTGGCCATGGAGGTATATTAAGGTTTTCCTGAGTGTATTTCACAATTAGTAGTTTTTTCATCTGTTTAACATAATAATGCCATCTGCATTTTATTTACTAATGAGCAGTTTCCTTGCTTCTGTTCCGAAGGGACAACCACCTCTAACCAGCTAGCCCTGGCCCTTCCTGTCTAGTTTCTTTATCAACAGGCAGACAGATGGTGGTGGTAGTTCCTCTTCTTCTCTGGATATTCGCTGTGAGCTTCATGAGTAGTGTAAAGTGTGTCAGATTTATTATGGAAAGCCTGTTGTGAACCTTAGTGCTTGGTACATGTTTGGTTGTTACAGAGCTCTCCCATAAGGTTCTGCCCAGAATCTGGTGAGTGATAAAATCTCAGGTACCACTTCTACAAGCAGCCTGCTTTGTGCCATCCTATTGCCAAGCAGCCCGATGGTACTCGGGAGTCATGAGACAAAGAAATTTGTGTCGAACTTTTTGAACTCTAAAATAGTGGGAGATGAAAATGGATAGACTAAAAAAAATCTTCAATGCTTTGCAGCTACATGCTAGTCGCTGTTAACCAGAAAATTCTGTTTGTTGTTACTGGAAACTAAACTCTCTCTTCTTATTCACACTATAACCAGGGTTTGCCTCTTATCTGTATTTAATTTTATTTAATTTAATAACGGTACAGTACTCTGTTTTTGGTAACCATTGTCCTTGATGTAAATATGTAAAAACTCTGTATGTTTCTGTTCTGTGTCTTGTGTACTGTTTGTTTGTATATGTGTCTTTCTTGCTGCTGTTACACCCAAATTTCCCCTTGTGGGACAATTAAAGGATTATTCTATTCTATTCTATTTTACTGCACTTCTTGTAAACATTTGTAGAACCAGGAAACTTATCAATAAGGTTACAGACAAGGCAACTCGCTGTAACGTAAAGGTTTACTTCCTACTTCTGAAACAGCTTGACTCAGTTTCTTAGACGTTCTCATCAAAATTAACAGTATAGGAAGCCTACGTTCAGATGCAATTTTGGTTTTGAATCCAGTCCATCCCTGATTTATGTACTGAGATCAGGACAACTGTTTGGCAGTTATTAAATGTCTCTATTACATTTCGGAATAAGGATGTGAGTACCAAGAAGCACTTCTAGACTGTCGTAGTTTGCCATCATTATACTGTAGCCCTATATTTAAGCACGTAGGTTGATGATGGTGCATTGTGTTGCAGGTGTGGTCATACAGCTTCTCTTGTTTCAAGTGCATTCACACACTCAGGCGCTTGTATGTTGTATGAAATTGTAGCAAGCACAATTATATCCTTTATAGTCAGTGGCTGTGTGAAAACTAGAGGCAGTGGATTTGGCAAGATGACGTTTTCAAAATGTTATCCACCAGTTAACTCCATACAAAGTGCAGTAAATATGAGTTTTGTCATCCTTGGCAGGAAGATTGTTTCAGGCATGTCTGAGAACTTTCACAAAGAAAGTCTCACTATCTCACTGTCTTTGTAACGCTAGAATCGAAGTCAATGGATCAGATTTGACTAGTGATTCTATATATGCAAATTTTGTCTCTCTTGGCATTAATATTAAAGTTATTTTAGATAATGCTGCCTGGATGAGTGCCTGGAGGCTTTACTGAGATGGTTGACACATGGAAAGATTTTTGTTCTAGAAGGACTTTGCCCTGAACTGATGGTGTAATTTTGAAATCAGGACTATGGGAGCCAGACCACCTGTTGGAGGGCTTTTTGTCTTATTTCTGGTTGAATACAGTTCCTCATTTGTGACTAGTTCGAGTAATACTGTGTAACCTATAAGAATCTACACATCAAAAGGATATAGTGCTTTATGCAAAAAAAGGTGTTTTTTAGCATTACAGGCCTGGTGTTTGAGGGGGAAATACAGGCACAGTAATGTTGAAAGTGGCGTGTTGCATAAAGTTAACACACTTATGTCCACAGCCGCTGGGGTGGGATGAGGTAGCCAGGTAGTTTGGTAGGTGTGGTGTAAGGTTCCCCTCTGTGGTCTCTGTCATTGTTTTGTGGGCAGATGGCAAAGCCACGTCTGGAGCTGCTCATGCTTTATTTATCAATGGCACACAGAAAGCTGGGCTACCAGAGAGTGCTTGTCTTTTGTCTGGAGTCTCTTTATCCATCTAAACTGACTCATCTACTCTAGGGTGGCAGCCCCAACCACACGGGACTGTGCTGGTGGTCAGTATTTGAAAGCTTTGTTCATTTGTTATGTACAGAACATTACTTCCTCCCCTGCCTTTTTGGCCATGTTGAAATTGTGGTAGAGTAACATATCAGCCGCTGGGGTTGTGGGATTGTATTAAAAAAATGGAGGAGGGTGTGATAATATTATCAGTTAAAAGGGTTTTCCTTTAGCCTCTTTAGTATGTAAGCTTTAAATTTTAACCTTAAACATTTCAACCGGTTTAAAGTCACTTGCTGGGCCTGCAGCCTGGGCTGCACTCTCTTTGTTAATGAAAGCCCTAAATGAGGAAGGGGGAAAGTAAACTGATGACTACCATGCCAACCAGCATTGTTCTGCAGGTGTAAAAAATAAATAAATAAAACTGCATGACCGTTCTGGATATCCTTCAGCTACCTCTCTAGAAAGTACTAACGCGCCACCATCTCAAACCACAGCTCACTGTGGTAGTCTTTGCTGGCCTTGGACATGTAGTTTGTTATATAATATTACTTGATAAATAATTTTAAAAAGTGTGGTTTTACCTTCTCTCACTAATGGGTCTAATTGTTTAGGAAACACTTAAAGCACATGCTGCACCTCATAGTGGGACAAGCTGTTATTATTAACAACCAAACACAATATCTGTTATTGTAGGATCTTTACTGTACAGTATAAGGTGACTTGTTGTGATTTAGTGCTATATAAATTCAACTGAATTGAACCAGGGTCTTCCCATAAGTCCCATTAGACCTGTTGCCGCACCTGCACCGTCACTCTACAGTCTAGTTTTAGTTTTATTATTGTTTTTCAGGGATCATGCACAGAAACATTCACCTGATTTAGCTTTTAGCTTATGTACTTCTGCACTTCCTGGACAGGTACACACAAGGTTAAATAGGCTATAAAACACAAGTATATATCCAAGATATAAGATAAAAGTCAAGTAATATAATCAAATACACATACACAGCCTAAAACCTCTCAACCTTACCTACACCCACAAAAAACATACACAGCCTAAAACCTTGCTATGTTAAAGCATCCTCCCATTTAATACTATGGAAGGAGTTCAGGATTGTCATTATATTATTATGTTGTAATTATGCAGCTTTCCAGTAGCTACAGAATTTCAGGCACCTATGATAAACCGGGGTTTAAATTCAAGCTCATTTTTGGTACATGCTGACTTTTAGCACTTTACACACAACAGCCCAAATCACAAAGCGCTTTTGCACCATGAACTATGAGGAATTAGGTGAAGAAATAATGAATCCAGTCAGTTTTGTCTTCCTGGAGCTTTTGGCTGTTTATCTAACAGCAGCACTTGAAGGCTAGGGTGATTACAGTGAGCCATTTGGGGATTTAGGTCTGTCTCAGGTGCACCAAGCCTTTAAAGAGCTGCTGCTGAGCGATAACTAAAGAAAGATTGTTTAAATCCGGTCAGAGCCTTCCTGCTATAACAGATCCACGCTGATCTAGCGTCCTTCCTTAACGGACTGAAAAATACTAAAAACACTAAATAAAGAGAATATAAAATGAAAAATGTACAAAAATATTATAGAAAGATACAGAAGCAGTACTAAGACTATTTTTAGTAAAATAACAGAGGAAAAATTATTACTTATAAACAAATATTTTATGGTAATTAAGAGGAACATGAGGGTGGCTAAAAGCAGCTCCAGTCCAGCTGTATGAGTCAGTGTAAACACATGATTAAAGTCTGATATTTTCCTTGTCTTTTCAAGCATTTTTCCGCTGAGACTGTTCGAGAAGGGGTGTGTGTGTGTGTGTGTGTGTGTGTGTGTGTGTGTGTGTGTGTGTTTTCCATGCTTGCGCTTGTTTGCTCAGTCTGTGTGTGCTCTGTCTGCTCCTCAGTTCTTCAGAAAGGACCAGGGGGATTTCTTCATCGGCTGCTTGTTTCTAACAGAGCTCAGCACGCCCTTCGTGTCCCTGGGGAAGATACTTATTCAGGTGAGATGGCACATGCACATGAGCATTCACCTGAAACAAACTCTGAAGTCCTTTTAGTATGTCTGTAGATATCATAGAGATGCAGATCTTTTGCTGTGTAGTAGCGGAGCAAACAAAGTTGTAAAATTATTTGCCAAACTTCTACTTCTGAGCAGGTTAGCAGCTGCAAATAGGCTCAGGCCTGCCCAGCTTTGCGTTGCTGCAAGGAGTGCAAGGGATGCATTAATCCAGGGGCCAAATACAGCACAGTTTTAAATAAAGTGAGCCAGACCAGTGAAGCTATTACTTTTTTTTTTTTTTTTTTTAATAAAGACACCCTGGGATGTCTTAAGAGAAATAAGTATAATCTTTTAGTACACATCTCAGTTTTTCTATGTTATAAAGAAATATTGCTGTAGAAATTTAAGAAACCCACAAGCACAGCTGATTGGGCTCATATTGTAAGAAATAAAGTACTATATTATTTAAATAACAGAAATTCTGAGTAAAAAAGAGAACAGTGAAAAAGAAACTTTTCTGTTATGAAATTAAATACTAAGAACTCTTTTTTTCTGTCTTACTTGGTTGCTTTGGCATAAGGCACAGGCCACAGATGATGTCTTTGTAGGTAAAAATACAGTTAAAGGTCAGACTTTATGCCCTCCTTCTTTGACATATGACAATAATTTGACAACTATCAAGTGGTAAAACAAACACCAGTTTACTGGTTAGTATAAACCTTTAAAACTGGTTGCTAACACATAGACTAACATTAATATCTTTGGAGACGTGTGATTATCTGGCACTAAACTCCCCTTGACAGAATTGTCTAGATGTGTACAACTGAAGATACTAACATAGACTATCTTTATGTAGAATGTTTAGAAAATCAACAAAAAGAAAAAAAACTACTGAAATTAAAGCAAAAAAAAACCCCAACGGGAAAATCCACCCTCTGACAACAAAAAGAAGAACGCTTTGAATTTGCTGTGCAGTCTGAAGTAATGTTAAAATTCACACACAAAACTCAGCAGTTACAAAAATATAACAAAACATGAATGAACTCCATGGTTCACAGCAATTTAGAGAACTAGACCAAAAGCAAGGTTTGTCGTTTGTCTTCTATTGTCTGGTTCACACAGGTCTAAAGACCAGTCAGGGACCCTCTCCATGCTCGTAATCACCAGACACTTTGGTCATAGTTTGCATGAAGTATGTTAACTTGTCTGCAAACACTTGCCAACCTCCTGTCCTAAGTGCCCGTACCTTTTGAAATGTGTTTACTTTGAAGGCCAGCAGTCTGTTTCCAGTTTGCATTGAACTTTTTCAAGTTGCCCTATAGCTCGGTGGTTAGTTCACAAGTGTTTGTAGGGAAGTTATGGCTATATATCATGCTTACTATGGGTCACCGCGAGGGTCTAATTTGACCTCGCAACAGCAAGAAACCACTTGTGGAACATACATTTCCCTCAGTAAGTGGAGGTTAGATTTTATTTTATTTTTTATTGCAGTTTTTTAATTGCCATTCTTCTTCGATATTATTATAATTGTTTTTCTTCTGAATATAACCAGGCAGAAAGACTTTTGTGTGTAGTGGAATTTGTTTGAAGAGAATCTTTCACAGGTCACTTTGACATTTTCCCAGAATGTTTTAATCATTGTACCAAACACAGTCAACAGTGCTGAACAAAAATATGCATATTTAATATAAGTATAAGGAGGAGAAAAGTGGAAGAATTCAAACACAGACAGTGGGCCATCGGATTCAGGCTTCACCCCTACACCAGTGTAGGGGTAAACTAAATGAATAAAAACAAATGAAAACATGGTTTAACTAATAATTAGCTGCGGTTGAAGACAAAGGTCAGTGGTGATGGAGGAGACAGCCAGTCTGTCCCCGCTGGCCACTCATAACCGAATGAGTAAGGTTAATAATCAAAAGAAATAATGACCAGAAGGCACACACTTGTAACATGCCACTCTTGAGTGAGTGATTTGTACTTGTGTACTTTTGCAAAGTGCAATCATGTGGAGAAAACTTTCTTTTTTTACTCAACTCATTCTTGTTGCTTCCTCCACTCAGTGTTGCCAACTTAGCGACTTTGTCGCTATATTTAGCGAGTTTTCAGACCCCCTTAGCGACTTTTTTTATAAAAAGCGACTAGCGACAAATCTGGCGACTTTTTCTGGTGTTATTGGAGACTTATTTATGGCGACTTTTTGATGTGAAAGCGCGTATCGCTCTTACTCTCAACAAGCAGCAGTGCTGCCGTGGGCACCTCGCCCGTGCCAAAGCGCTCACGGGCGGAGGATAGTCCTCCCCCCGCTGCTATCAGGGCAGGAGATATTCACACCTATGCGTCCAAACTGCAAATGAATCGCGCATGAGCGAAGCCGCTGCTCCAACACTCACTGTAACGCAGTCAGTTCTTCTTTTACTCTTGTGCTGTTTTGTGGATCACAAGGTTTAAAACTACTAATAAACACACACACGATGGATTATGTCAGTTGTTCCCTGACTGAAGTTTGGTCCGTTTACAGCATCCTCCCATGCGATTGCATTGGTCCCTAACCATCAGAAACCCCGTTAACTTTTATCGAGTGGAAAAAAGTTAGCATTCATCCTCCAGCTTCACTGTGTTTATGTTATGCTAACATAGCTGTGTTGCTAGCGATCACGTAGCACATCATTACATACCAGCTAGTACAACTTCAGTAACCCTACAAACGTCACTGCTGTTTAGTTTTCTGTTTTCATTTATGTTGGAAGTGATAGCAGAGCTGTAAATTTTAATTTTTTCAGAAATCTCTCAGTCAGAACATGCTATATCATGTTAAGGTGGAAGCTAGCGAGCTAACTTCCTGCTAACTTCTAACTCCGTTAAATTTAATAAATTCTGTTTTCATGGATGCCTGGATGTTAAACTTAATTGTTACATCTGGTAAAGCAGCAAAACTGATAATTTTATTACAGATGAAAGAATTTAGACAGTTTTTAACTCTCAGTGATGCCGCAGTGTTTGTTTGACTTTGGGACCTGAAGTGGACGGAGTTTTGGACCCAGATTACTCCGCAAGGCTCCTGACTACGGTAGCCGTAATGCTCCGACACCATCAAGGGGTGCGGCTTCATAGCTTACCAAAGTCGTACGAAAACATTTTCTGATAGATTTTTGAGCGCCGTGTACCACATAAAGTCGGTTCGAGGTCTGTAAGCACAACCAGAATTTATACATAAGGCGCACCAGACTATAAGGTACACTGTCGATTTTTGAGTAAATTAAAGGATTTTAAGTGCACCTTATAGTATGGAAAATACGGTACTTTATTTATCCCAAATTTGAGAAATTTTTTAGCTATGGTTCTTTAAAATGAAATACAGTGTGACAAAACATGTTTTAATAATGTAAAAACTCATCAAATTAAAACAAAATAAAGTAAAATAAGTGTCCATTGAAAAATAAATATTAAATAATAATATAACATGGAGCAACCAAATATTTCAAAAAAATCAGCAAAACAAGTGGCTTAAAAACAGAATAGCAAATATTAGATGACATTAGATCTCTAATTCAGTGTGCATAACAACCTCAAACATACACAGGAAAGGTTCCCCAACATTTTCAGATCGCTGTTATTCTGAAGAAATCTCTGTGTGCAACAGACAAAGTCACAAGTCAGCATTGGGTACCTGTGATCTTCAGGCTTTCAGGCAGAAATGCATTAAATGCTAACATGATTCTGTCATGGAAATCACTACATGGGCTCAGAAATCATTGACCATGACCACAATCCGCTATAAAATCCACAAATGGTACGTTTTCTCAGCTGAAATATTTCAAATGTTTTCTATGTTGTATTGTAAATAAAATCTGAGTGAATGAGATTTGCATCCGAATTTAAACAGCATCCAGCTGTCCATGAATTGGCGTTGTTTTTCAGATAAATATTTATTCATCACTGTATTTTTTTATACACTTACAGGCACACATAAATGTACAGTATATACAGTATGATATGAACTTAAGCAAAACAGCCTTAGCTCTCTTAACTCCTGCCAAAACAAAGCCATTCATCTTTTCTCCGAGCTGTTCCTGCACAGGTGATCTGCAGAGCACTGCAGCAGCAAAAACCCAAGTATCTCCATTTCATTTGGGATGTTGCTTGTCACTGTTCTATCAATAATTAAGCTGCATGGCTCACCAAAAAAACCCACATCAGTCAGCAGCATTCAGGCACCGCTCGCTCTCCCTGCCCCTGAATTGATCTGTTTCAGCTAATGTTCATTAGTTTCGCCATGCAAAGAGCTCTATAGCCTACACTTTAGTAAAAGGGCCCAGTGTCTTACAAACCATCCTTTCTAAGAATAGAAGAGTCTTACTGTGTAGCTCAGTGAAACCAGTGGACCGTGGACTCTCAGGTCTTTGCTGACATCTGGTGTCGGTGGGCAAAAAGAGCAGAGCAATTCTTCACTGCTGACCACTTTTGGAGTTAGTCAGCACTAACAGAAACCGCACCAGACAGTTTTACTGCTCTCATCAGCAGTGCTGACTGCTGTTGTGTGGAAAAGGGAACATCCAGTCTTTCAAATTAAAGATGAGAATGATTTTTGTTGTTGGATGTTATGGCCCTGTTTTCCTGTCTCAGTTTTCCTATCCCTTTGACTGAGAAAAATAATCATGGGATTTGGTGGGTTTTTTTTTTTGTTTTGTTTTTTTTTTTGACAAAATGTAGTAACCTTCTGAACTACAAGCTAAACTTTAGCTTAACTTTAAGCAAGCAGCACAAATGGAAACAATTACAATAATAAAGTTTGCCTTATTTTATTTGCTTACTTCAATAATGGATGAAATGTATCAAAAGATTTAAGCAGCAGAATAATAAATTAAAACTACTAAGTAGATACTGTGGCTTAAAAGTATAGTATATAATGTCGATAAAGCAAGCTCAGTCATTAGCATGGCTAAAGAGTTTTTAAGTTCTCTGCTTTCAGGTCCTCTGCCAGACTGTTAAAACCATTTCAGTGTATTAGGGTACAAAAGTGAAGCATGAAATCCCACAAATAATTAATATGCATCACACCAAAATGCTGTTAATGTTACTGAGTAAAAAGTGTTGCATTGTTCAACTACAGTAACCCACTTGTGCACAGTTTGAAGCAACTTTTCTGGAGTCTCTCCCAGCTGTCTGAGGGCGAGAGGCGGGGTACTTCCTGGACATGTCTCCAGCCTAACACAGAGACAGACAGCGATTCACACCTACAGCCAGTTTAGAATTAAAGATGTCCCGATACAACTTTTTCCTTTTCGGATTCAGGTATCTGCCAGAGTTAAAGTAATCTTCACTGTGAGGCTCAAGGTAAATGGTACTTTACAAACTTAAGAAAATGAAATTCGCCAAGAATATAAATTCACTGAGCTATTAATTCCTTTGGGCTTCTGGAGACTCCTGGGCGTCACACTGGTGAGGTGTTTGGGGCGTGTCCTACCAGGAGGAGGCCCCGGGGCAAACACAGTACACCGTGGAGAGATTACATGTCTCATCTGGTTTGGGAATGCCTCGGTGTCCCCAGCTCTACATGCACAGACTGACACATAAATGAAAACCTTCACAAATATATAAACAAACACAAACCTCTGCTGAGCAGCTTGCTGGGCAGTGTTTACTTTTAAGGGAATAGCATTTTTATCACTTTAACTTTTGAATCAAACTGTTGACCTTTAAGGAGAGGTCAGAGGTCAAATAGGACATTTTAAACTCAATACACTACTTTCTAAATGTTGACAGTGCACACCACACTTGTATGAATCATAGTTTAAAGGCTTTTTGGCCATTTTTGATCAATAAATCATGAAGTTAATCTTCAAGACATTTGCAGATGTAGGCCACATTTTAATAGACTGTTAACATGACCCCACTCTACACCCCTACAAAGATTTATCAGAATCCATTCAAAACTACCATGTTTACAGGCAGAATACCGAACATCCACCTGAAACCTAACCTCCTTGGGGGAGGTCATAAAAGCCACTGATATAGTCAGAGTTAAGTAGCTCCAAGCTGCTGTCGCTTTGCTGTTAGCTTCCTCCATGTTACGTTAGCACTCCCGCTGCTGCTGATGTGTGATGTCATAAAGCAACTGAAATGAATGGATCAGGTGTGGATCAGCTCGTTGTCACTAAGCTTTGTGAGTCAGGATCAGACAGCCACATCAGATCAGTGCGTCCCCAGTTAGAAATGCTTGTTAACCTGACATGCATGTCTTTGGACTGTGGGAGGAAGTTGGGGTAATCTCTGATAGATCTCTGGCCTCACATTAGAGCACAGGTCTGCTTTTTACAGACCCAAATGTATATGTGTGGATGAGTCATCAAAAACAGTTGAAGTTTGCAAAAATATGTTTTCGCTGTGCTCTCTGAACGCATCTCTTCATCTGCCATTCCCTTTTTTCTCTTTTCTCTCCTCCAGCTCAGCCTCCAGGACTCCTGGCTGCACAAGGTCAATGGCGGGATGGTCCTCTTCACCTTCTTCATGTGCCGCATCGCCCTCTTCCCGTTCATGTACTGGATGTACGGCCGTCACTACGGCATCCCTCTCTACAGCGTGCCCTTCCACCTGCCGCTGTCTGCCAACCTGGGCAACTCGTGCATCTTGGCGCCGCAGGTCTACTGGTTCGTCCTGCTGTGCCGAAAGGGCTACCGTCTTTACCAGCGCAGCCGCAGCCCGGCCTCGTCTCCCACGGCCGACACCGCCGCCGTCACTGACAGTTCAAAAGATGATTGATACGCGGACCACGACCGCTCGCTCTAGCCACACACTCAGCTACTAATGCTCAGCCCAACCATCGTACTGTAGTACACCAGGACTGCCTGCTCTCGTTCCACAACTCCCGGGCATTTTCCGCACACTTCAACCAACTCCTCTGCCTACGTGGACCTCTCCACCTCCAATCTAACTCTACTACTGAAGTTTAGTGATTTTAATTTTTTTTGGGATGTGACTCTGGCCTGGATCTTGCTGAAGTGCTTCACTGTGTCTGAATACATTTACAGCACTGAAAAAAAAGAAGAAGGAAAAAAAAAAAGATCATGTTTGCTGCACTGCGAGTGAAATGTGGAGCAAACGTACCAGAAACTAAAGAGGAGATATGATCCTTACTCCTACTGTTTACAGCTGCTGATTGGAAAGGCCTGTTACAGTGTATGTTTGTGGGTGTTATGGCTGGTTTTGATTTAAGAGTAACATGTCATATAGTTGGATTTCTTTTCAGATCATTTTATTTGTCACGCTGGTGACAAGGATTGGGGCCTGTGGTGGGCGGCATGGAAGTTCAGGCAGTATTAGCAGAGATAAGAAATGAGGAATACGCGTCACCAAGCAGCTACATCGTTACCTGGTTAATGTGATAGCCTCTGACTTTTCACCAGTTTCTCATAGTGCACGCCATTACCTACACTGTCATTTTCATCACAGTGTTTCCACCCTTCATTTTCAGGTTTTTAGTTTTCCATTATCTGTAGGGAACTATTTTTGACACCATGATTGATTAAGAAATGGCCCTCTCTCACACAGGGTTTTTTGTTGTTGTTTTTTTTCTTAAAGAAAACAAAAGGGGTAGACGTGAGAGGAAGTAAAGCTAATGCAGGACAGTAAAGACACCAGATCGTCAAAGTAAAACAGGAAATAACCAAATGAGAGGTTATTTCTCCCTTGTTGCTACACGCCCTGCTCTTCTCACCAGTTATGATTCTTGACACAAAAGTTGGATCAATTCAAAAGAAAACCTGACATTTGTTCAACTTGAGGTTGACGGTAAGGTGTGAGTGGACAGGAAAGGACTTCCAGTGAGTGATTTAAAAAAAAGAAAAAAGACAAAAAAGAAACAGGCCCCAACCGAGGTGAACAGTAAGATTAGACCATTGAACTTTATGCCAGGTATGATTTTTTTTGGGGGGGGGGGGCCCCTCTGTTCAATGCTTCTGTTTTTTGCCTCTCAACGTCACTCAGTCCAGTCTGATGGGGTGATGTGGAAGGTACCATGAGGCCCGATGAAGGTCAAGCGGCTCCCAGCTGAACTCAGGGGCAAGGTCAGAGCGATAAATGGAGGGGTGTGGCTCACCGGGCCAAACAAACCACAAACAATCAAACAAATACTTCAGATTATTTATATGCACTTGTGTATCAGGGGTTGCACTCATCACATAGGGGTTTTTAGAGTTACATTAACTATCACTTAAATTAAATATATATCTTGACTAGAATAGAGAGGATCATTTTATTGTGCAAAATTCCAGTTATTATGAAAGAAATGAAACTTTTTACGAATTAATCAAATCAGAAAACAAAGAATTCTGCGTATTATGCATTAAATGTCCTTTTTTGTTTCCTGTAAATTCAGTCTATGCAAAACAAATGTTGGTGCATGTATAACTGAACTAACATCAGGTCATATCAAGCTCATCCATCCCTCATATGATGTGCTTTTTGCACAGTTTTCTAGGAATCTGTGTTTATCTCTGCTCTACATTTCAGTCTTATTACTGAGTCTTAGTTGTTTTAATTTTTTTATTTATTTATAATTGCGTAATGATTAAAAATAACTTCATATTCATTGTTAGTTTGTTTTAGTGCACATGGACACATTAGAGCTGAATCAAAACTCACTAAAAATCCATTTAAATGGAACGTGGCGCAGCTTACAGCTAACAGGCATGCAGCAAACCGCCTTATGTTAATCCAGAGTTTTTGTGTCTTTGCTTTAAAATCTAAATTGTTGTCTCCCTCTTTTTGGCAGCTTCTGCCAAGCTGTTGTATAAATGAGAAAGCATAATGTAACAGTAGTACAAGTTGGAGCACAGAAAGCTTCTGAACTCTCTTTTGCCCAGATTATTGATGGGATCAAAGTGACTGCTCGTGTTAGAAACACATTCTGCATGACAGCTCAGATATTTTCCCTCTGTGAGTCTGATCATCACAACTTGTTGTGAGGGGGGGAGCTAAAGAAGAAGCCTGTTAGCTGAGCAGCAGTGTGGGGAAGAGGAGGCGAGCCGGGCAGCTGAATGATGGGCTTGTTTGTCGAGGTTGGCTGGAGTGCGTCAGGGTGCTTTTGTTACTGCAAACATTCCTCGCTCTTTGTGTTGCTTTCCTGCATCTTTCAGCTGAATTTCTCCCACTTTCTCTTTTGATGATTCTAATAGTATTAAAAGAATTACGATATCAGTTTATCGGCTGTTTTTTTTTTTTTTTTTTTACACGTAGAGGGTTTAAACATTCTCCAAATCCCCAAAAAATCAGATCCATCCCCAGTTAAGGCAGTGAGTCTGGGCTACCTTAACTCTATGCAAGTAAAACCCCGCTTCTCAGCATGTTATTTACACACAAGGTGTTTATATTCATGCTAAAGACAGAACTACAGTTCAGAACTGTGGATGTTTTTATCCCAGATTCAGGTTTCAGAACTTTACAACTCTCACGCACAAAAAAATGGAGTGCATCTAGTCTCTTACACTGCAAGGAGGTGTTAATAATAGGAGGTTGTTGTTTCAGCACCCTACGCTGAAGAAGACGCGTCTCAGTGGAATATCTTCTTCCCCACTTAAATGTCCTCAGTGTCTGGTCTGCTTCTGGGATGACCTCTGAGATTGAGATTAATAAACTGGGCTTGAGTCTAACAGCTGGTTTAAAGTCTCCACTTTCACTGCAGTTATAATCAATAAGTTCCACTCTACTTAAAGTTACTGTCCCACTGTTTCTGCTCCTTTCATTCATTTGAACTCAGCCCCATCTCTTGGTTTGCTGTGAAGCTAGCAGAGCAGAATGAGCCCTCACCTCCTCTCTGCCGCCCTCTGCTGTCAGGCCCATCCATTGCTTGTCCACTCTGAAGGCTGTGCAGTTGAGATTAAATATCTCAAGTTTTCAGCCAGCGTGACCTCACCCTCCCCGAAATGTAGCGGAAAAAACTGACAGGTACATTTGTTTTCTTGTGTTTGGAGGAGGGGACAGAACAGAAAGAACTTGCTGTGGGAAAGTGTGCTTTTTTTTTTTTTTGTTTGGGGTTTTTGTGTGATACCCTAAAGTTGAGCCTGTCTTCATAGCTTGCATAAATGCCATCTTGTTGACTTTTTCCTAAGAGGACTTTTAGAAGATTGTTCTGAAGCTTTTTTTTGGCCTGGATTTGGCCTCTCTGCTCAACAGGATGTTGAAGTTTAGTGGCTTCACTAATAAAATTCAGTCTTAGTTTTGAAAGCGTGGGAAAGATGTTTTAAAATGTTAAAATAATTAAAATATATAAACATTCCAGTATCCTTATGTAAAATTGACCCCAATTTCAACACCTCAAATCCTTTATTAACCGTTTTTCATCCCCTATTGGTTCATTTATTTTTGTTTTTTCATAGCCAGGTGACAACAAGCCACTTTACTTTCATTGCTTGAGAGCATCACTGCCACATGAAATCATGAGTAGTATAAATGCATATCTTTCTACATCTATCACTCAGTAGGCTCTGATTATAGAAGACCATAAATTCATCCTCTTTGCTCAGGGTTTGATGAACTTGTTAGGAAACCGTGTGTGTAATGTAGAGGTTTACTGTAAGATGACGAAGCTATGAGACTGATTCTGAAGAGGATCACAGTGTGCTGTTTCTTCCTACGTGATGTTTGTCAAAGCATCAGTTTTCCTTTTTAGATTTTTCTCGTATTTATGCCTCCTGACATGGCTTGTGATAGTTCAGCTTCTAAGGGTTGGTAAACCGAAGACTGATTGCAGTAACTATAGTCAGATTCTTTTCAGTCTTGTCTTAATGGCTTAAAGTTACCCACATGTCACCCCAGCTAAAAACCTAACTAACCTCCCATTTTGCCGTCCTCTCTATAAGCTCACCAACACTGGGATTTATTGAAGGAAAGCCTCTGCGTTCACACAAAGTGGACAGAAGTTTGGGATCAGTTTGTTAATTAAGGGAAAAGCTAAATTTTAGCTCCATAGTTTTATTCATGGGCTCCACCAGAGTAGCTTTGCATGATTCACGGTTCAAAATCATCCTTGTTCTGTAACATTCAAGGGTAAATTTAAAAAAAAAAAGTCTGAACAACATTTAACATGAGCACCATTGTTATGACAGAAAATCAGGAAAAGCACAATTGACCCCCGTTAGTCATAAATTATTAATGATGTTTAATAGATGCCTCCCACCAGGTGCAATCTGCTTGAAATCAAAGTGGTTATCCCCGAGTTAAGGGTATTGCTTACCCTAACCTCTGGGCAAAATTCAGTGAAATCACCAGGCATTGCTGTTCTAATTCTACTTCAGTGTAACTGCAAGGTTTTATCATTTTAATCTCCTTGATAATTACATAAGCAAGACGTTTCTGTTCATCAAACTAGACACTGATGTACTTGTCCTCTTGCTTTCCCACAACTTTTCAACTGTTTCTGTTCTTTTCAAGGCAGCTGTTTTCAGCTTTTCTGTTTTATACAAACTGTGAATCAATTGACTTAGAATACTCTTGAGGTGTTTCAGAAGAAAGCTATTTCTCTTTGGCTGTTTTGCGACTTTAAAGCAGCCTAAAGATTCTCAACAAAGGTACTTTGTTTCAAAAACAAAAGCATTTTGGAGTGACCCTAGACCTTTTGGGAGCAATGTGCTTTATCTTTTTAGCACAGTGGCTGAAAAGTCATTGCTAATGTTATGTTTGGACACATTAATACAAAAATCATATTAACTTCTTATATGTAAGGTTGTATTTTAACCTTGGAACACCTGTTCTATGGTTAAACTCGGAATATGGTCATTTAATCCACCTTTGAACAACGCTGGATCCACTGGACCAGGCTAATGCTAGCATAGGCTAACGCTCGTCTAAGCTAGTGGTAGCATAGGCTAATACCAGTATAGTGCGTTCTATTGTCTTGGAAGTCTGAGCTGGGAGTGATGTCATTTCCAGTAGTAAAGTCATAACAGCAAGACAAAAAAAAGGATTTGTGTTGTTCTTTGGTAAGGTAGAATCATACTTCAATAGCAATACAGGGAAATGTACCACTGCTGTACTTTCATGCATACAGTTTGAGCAGTGCTCTGCATATGATTTATTTAGTGAGTCACCTATGTACAACAATTAAAAGTTTCATAGTTTTATCACTTTTTACATTCCCCTGGATTGTTAAGTCAGCCCTGTTGGGGCTGCTCAGACTTCCCAAGTTGATAATGTGATGTCAGGGTGCTGTGGCCAGCTGAAAATTCTGACTTCTAATTTTAAAGTACAATGGAACGCACTATAAGCTGGTGGCAGCAGATGGTAAGCATGATTTCAAGCTAATATAGACAACACTGCTATAAAATAATGCTAGCATAAGCCGTTGTAAGCTAGGGGTAGCATAGCTTAACACTAGCATAGGCTAATGCTTTTTTAAAGTAATGCTAGCATAAACCACCATAAACTAGTGATAGCATAGGCAAATACTGGCATAGGCTAATGTTCTTATGCTAGCATAAGCCAGTGCTGATAAAAGCTAACAAAGTCCTACATAATGCTGAGTAATAGCTGCCTTTTTTTTCTTTTTTTCTTTTTTTAAATGTTGTTGTTCGAGACAGAATACTCCATGTTAATCATTTAACATACACAACAGTGCTATAATATTGAGTGGCTGTAGACTGTGAGTGATTGAAGCTTCAAGTTAACCCTTAGATGTCTTTTCGCAAACTGTTAAGTTTCCATGCTAATACTTTAGCTTTGGCTACTAATTTGTTATTTAAAGAGAATTTAGCGACCAATTTCTATGTTACTGTCATGTTCATGTTATTTAAAGGTCAAAGTTGTGGATTCTTGAAATACAAATGAGGACAGTGGGGTCTCTTCAGGTCTTGTGACAGAGGATGTGGTAGTTTGCTGCTTTCTTTAGTCTCACATATCCATATATCAGGTTTAAACCTTCTCTTTCTGACTGGAGCTGGAGGAGGTTTAAAATAAACTGTTGGTTTAAAAGCTATGATGGGTTTTTAAATTCTAACCAAATATTCTCATCAATTTAGATGAAGATTGTGTGCTGGATTTGGGAGTAAATTTAACATTAGAAAACAATATTTTGCTGTTTCTTCTGATGAGATGTCAATAAAATATATTTAACCTTAAAGATATTGAACGGGTTAGAATATTGAGCACTGCAAAAAGGAAAACTGTGTTGCTGGTACTGATTTTGATCTGTGGACAGTGAACCAAACTTGGTCTCCAGTGCCTTGTGAAAAATCTATTTGTGACACCCATAAAAACTCAGTTTAAAAAAAGAGCTAAGATGGCAGGCAGTGTTTATAGGTTGTGGCTGTATTTGTCATGTTTGTTGTTGTCATCCTCAAAGAGAAATGATATTTCAGTTATTTTTGGTCTTCACAGCAATCATTAAGACATATCTAATAGAAGCAAGATTTCAGAAGGTATAAAGTTGGCCTGTGATGCTCGTCTGTATTTCTATTCTTATGTTCTTCTCGAGTTACTTTGCATGATTCAAGGTTCAAAATAATTAGTATATGTTGTATACTGGGCTCTTGAGCAGTGATACTTCCTGCCCCTTTAAATGAACTTTTCCCCTCCCACAAGTGGGTGGGGCTTCTTTACTTACCATATTAGGGATGTCCACTAATGAGATCATACACAGCCAGGTGTGGAAAAAAACAATCTAAAACCAAATGTTTAAAGCAAAACTGATCCTGTTTTACCTAATTATTTCAAACTTCGATCATGTTATGAGCAAAGAAAATACATGACAGAAAATATGGAAGAGCATAATAGGTTCACTTTAAACAATCTGAAACAAACCACCACACATATATAGACATGTCTTCAGTACACTTTATTTGATCCTGGTGAAGCTATGGCATTTATGTAATAAATAATCTAATATTTAGCATTTTATAGCATTTCATTAGTACTTGAACCATTCAAATGTCTCTCATAGGCTTAAGTTTGTTTGCAGTGTTTCCATCGATTTAGCGAGATGTGTCTGTTTTAGAAGTTTGGATTGAAATCTTTCTGTCCATATCACTCGCCCTTCCTGATTAAATGCAGCACTTTCACAACCTTTAACACTTCCTGCCCTGCATTATTTTTGATAACATTCTAATTTTTCATACATATATATCAGGATTGATGTATCTGCCCTTTCTTTTTTGTAGTGTGACCGTTCGTTTTTTTGTTTGGTTTTTTGGGGGGGGTTTGAGGAAATTTCCTATCTGAAAATGAGACTGGAGTGTTTTATGAGATAATATGAGGAGTCATGTATTGTTGCAGCTTGTGAATTCAGAGCACCCCTTTAAAATTCAATAAATTTGATTTGGTAGACTGTTTTGAACAAGTCTCTGCTTTATTCTTTATTTTTTGGACATTACTTCTGCCCATTCTTGGTTATGTTGTTGTAGTGTAAAGTTATGGCCACCCAGAGGTGCTGCTGGCTCAAGCTGAGCTGCTGGAGTTGCACTGTAGAGGCTACATTAAGGCATTAAAGCTGGACTTCTTTAAAAAAAGCATAATTTATATGCTTCTTTACATGTGGGGTCTATGGAGATTAAGTTACATTTAAAGTTATTTACCACTGTTAAGAAATCAAAGATATTTTAACAGAATACCATAAGAAATTGCCTTTTTTTTTTAAAAAAAAAATAATAATAATTTTAAATGATTTTGGGACATTTTCTAAAATGACTTTAATTTGAAGTTTACTGTGACATAAAATCTGCATCTATGGAACTGTGGGTAAAATATGATTTATTTATTTATTTTTTTATTTTACTTGTTGAGTTTGAACTTAAATTAGGCTTAAAAAAAATTTAGTTTTTTTTTATTTTTAGTTAGAAATTGATCGCACTTACTGTTTTCGTCACAGATTTTGATTCAGGAGTCTTTTAGTTCTTTTTCGTATACTGTTTCTGATATCTGAAGGGATGGCAAACAAAAAGATGAAGTTTGAGGTAGTATGAGGTTGTATTTGTACAGGCTGGATCAGCCCATAAATTCCACCAATGAAGACAAATAAAAACAAAATTACAATATAATACAATATTAAAAAAAATATAATAAAAATAATGGTAAAAACACAGTTCAAAGTGCAGTAATGTGCATATTTATTTCTCTTCTTTCTAAAAACAACTGATACTACACAACCGGAAAATGTCATTTACACCAATGAAGCTATCAGTGGAAGGACAGTGTGACAGTTATATTTGACATTTTTTTGCCAACATAGCATAAAAACTGCAGAAAGCTTAAATGTCAGAAAGACAGGTTTAGTCTGAGCAAGTTGTTTACACAGAAAAAGTCACAAAATTCAAAAAGCTAATTTAGCGTAGGCAAAAAAAACCCTGATGAGTTTCTACCTGTAAGCTCATCATGCTGTTTAAGGGATATTGCTCATTGTGACTAAACATTTTAAAAAATGTTGCATTTTTCTCATATCAGCTACATTATACAATATATAAGCATAAATTATAAAATTACTTGTGACTTATTATCCTTTCATTTTTTATTTACTGTAAAGTAACTATGATTTCATAAACCTTAAAAATGTACCAATGAGGACCCTGATCACCCCCACCAGCACCGCCAACCCCCCCAGAGACAAAACACTTGAACAATTCTGGCCCCTCCTCCTGTTTCATGTTTTCCCGCCCCCTTTATGTCCGAAAATAAAGACACAAACCTGTTGCTCCCAATCTGAAGAGGCACATTTTAGCTCAGACACCACGCTGGGCAGCAGGGCCAGCGGGAGGGTAAAACGTCCAGGAAAATTCAGTAGTAGATGCCCTGCCACGGAGGAGGGTGGCAGAAAATCATTTGCCACTTCAACTGAATTCCTTTGAAAGGTTAATTTGATCATCTCCTACTCGCACTGAGAAAATGATCTGCCCGTGCAACACATAATCTCTTTTTCCAAGATGTCATTGTGCACGAGTTTTCCATGACTTATAAATAACAACTCTCTGCTCTTGCTTTGGCCAGATGAGAGGGAAGAGTAAGAGAACACGCATGTTGAGAGAAATCCTCCATGGAGCTTGATGGGACTTCAGTGAGTTGCTGTCAAAGGAGTCTGTCTGCGACCTCCTTTTGAAACGTCCTGTGACTTTACTGGAAAAACTTTAATGGAAGACGTCGGATGTCCTTGAAACACTATTATAAGGAGTGAGAAGAGAGTGCAGACTTATTTGATTGGTTTAATTTAAGGGGGTAGAGGAGAAGTTGAAGGTTTGCTTTAGAGATTTTTGAGGCCCCGTTTCTGGATTGAAACTAAGGGGCGTTGAGGGTTGCTGAAGAAACCATGGATGAAGCTACAGAGCGGGGTCAGGAGGCAGCGATGAACGAGGCTCTCGTTCACTTCGAGGCCACGCTGGAAGCCGCTGTAAGGGAGGTGCACGTGGACGTTAGTGCTTTCAAGCACCGCATTGAGCAGAGGATTGAGGAAATGTGCATTTCCAATGGACCTTTGGCTGAGGCGGTTACCAGACTCCAGGAGGAGAACCTGCAGCTCAGGGCAAAGCTGGAGGCCCTCAGCCACCTGGTGGAGGGTCTCTCAGGGGTGAAGACTGAGGCGAAAGGGAAGAGCAAGGAGCAAAGACTAGAGAACGGCCATGTACAAATTCAATCCAAGAGCCAGGAGGAGCAGAAGGGTCTGTTTAACTCTGAAAACAACCAGCCGGGTCAGTCCACGTCCTACGAAGCGTCTGGGTTCAGTGGAGGATCGAGCCAAGCTGCTACCCCAGCCCCTCCTCCGTGGAGAGCAAAGAGAAATGCTGAGATTAATGTGAGTATTCAGCCTGTATTTCTACTGAATAAAGAAATACCCAGTAGAATATGTCCAACCCTGTAAGATCAGTAATTAGCAGTGGCAGTGGTCTCAGATGATTTAAAAAGAACAACATGAGGGAACCACAGAAGATTTTAGGGGTACGTTTGTGAGTGTGAAGACTTCAAAAACATAAAATCAGAAAGCCTGATGATTTTTCTTTAATCTACTTATTGTTTACAAATCCAGATAAACTTTGTCATATAGCGTAGCCAGGATTTCAAGGATAGTCCTCCTTTCTCTCTCCACATAGACTATTTACCTGCATGCTACAGCCTGCATCACCTGTCACCCTGCTGACAGGTGATTAGGTGACTCCAATCACAAACTAAGACGGTTCTAGAACCAAGAAATGTGTCCCTAGCCTAAAGGTTCTTCACATTCATACAGGTTATAGAGCAGCAACAATTGTAGTATCTCCACCAACAAGGTTGGGTGATGGGTTCTATTATCTGTTTGTTAGCTGGACAACTCATCTCCATGTGCGTGAAAATTCACCAGAGGTGGAGTGTGACCCTTTGGGGTTGACCTCCAAATTTTATTTTATTTTTTTTCAGGAATATTAACCTTGACACACAAACACACATACATCAAATTAAAATAAGAAAAACTGGCAAAGACAAACTTAAAAAAAACCCAATCTGCTTTTGTATTTTAAGGCTGTAGTAAAATAACCATCTGAAATGCGATTATATGCCACCTGCCTTCACAAATGACAGCTTTTAGTGTTGGAGGGCGTCGACAAACTCAATGACAGGCACGCCTGACCCCGTCCAGCATCGCTGTTAAGCAAACTCTCTCCACATGAATGCTCTGAGCTCCTTCCAAAATTCTTTTTGCATTGCTGCAACATCCCTCTTAACTGGATGCTTCTTAACAGAAATTGCATTTCTGTACAATAATTTTATGCAGCCATGACTGCATCATGAAAACTGCTCCTTTCCAGGTGTTAAAAACAAATAACCCTTAAAAGATCAGATGAAGTAAGCCTACCTGATCTCTGTTCATGAAGAGGACACAGCTGAGGGATCTATAGTAAGCCCTCTACACTGTAAAGAGGACAGAGGTCTAGTGGTTATCACTGATTATATACTAAGGTGTCTTTAAGGGGGAAAGAGTTCAATTAATCCTGGTTTATCTTATACAGGGCTTTGGTTTAGCCTTTGAATTGATCCTATTGAATTAAGCTTTCTTCTGATTGGCTGTCCCTCACAAACAAAAGATTAGAAAAGCTGGAGCCAGAGCTGTGTATCTGGGATGACCATATTAGGACATCCACCGTCACTGATATCACAGAGAGCCAAGAGTAGAAAAAAACAGCCTGAAATTGAGTATTTGGAGCGGATTGAAGCCTGAGCTTTTCGCTCACAGGGGTTACATTTACATTCACTGATCTCAGTATTTAAAACTTTATTACTATATGTCTAAACACATATGACAGAAGTTTAGAAAAAGCATAATAGGTTCACGTTAATAGTCCAGTAATAACAGAGTAATACCATTCAGTTTAATTTAAACACTAATGAGATTCTGTGTAATCATCCTTTTTGAAACTAACTCCACCACAAACACACACACTTACCCTCTCCCCCACCCCCCATTCTCAGCCCTCTCGTCCTCATGACCCGCTTTTATAACAGCAGGTCCTCCAAAGGGCAAGTGTATTTTTGGCTTTGCGATTCAAAAGAGAGCTGCAGCTCTTCTGAGCCTCTGCATGCTCACCAACAACTGCAACTTTCTAGCACACATAAACATCAGCAAACATGCAAGCAAGAGAATCACGCTGAAGTGATCGCTTGATGCACAATCAAGGGCGAAGCGGATTTAATGAAAAGGGCACGAATAAGAACGGCACGCTGCACGACACGCTTCCAACGGCGGCCTCGGTGCATGTACGAGGGGGGATTGTTCGATATAACTCACATGCACACTCTGATGACAGGTGTATAAATAAATCCACATCCTCTAATCACTCAGGAATCTTATTTTCCCCGCCAGTCCGAGTCTCAGATCTCCTAATGGAAAGTTGAATTGCGTCTATATCCCTGTCGGATAAACTCTCCTCCAGCACACACCCTGAGAGGGACAACCAGCTGTCCCGCCAAAGTGCTCGCCCTGCCAGCATTTCTGTTTGCTGAGGTCACCTGGTCTTTTCCCAAACATTGATCCCCCACTAGCCTAACATACAGCAGTTCACCCCCCCCCCTCCCCCCAGTTTTTAAATGATCTCACATGATTCTTTACTCCATCATTTTCAACTTTAACAAAGAGACTGTATATAAAAGATGGAAGTAACTAACGTGAACTCACTCACTGTGTTCTGGATATGGATATGCAGACTTACCGCATTTTGGGGGGGGGGCTGTTATGTGGAATTTTTTTTCCAGAAGTGGCAGCAGTTAATAACAAAGTGTCAGTGTCAATAAAGGTGGCCACGCCCCTAATGTTAAGCCTCGTTATTCAAGTAAAGTTAGCTAAAATTAGCTATAAACATCAAACCCTTCTTTTGCACCAGACTATTTATTTCTGATGTAAAGAGATTGATGGGGTTTCACTTCCTTTTGGAGGCAACCCCAAGTGGGCACTAGAGGACCTGCAGTTTTCAGCCACTTTCAACTTAGTCTTCCTTTTTCAGCCTCAGAGATGGCTTCTTAATCTGCTTGATCTACCATCACTCTTCATATTATCCAGGATAAACAGTTAGTAGGATTGGATAAAATAAATCTGGCTCCATGGACGCTCGGATGAGAGACTGTACTCGAAAACAGTGGCTGTCATTCAAGTAGTTATTGTTTATTGCCAGAGCCACGTGCCTTAAGATGTAGTGTCTTTAGTGACCAGCAGAAAATCTCTGCTGTCAACACCAGATGTTCATACTCTGTTTCAACTTCTTAAATAGTACCTATAAACACCTGGCAGACTGGAAACAACACGACTGGAAGATGTCTAAAGAATCTAAACACAGACTTAATAAATACTTTTTAAAATGCTTTGCATGAGTTTTCTATGAATCCGCTTGTTAGTAACTCTCACTGCACGTTGAAAATGAAGTGACTGCTACATGGAACTAAAGAGAACATCAAAAGGTTATTAACCCTGGAGAAACCATGGGGTCAAATTTGACCCCATGGTTTCCCTAGAAAACCAATGGGGTCGGATCTGACCCCATTGGTTCTCCAGGGTTAAACCAAAACAATGAGCTGAAAGAAGTTAAAATGCTATATAGAGCTGAGTGGAACTCCAGAAGTGAGTTATAATCTATCGTTAAGAAAAATGCATTAGCTTGATTGCTTGCATCCATTCATCCATCTTGTTAATTTTTCAAGAGCTAGGTTTTCAGGGGGCTGGAGCCCATCCCACCTGAGACTGTTTGAGAGGTGTAGTGCACTCTGGACAGGTCACCAGTCCATCACAGGGCTAACACAGAGATAGACAGATATTCATGCTCACATTCACACCTTCAGCTAATTCAGGTAAATCACTGGGCTCGGGGAGGAAGCCAGAGCACCCCCTGCAAGCTTGAGCCCAAGCTGACCAGGAGGTTTGAACCTATAATTTTATTTTCTTTGTTGTGAGGGATAGCCACCCCTGTGTTTGTGTGTTTGTATCTAACCAAAGCATGTTTCTAAGGAGGAGGTTGTTGGGTGTAAACCCATTTAGAGGATACAGATACTATCGGGGGTCAGACGGAGTCAGACAGCAGCTACTGTGGAGCCTTCAGATGATCATGGTGCTAATCTCCCTCTCGATGACAGACTGGATATATACGCTGTGTTATGAGCACTGCTTGTCTCTGGAAAGCAAAAGGCTGCGGGGTGGGAGGTGGACTGAGTACAGGCCAAAGCTTTGTGCTGATATACTTAGGTGCCGTTGAAGCTGCTCAACCTAACTCTGATTTCCAAAGCATCCATTTGGGGCTATATTGGGACGTAAGAAGAGTGCAGCGGAAACTCTTGCAAAGGGGCTGATTGCAAAATCTAAAATAGCCTCTCAGTGGGAACACGGGTTTGTTGGCCACAGCTGTCATTAAAGGAGAAGCTGTCAGCCGTTAACAGCTGAAGATCACACATCCAGAGAAGTGAGCACAGACACGCACACACACAAACAAGTTTGCGATGAGTGATAAAGGTCTAAAATTAATTTTAGCTGTGCACAACAAAAGCAAACTGTGAGAGGTCCAGTGAGTAAAGTTACCAACGCAAATGTATAAACACAATATAAACACTGTATATGTTGCATAACTTGTTTAACATGCAAATGATCGACTCATTTGCTCCTCATCCCACCCGCTCATGCTTTCCAAAATGCTAATGTCCAATATCTCCACTCTTACAAACACAGCCACATGAAGCAACGATGATTTTACTGGACGTCCCCTCAAAGTGATGATTGAATCCCAAGAAGTTTTTAATGCTTTAATCATCAAAAAATCATCAGTAATGATAATGTTAGTTTATAATTGTTCATCGAAATAAAAGAAGTGGGTGTTTTGACTTCTCTGCCTCACCTAAACAGGGAACTGAAGCAAGAGGGGAGAAGAATATCGCTCATGTAGCCACCACCGCGCAAGAGAAACAGGAAGGTAGGCAGCTTCACCTGCACATCCAGACATTTTACTCTTCAAGCTGGTTTCATTGTTGGGTTCCTGTTCTCTGCAGACCCTGATGTAACCCAGACTGCAGAAGCTGCTCCTCAGTCCCACCGAGCTCTGACTGCCATCGCCAAACCGAACTCAGAGTCTTCATCTGTGGAAACGCCCAGCAGGCCTGGTCAGTTCATGTCCTCTATGGTTGGATTTACAGAAAGACATTTAAAATGATCTTCAGCTCAAATGTGAGCTTTTATGTTTTATCAGCTACACTGATGTTGAAACAATTTATAATACCAGGGAACAAAGTAAATGCATGCAAGTCTAAAAAACCCGAAATGATATCCACAAAACCAAATGTTTTTCTATATTTTGCTTGCAGTGTTTTGTATGTACCTCACAGTATCCAAAATATCCAATTTTAAAATGCATTTCCTCTCACTGGTTATACTTTTTTTTTTTTAAGCATCTTATTCCATGCCATAAAACCCAGATGTTGTTTGCGCTTGCAGATATTTATATTGGCATTAAAACTGAGCTGTAAATTAGCACAAGCATGTTTAAAAAAAACAATAAATTAATTCATAAATTGAGGGCTAAAACTGTGCACTGCAGGGTATCATTTACAGTTGTGATCAGAAGTTTATGTACACTAATCTTGGGGAAGAAGGTCATGGTAATTTGTGGTTTTTAATGCTGTTTTTTTTTTATCTGTTCTTTTATTTATACATACATGCTCACTAATATTTGGTTAAATACACGTTGCTTTTGGTATCCATCAAGCTTCTTTATATTCACGACTGAATATTTGACCACTCTTTTTGGTAAAATTCATTTAAATTGGTTGATTTCCCACGATCGACTTTGTTTTTAAGCATAGTCCACAAATGTTCAATAGGTTGAGGTTGATCTTTGGCGAGGCCATTCAAGGAACTCAGTCTTAGCTAACCAGCTCTAATGTGTGCTTGGGATCATTGTCTTGTTGGAACACTCAGTTTCAACTATACAGCTGTTTATTTGAGGTGAAGTTGAAGAATTTTGAGGTAGTTTTGCTTTTTTCTTATTCCATCCACTGTTTATAATGTACCAGTGCCTCTGGCAGCAAAATAGCCCCAGAGCATGATGCTACCACCACCATGCTTGAAAGTTGGTACGGTATTCTTAGGTTTGTAAGCTTCACCTTTTCTTTGTCATTGTGGCCAGATAGCTTAATCTTTGCCTCATTTGACCATAAAACGTTTCTTCAGAAGTCAGTTGGCTTTTTGACGTGGGCAGCTGCAAATTTGGGTCAAGCTTGAAGGCATCGTTTTTGGAGCAGAGGCTTCTTTCTCTGCACCCTTTCTTTGTGGACAGAGGTGCTGGTATTCCAGCAGTTTCATGTTCATGGCAGGCTTGAGCCTTGGTGGTTCCTGGCTTGTTCCTGAACATCCTAACCAATTTCCTCTCTCTCGGCACATTGGTGGGACATCCATATAACTTATATAGAATTTTTGAACTAATAACCTTGGAATCTGCAGTTGTTTAGAAATTAATCAAAGAGACCTTCCCAGCTTGTGTAAATCTAAAATTCTCCTTCGATCTTCACTGAGTTTCTTGGATTTTCGTCTTGTTTTGAGTATGAGATGAGTGCTATCAAACAAATCCTTAGCATGGCATGGCAACTGTAAATGCAGTTTTTTTTTCCAGTGTCAAAAGCCAACTCTGAAGCTCCATGCGGGGAACCTGTCTAATATTGTAGGCTCTTTACCTTACAGTAAAAAGCACCTTGAGATGACTGCTGTTGTGAACTGAACTCTATTGACAACAACAACAAACTACAACAAAAGCCATCACTTCCATTTGGACTTCGGATTCTTTCTTTTTCAGATGCTGATGAACCCCAGCCTCATCTTCCGGTGACGGCCATGACAACTAGAGCCAGTTCAGAGGCAGCTAAACCCGCTCAGTCTGCAGCACCTAAAGCAGCAGGCGAAGCCGGAGAATATCCTTTTATAAGAGGTCAGTTAGTTTCTCTTTATGATTATTTGTTAGGATGCTAACCTTCAGGACATGGAGATCCATCCAATAATACAAAAAGTATCAGGTCAGGGCGCCTGGAGGAATTTAGTCCTCAATTAAATATGAAAATGTCTATGCATAAGTGGCCTTGATTTTAAATACAGAGAGCAGAAGTTCACCTGTCATTCAAGATATACAATTTAGCTGATACCATGAAATATATGAAGTGCAAAATAAACACATAAAGTCATTTTTAGTTCTTTAGTTTTAATTCATTGACGAGGTGTCGTCTTTTTTCACAGTCCGTAGATATTCACCAAACTCCTGGATCAATTTAATTTTCTGTTGGTTACAAAATCCACCTTTTTTTTTTTAGCTTAGTTATGATTTCATCAGCAAAAACAAACTCACCTACGACAAAGTGAGGAAAACAGAGTGAGGCATCATCCGTGTCAGCAGTATCAGACGGTCTTTACACCCCTATACTGTGACAGAGAGGTGCAGTACTTTCAACAAATCCATTCTTTTTTTCTTGGCTTGACAAAACCTAAAGTCACACTAAGAGACAACGGGTACGCTTTCTGTTCCAGGCTCTGAGCGCTCTATGTGTAATTTCATCGTTCATGTGCTCAAAATTGGCCAGCTGAGTGTTGCCTACTTCAGTCAGACACATCATCAGAGGAGCAGGGGATAAAGATACACAAAAAAGATTTTAAAAATAAGAATGAGACACAAAGGGTGATGGAGAGAGTAGAACAGCAAGAGTGCAGCACTGCAGAATACCTTTAATCTTTTGATCTATTTATTCTACTCTCACGGCTGCCATTTATTTCTAACAGGACAGCTGATTAGAGGTAATAATTCAATTTAACACTGAAAGCTACTCGTGCGTATTGCTCTAGCATGAAGTATCCAAAGGTAATAGCTAGCATTAGCACAAAACTTAATTAAATAATTGACAAAAAATAGTTTCCTCCTTTTTATGATGGCATGCCAACAAACATGCTGATGTTTCCACCTTGTTACGTTCGTTAGAGCTTGAAGCGAAATATATACAGCAATTTGGCAAAAATAACATCAGTGCCAGTTTGTGCTGCTGTAGCTTAACGACACGACTTCCTTTTATTTAGATAGTGAATTATAGATCATCAGGTAAATCCAATTCAATCCAATTTTATTTATAAAGCACTTTAAAATACCCAGCACAGGACCAAAGTGCTGTACAGAAAATAAGTTAAAAACAATAGAATAACAGAAAACAGCAAAAATAAATAAATAAAACACCTAATACATGAAAAATTAAAACAGCCCTATATTATAAAACAAGATAGAACAACATAGACTCAACTAAAATAAAACTAAAAAATAAAACCAACATCTCACATGGTGTCAAAGGTCAGGGTAAAGAGGTGGGTTTTCAGGAGTGATTTAAAAACAGGCAGAGAGGAGGCCTGTCTAATCTCTAAAGGGAGATTGTGCCACAGTTTTGGAGCTGCTACAGCAAAAGCAGGATCTCCTCTAAGTTTACGCTCAGTCCTGGGTACATTCAGGAACAGCTGTAGTAAAAAATGTTCCTGCAGCAGAGAATCCGTATCACACTTACAGCATGCAAAATATGAAAAGGATCATCAAAAATGTGGTGCTTACAGATGATTTCACACAGAAACTCTGAACATATTTTAACACAGCCAGCTCCGACACTGTAAAAAAAAAAAAAAGTTTGTTAAAAAACGGTAAAATGGAAGCAGAAATAAACCGTAAAATCCAAAACAGTAGATCTCCGTAGTACAAACAGTTAGTGGCTGTAAATTAAGAAACAAGACATCATTTTAATTTTTACCGTCATAATATGTAGACATATTTTTACTGTGAACATATTTTTTTCGCTAAAATTTTCCTGCATATGCTACAATGTCACAAGTAAGAGTTAGTTTTTGTCTGAATTACATATTTTACAATTATGTCTAAAACATTTCTACAGAAAGAAGATGTCATGTTTGTTAAATCATTTTGATTTCAAGGTAACATATATGTATTAAAACTTTAGCAATTAGTTTATTAATTAGCTGATTCACAAACATTTATTCAGCGACTATTTTGATTAATGGTTTCAGTCGCTTTCAGAGGGAAAGATGCAAAACACTGCTTTTAAGATTAGAATTAAAACTTTCCTCTTTAACGCTTATAGTCAGGCCTGGATCAGGGCTGTGGAGAAGTGTCTTTAAGTGTTTTACACTTTAGGTTTTTTAGTGATTTAGGTTCTTTCCTGTTTTAATGCTGTATCGTCTCCATCTGTGCAGGTGGAGCGAAGGAACAAAGGCCCCAGGCATCCCAGGATCAGTCAGCCTCTGTGTCTCAGACTCTCCCCCATCTTCCTCTCACAGTGTTAACCAAAAGCAGCTCTGACACTCCTGCTTCATCTAAATCTGATCCCAAAGCGGTTTCAGGGCCAAACCCTTCGATGCCAGAGTCACCGACGATAAAGCGCGGCGAATATCCATTTAGACGTGGTGCGTGCACTGCCGAAGTATCAGCAACGGTGTTTTGTTTGGCCCCCTATTTTTAAAACACGCTTTATTTCATCTCCTCTTTAGACACCGGTGAAGCAAAGCCCCACTCGCCTCTCTCTGCCATGACCAAACCCAACACGGAGTCTTCTTCGTCTGCTTTAACGGTTCAGTCTTCAAGCCTTTCAGCTTCACAGGACGCTGCAGTGAAACCCGGAGAGTATCCCTTTAAACGTGGTGAGTCTGACCGAGGTCGTCTGCTTCTCATCTGTTCCTATTTCCATTATTTTTACAGTTATTTTTACCTGTTATTTGTTTTTATGTTGTATCTTCCTTTAACTCTGACTCTTGTTTTCAATTTAGTGCCAGTACTTAAGACACCCAGCCCCAGTTTAAAGAGAAGTGTGAGCTTCCCTCAGTCTGCAGGTAAAACTTCTTCAGGCCTATTAAAACAGATAAAAGAAGCTTGTGAGTTCTCTCTGGTTATGTCTTTTTATCCTACTCATTACTTGTTCCCCCCCCCCCCTTTTTTCTTTTTTTTTTTTTTTACAGAAAAATTACTTCCCTCCAAATCAATCATAAAATCTGGCTTCTCACCTAATTTGGAGAAGTAAGTTGTAATCAACAGCCCTGATTAATCTGAATGGCTGCTTCAGTCAAACTTCATCCAACTCCATCCTGATGTTTCGTGTTGTCATCCGCTGTTTCTCCACAGGCGAGCGAACAAGCCAGTGGGGGGCGACTTTAAGCAGGACATGATGAAGTCCCAAACGCTTCCACGCTCCAATGGCGCTCAAGCAAAGCGAGCCTTGTTTGAAAGGATGAACTCAGAGCCTATAAAGTAACAGAGTACAAAATAAGTTCTGCTTTTTCACCTTTTGTCACTCTTTCTTCTGCCATAAAATAAGCTGTGTTTGTCTCCAACAGGCCAAAAGACTCAAAGCCTAAACTGAAGCGGTCTCAGAGCTTTGGCGTGTCCAGTGCCAGTGGTATAAAACAGATCCTCTTGGAGTGGTGTCGCTCCAAAACCATTGGCTATCAGGTATGACAAGCTGGATATACATTTCTGTTCTCTTCCTGTTAGTAGCACTAAAATGATTTTTTCTATCATTATTTTTAAAACTTGAACATTTGAATAGCTTCATTGTTTGTGACAGCTGGGGGAAAAAATAAAGGTATAAAACTACCATTCTGCTCCAGTACTGTATCTGATGGTTATTTTCACAGACTGTATATAAAGGATGGGTGTAGTCACCATGATGTCACCCACTGGTTTCTGGACGACAGACATCTAAAAGATAGATGGAAAAGATGGTTTTGGTTAAAATGTAACCCTTTCCACTTGTTTTCTGGGCTAACTGTGGAAATGCCTTGAACCTGCATTCTTCTTAACGGCCACCAGGGGGAGATAAGTTTTAGTCTTACTGAGGTTGTTCCAGAGTTGCCCGCCATATCCTCCTGAGAACCAGCCTATTCATTTATGTCCTCTGTAATGGACATTTGTTTTCGGTCTATATCTTTTGACTTATTTGAGCTATCCTAATAAGTCCTGATCTACTAAATAGAGGACATCCTGGTCTTTCCATTGATATCTCATGTGTTTGGGTGGACTCTTAGCTCCAAAGAGGAAGGAAATCACAAAGTTCAATGGGAAGATTCTTTTTTTCTCGGTTATCAGGAGGGTTTTAGATGTGATACAACCACTGGTGCTGTGGAAAAATGTCTATTCCCTGACTGATTGACAATATTTCCTGGAGGTTTCTGGCTCTCACTGGGTGAAACTGGGTTCAAAGAAGGTCCTTCACAAAAATCTTCCTAGTGGTTACATTAATTGCGACCAGATTGCCCCTGATGTCTTTAGTTTTTTGTGTTTGTCTGCAAATACTTACTAACAAGTAGCTGAGCAATAGTAAAACCTGAAAAAGTGCAATACAAACTGTAAATCAAGAAGGTTCATCTTCAAAATAAAAGTTTCACCTTAGTGCTGCAACCAACATGTTTCAAAAAGTGGAGCTTTTACTTGGAAGGCAAATTGTCTGCGTTTTTGGTCTGTGTTGCACTTTTTCAAGTTTCACTACAGCTTGGAGTGTAGCTAGACGGTGTTTTAGAGAAGTCCATCACTTCCATTCAAACTATGACTGCAGTCATTTTTGCCAGCCAGTTGGGGAATACATACCTTTCGCTAGCAGCAGGAGTTTCCAGATGGTTGGGGACTAATCTATAGATCTGTGTGACAGAGGCTTTGGCAATCATTTTTGTATCAACCTCCGCCTATCACTTACAACCAGTTGGTTGGCAATTTTTCTCGTCACTTGGTCTTACACTGTCACTGTGAGTTTCACAGTGGTGGGCAAGTTAACGTCACAAGGTTAGTGGTTACATGTCTGCAAAACCTCAGTTAAAGACAGTAAAGACACTGCTTTGAGCACCGATCTGAAAACACCAATCTCAAGGCTTCAGAATGGGACCTGGCAAACCAGTGGTTGACCTCTGGCTGCTGCACTCTGGACTCGCGCTAAGTTCTCAGCTACCGCTAGAAAGCTTGGTTAATAAGCTGTATCCATAAAGAGGTTCATAGCAAAGCAAAGATTGAACTTTATGGACGGGCGGTCTTCACCTCCTGAGGTTTCTGGCTGGTAATTTAATCAGGAAGAGATACTGTGTATTAGTGAATATTGCCAGCTTTGCTCTGAGTGAATAAATAAATGAAAAAGAAACACATGACTGGTTATTTTCTCTCAGAACATAGATATTCAGAACTTCTCGTCCAGCTGGAGCGATGGGATGGCCTTCTGCGCCCTGGTCCACTCCTTCTTCCCTCTGGAGTTTGACTACAACTCTCTGGACCTTTCAAACCGCAAACACAACTTAGAGCTGGCCTTCACCACCGCAGAGTAAGCTGGCTCGAAGAGCCACTGAGTGACTGTGTGCACTGTGATAAAAGGTCTGTTTTAGGTGGAATAATAAATTGCTGAAGCCAGGAGAGGTGACAGTCTTGCAACAAAAAACTAAATTTACCAGGTTTAACCCTGTAATGCCAAGTGTATCGTATTTGATACATGAATTTATGAGAACGTTACGTCATCAGTGTAATTTTTAACCCTAACCTACTTTGGTTTGTTGCAGATTTAAAAACTGTGAGGAATAAATTGCCCAAGTGGTTGGATATAGCAATTATTACAAAAGTTAAAACTAATATATGCATTCTGATACTTACAGAAGGCTTGATAAACAAAATTACAATTTTCTGCCGATTATTTCATGGTTCAGGTTTTACTGGATTAAAATAATTAAGGGAAAAAAGCTTGATATAATTTGGAAATATAAAATCATAAATTTGTGAGAAAACACAAGGGAGATTTGAATTTTAAGGCCTTACATGTGAGAAGTAAATTCAAAGAGTCTCAGTGAATATTGGACTGGAATTTATCGCCTTATTCTCAATGAATATCACTCTAAAAAATGGTTTCTGGATTACAGGTTTTATCATCTAAAAATCCTCCAGGTTATAGTTCTTAAATTAATCACGTTAAACCCAGAGATTACACGTTTTAATTTTTCACAAAAATGCTTTTTTTTTTTAAATTTATTTGTATTTTTTATTTTATTTGATTTATTTCATTTACGTAGCATAGCTCCAATAGGAAATCATAGTGGTGATTCCTTTGTTTTGCTAATGTTTTCAAACGCAGTGCTAATTGCTAAGTGTCTAATTTTTCAGTTAATAATGATTCAAACACGGGCAGGTTCATACTGAGCAACAGTGACAGGAAAGAATCTGGAGACAGACGGCGGGGTCGGTGGGACAAGTTGGGATGGAGGCAGATGATGTAGCGAACCCTAAAAGAGAACAGCCGAAAGAAGAAGATAAATGTATCAATTTAAGCACTAAAAGTGCGTTCATGATTTTGGTTAAAATGTAACCTTTTCCACTTGTTTTGTGGACTTGTTACCTTGGTTACCATAGGGAAGCATCCTCTCTCAAGAATCCCATGAGTACTTCCTGTTTCAACATCACTTTCAGCATCAGGATGACTGTTACAAGAAAAAAAAAGGGAAAATTTAATACCCAAACAAATAGATTACTTTTCATTGCTAATTGATAGTTTAGTCATGAAATTAATAATAATTGATAAATCATTAGCTTTGTTTGTGTAGTGAAGATCACCCTTTGAATAACAGCATTGCTGAAGGTGTGGCCACTGGAGATTTATTCATTACATTTATTAACTCTTTAAAAAAATTACGTGAGAGGGTTTTTTTGTTTGCTTAAATCCTAAACAACTTTGAACTATGTAAACGTGACACTGGCAACAACAGCCACTAGTTTACTCCTATTTTACGTTGCATTGATTTGCTCATAAAACATAATAATCTACAGTCGTACACATTTGGATGTGCTTTAAAAAAAGAGTGGCTGTTTTAGTTTTTGTTCATATGCAAATACATTTATTGCTTATTGAACTGCTTTCTGTTTTATTCACCTTTATTTCTGTTTCAGAGAGCAGGCTGACTGTCTGCGTCTGATCGAGGTGGACGACATGCTGGAGATGGGGGACAAGCCAGACCCCATGTGTGTGTTTACATACGTCCAGTCTCTCTACAACCACCTGAAGAAGTTTGAATAACTCTTGAATCAGAGCACGTCCCGAAGCCTACGCGGCGCTGACCACGGTGTGCTGTGAACACTTTGAGCCTAAAGTGAAGCAAGCTAACAGGAAGTCTCAGTTGTCTGTGGCCAATCACAAATATGTTCATCAGTTTTATACTGTGTGTGTGTACCTGTACTCACCTGCTTCCCACAGTTTCTTCAGGATTTATAGTGGATTTCTTAAAATGTCGTTTCCTGTGGCTGTTTCACATCAAATAAGGACACAAACATCACATGTAATAAAAGGAAGTGTTGTCTGCAAATGAGCAATGTCCTTTTCTTATAATAGGCTGCACACTGGCTAATGTGTGTGTGGGGTGTAACTTTAATACTGTACTTTAATGCTGTAAATATTGCGATTATCAACAATTTCCCCCTTTTTTTTTTTGCATATTTGGCACACTTACATGTTTCAGATCATCAAACAAATTTTATTTAAAAGATAACTTGAATTAATCCAAAAAAAGCTATGCAAACCTACCTGTCCCTATGTGAAAAGGTAATTTCCCCTAAATCTAATAACTGGTTGTGCCACCCTTCACTAAGAACTGCTTTTGTAACCTCCTGGATGAGTCATTGATGCGCTCTTGGAGTCATTTTGATATGTTGGCCACTCCTGGGAAGATTCACCACTGTTCCAAGTTTTCTCCATTTGTATACAATGGCTCTCAATGTGTTTCACTGGAGTCCCAAAGCCTTGGAAATGGCTTTGTAACCCTTTCCAAATCGGCGATGTCCCTAACTTTGTCAGACAGGTTCTGTTTAAGTCAAGTCTTGATTCAATAGATGTGGCAGTAATCAGGCCTGGGTGTAGCTGGTAAAACTGACCGAGGTTAATTCATTATTTAATTTGTGATTTAAAATACGGGAAGAAATTAAGCATCAGATTAACTAACCTGAGAAAAAGGCTAATGAGATTTAAGATCTTTATTAATATTTTGTTTTCCTTCTTATAGAGGCATACTTATTTGGTGCAAGTCAATTCAAGGACGATATTAATATATAAACTAAAGTTTATATTAAGTTTATTTTGATCTCTTAAAGAATGCTAAAACCCCCCAACAACAAACAAACCCAAAAGCTGTATTTTACGATTTTCACAATGTTAACGCTTTTTAACTTCTATGGTGCGTTTGTTGTTTCAACATAAACTTGCGATGAGCGATGCTTGGCTTCCAGTCATGTCAAGGATTTAAATTTTGGAAATTTGTAAGCTAAGACAAAGACGACATAATCAGCAAAAAACAAAAGCAAACTAATATAAACAGAAGGCATCCGCATTAAATGTAGCCGTAATTTAAACGGAGATGAAAGACCGTTTGGTAGATTTCCAATCTTTTAATGGGCGTGAACGCACCGCTTCCCATTGACCGGGCATCCCTTCCGGTAGATGAGGTCAACTTTTCCCTAGATCCGCCATTTCAGCTTTGGAGTTTCTTGTTGCACGATAGTTATGATTTTTTTTAGTTATTTTAAACAACAAAAAGTAGATCATTCTGATTTGTGGTGCAGAATTCGTTCCGCCGAAATAAACCCCTTGATATTACGCTTAGACGTTACGAAAATCGTGCCGTTGTGACGTTTTTCCAGCGGGAGTGTTAGTCAACCAAAGTTTTTGTATGAGTTGCGGATAGGGAGAGGCGAAGGGGAAAGGCCTCAAGCCTTGGACGGGATTTCACAGCCATGGCCGGTAATTTTGATGCCGAAGACCGTGCAAGCTGGTATTGGGGGAGACTGAGCCGCCAGGAGGCGGTTTCTCTTTTACAGGGACAGAGACATGGTGTTTTCCTCGTGAGGGACTCGATAACCATCCCCGGAGACTACGTGCTCTCCGTGTCGGAGAACTCCAGAGTGTCCCATTATATCATCAACAGTATCAGCAACAACAGACAATCTGGATCAGGTAACGTTGGTCTACTTCTCACTTTAACTGAACTTGATCCTCTTCGTGTTCCCTTGGCTCTAACATAAGGAGTACTTTCATTTTAAACCTGCTTTGCTAGGATTTAGCTCACTCGCTCTTCAAGCAGCGCCAGACTCCCTTTAGGAATTGTGTAATTTATCAAGACAGTAGTAGATCCACAAATATATCCTGGTTTTACCAAATAAATTTACAATCTTTTCGCGTTTTGGAGGCTTCCTTTTTAAGTCGGCGTATTTGTAATAACAAAAATCACCACTCTGTTCAACAAAACGTTATACATGTGGTTTACACACCTCGCTACCGCCAGACTCCCATTAGGAATTGTCCAATTTAAAACATCTGAGTAACTCCACAAGCACTCAAATCTTACCATTATTCATTTTTAGTGTTTTTGAAGCTCAGTTTTGAAATCATTATTCCTATAATAATATAATCTTAGATGTAAAACAAAACTTTGTAGGTATGCTGTACACACCTCTTTCCGCAAGCCACGCCAGACTACCTTTAGGAATTGTCCTATTTAACAAGATTTCACTAAATCCAAAATGTTTTCACTTAGTTACCATATAAATCTACATCTTTCTGGGTTTTTAAAGCTTCTTTTAAAAGTCGGTATGTATGTAATAAATGTCCACTATTTACCCCGTCCACAAAGTCCTCAAGCAACATTGAACTCCTTTCAGGAATTGTCTAATTAACATTACTTCCCTAAAGGCACTAACATATACATACAGTAACATGTAGGTTTATAACTTTCCGTGATTATTAAAGCTGTCTTTTAAAACCAGTATATAGTTTTACTAAGTTCTGTGAGCCAGTGTTGCTTTTAACTGAAAAATGAAGGTGAGTAGTTTTATTGAATCTAATCCCCATGTGTGGTTGATGGAGGCTTCTTTAAAGGATAATAAATAACCGCATTTTAGTCATTCAGCCACTGTTTTTGTTAAGGGTAATATATTTTTTGGCGGTGTTTTGTCCCTGTTTAGCAGCAGGACTACCCTTCAGCAGGTAAAGAGGTAAGGTGAGCTGGTGTGAGCAACTGTTATTACTACTACTGCTGCTGCTGCAGGGGTTGAATGAACTGGGGAAGTTCCGCTGTCACAACGGGGGGATGACTGGTCAGATTGGTGCTTCAGGAATGTCTGTGATCAGGCCCTATTGCACACACACACACCCCTACTTGCAGGTTTTGCCGTTGTGCTTGAGGCCCTTAATGGCTGTTGCGCAATCCTCGTCCTTTCTGAACTTCCCTGTGTCTTGTTTCCCAGTAGTAAATCAGGGGATGGCCTCATAGACGGTAAAAGAGACTGTACGCAAAATGATTCACCTCATAGTCGTCACATTTATTTTGAAATGACAAACAAGTGCTTAATTCAGCTGTGGTGCTGTTTGAGTCAGGACAGTTGAACTCAAAGTGACACAGTGTCATAATTGAGTCATTCCTGAATCCACGTCCTGCAGAAACTTGCTCTGCTGCTCTTCTCTTCTGTCGTTTATCTGGCTGTACCAAGCCCTCGTGGAAATTAGTGAATCAGTGAGAAGTAGGCTAGATACTGTTTGCCTTTATTGATGCATTGTCAATTTTATTATCCCTCAAAAATCAATCTGCTCAGGTCTAATGTGTCAGCTAGTTGCATGACAAATTCTCCCACAGGCACCAACAGCACAAACACAGTGGACAGCTCCACTTCAGTGGGTGTTTCTCTAACACCACCAAGTTTGTACTTGTGTGCTTGCTCAGTACACTATTTGGCAAATGTACTTGGGAATTCAGACTTCTGAGGATGGGAGGGAAGGGCACGGGACAGTCATTCTGCAGTTACGATCACAATACAGTATGATCACTATTAATGTTGCATGTCGATCTAAAGGAACCTACCTGCCTGTGGTCTTATTCATATCCGTTATTGTCTTCTAATATCAAGAGATTTATATAATGGCTTATTAAGTTATATTAGGTAACATTGATCACATGACTTTTTGCACACTTTCATTTTCTCTTTCACTAAAATGGTTATGTGTGCACAGCTTAAGGTGTTTATTAAACAAACAGGCTAGGTGGCAAAATTATTATTATTTTTATTATGAAATAGGGGTTTGTCCTGGTTCCTCTAATTTTTTTTTATTTTTTAGCAAGCTAATAAAGTCTCATTTCTTCCACCAGGATTGGCTCCTTCTCGGTTTCGGATTGGGGATCAGGAGTTTGATGGGCTGCCGGCTCTGCTGGAATTCTACAAGATCCACTACCTGGACACCACAACGCTCATAGAGCCTGTGAACAGAGGCAGGCAGTCAGGCCTCATCAGCCCCCCCGCTGTCGGACCTCCCCAGCAGACCGAGGAAGCAGAGTATGTCCGGGCACTGTTTGACTTCCCTGGCAACGACTATGAGGACCTCCCCTTCCGCAGAGGGGACATCTTGCGCGTGCTGGAGAAACCAGAGGAGCAGTGGTGGCACGCCAAGAACCAGGAAGGCCGAGTCGGGATGATCCCTGTACCTTATGTGGAAAGGTACCGACCCTCTTCGCCCACTGCAGCCAGTCTTAGTCCGGTCCCCGCAACAGGGACCGGACAAGGCGGGCATGTTGGCGGGGTAGCGGGCAGCACAGATGGAACAGGTTCTCCTCAGGCCACCGCTCTGGGGGAACCGGGCCCGTATGCTCAGCCTGTGGTCAACACTCAGCTCCCAAACCTACAGAACGGGCCGGTCTATGCCCGGGCAATTCAGAAGCGGGTGCCCAACGCTTACGACAAGACGGCGCTGGCTCTGGAGGTACTAATCTTATCAACAGTTACTTTCCTCTTGTTTATTGTGAATCACTCTCCCCTCCCTTATTTTCCACTTTCAAAAGGGTCCGAGCCGAGGCGGCGTAGATTGTCCCGATTGTTATAATGGCTTACTCATGCATGTGAGCACGCACACTGTGTCTTTACAAATGCAGGCTGACAGCGAGCATGAGGACATTCAGAGTGGAGACATAGATCCTTTACAGTGGCCTCTCTTCATGCACACACTGCAGCCCAATGGGTTAATGTGAAAGTTGCATTGAACATTCGTTACCACTGAGGTCCAGTGGAGCACAACGCTTTTAAGTTGCTTTGTGGTGATGTATTGAATAGTACATTCTACAGTAATCTGGACTCAGTGTCTACACATTGCAAACGTTTGCCGTTTGGCCAACTAAAATTTTAGCTTTTCCATTTTTTTTTCAGCTCTGATATCAGGGTTGGGTGATTTGCTCCATAGTCCAGTCATCCTGTTACCTGTGTGGGATTGCTAATTGTCAACAGCATCCGTGCTAGGCGGCAGAGGTTATCCACCCTCCATAATGCGCAGTGTTTGGCCCAAACATGCTTATCTACCTTCCTCGTATAGGTGTACTGTATGGCCAGTTTGGGTTGTTTTCTTATGTGTAGATCTCACCTGTCTCTCACACACAGCTCAGTTTTTCACTGACAAGTATACCGGGTGGGGAAAAGTCAAGGAGAAGATATAGGAGAGCATGTCCAGCTTAAACGAGTCCAACAGTCAGAAATATCCTACTGTTTTCTCTCATTTGACGATGATGGATGGTGTTCCTGCACCCTGCACACACATCGCTTTCAGAGCATCGCAAAAGTCCAGGTGTGAACCTGTGTGTGCACGCCCAGACACGTCTGTGTTGGAAATGGACGTTATATATAGAGATGTGATGTGAAACTGTAGTGAAGCACATCGCCGTGCATGTTGACCATAATCGGCGGCGTCCGTCGACGGAACTGTAGTTGATGTACTCCATTGAGCTGTAGCAGTGGGTTACAATCTGATTACATTAGTCTGTGATTTGGAATATGAACAGTTTATTCAGTTTAATGAAATTACAGCTAGTTAAACAGCAATACTGTGACCGCCGGACAGTAAAAATATTTCCAGGATTTCTTTTTATATGCAGGAGAAAAGATGTGAAGCTTCTGAGGAGTGATTCTGATTTATAGCACGAAGCTGGAAGAATGTGACAGTAAAGTGTAAACTCCTCTGGCCAGAAACAACAACCCACCACAGCGAGCATGATGGCAGGTCTGCAAAGCCAAATGCTGTGACGACATGATAACGTCCTTTAATCTAAGGCAGGGCCGTTAACTGGATTTTAATTTCATTACGATTGTTTCCAGCAGTTATGGAACTAAAAAACAAACAAACAGGGATTTAAAAATATTAATATTTCTGCATTTATTTTCCTTACAATGCTTCTGATTTCTTGTTTGCGTGTGGTATTAAATCAGGCACGCCTTTTGGCTTTGCAGCGCTGCGTTTTCAGTCGTTTGTAAATGCTTAAACTCGCTCGCTGCCTAAATGAGCGCGAGCCAAGACCATACAGACCTACTATATATAGGAGGTAACACTCACAGGTTTTCTGTAAGTAAAACCTGAGGAAGGTTTATTAAGAGCTGCCTCTGTTTCCGGATCACTGAGGATCTCTCCCGCTGTCTGTGTTTGGCGGCTTGTGGCCGTTGGTAGTTTGCTTTGATTTGCTGTGCAGGTTTCCCGAGGCGTGCAAGCTCATCCCCACCCAGGCCTCTGTTCTCCGGCGATTTCCCTTGAGACTCTTTCTTTATGGTGAAAAACACTCATTAGTCTGGACCCAAAACTCCTCAGTGGGTGACTTTGTGTCCCTCACCACCCAAACGAAAGATCTTCTGTGTGTCCTCATTACTCTGACAGAAATATGAAAGGTTTAGTGTTACACTGTAAACTGGGAAGTTCACAGGATGGAATAAGCAGTGTAAGAATTTACTTTCTACAAGGAGTAAATAAGTAATTTGTGAGTGTTTAAAAGGTAAAAACTTACATGTTTGGTAACAGCCCCAACACTGGCTGGAACTGATTTAACGGAAAAAAAATTAACAGTAATGATACGTAGTTCCGAAAGAAAGAAAAAAGACAGCTAAAGTAAATTTAATCTGCTTGGCGCATCCAGTCTTTGGATGAACTGCTGTCAGCAGAGCCCCCTGCTTAAAATCCACTGTTTATTTGACTCTCCTCTGTAAGGACAGAAGCCACTGCAGTGTTTGAATTATCACAAGTGGAAGATGGTGTGAGGTAAAGCAGACGAGATGGCATTACACTGTTTTATAAATGTCTGCTGTTGTTAAAGTGGTTGACAGAAATTTTGCAGCCAGTGTCCAAATATAGACTATTTGTGCATTTAATAAAGACTGAGGCTGGATTATTGGGGTGATACTAATTTCTAAGGAGTAAAAAGAAAACCTTTTATTAATGTATTAGCTGATATTGAATTAACTTTCATAGTATTTTGAAGGCCAATATACCCAAATCTATATCTAATTTATGAAAAATGTGAATTGCATCTGGTGTCCTCATTTCCAGCTTCTGTGTCCACTAAAATGACCTTCATGGGATAAATATGTCACTCACGCTAGGAAGGAAAAATTCAGCCAAACATGAACACAGCATCTCGTTGAGTAAATGAAGCGGATCAAACTGGCCGGATCTGATTATCAGATGAAAGCTGACGAATGTGGAAGTCCTGTAATTTGGCCTGTATGGTTTCTCTGCTCTGCAGCTGTAAAACGAAGATGGGTCAATCAATGTCACATCAATGCATTTCTTTCTGCAGGCTTTGATAGAAATCAGACACTGAGGTTGTATTGATAACTTTGACTTGCATGTGTCACAGTTTATTTAGAGCGTGAAGAGGAAGTGTAAGGATTGCAGAACATGCCTGACTTTTCTTTTTTTTTCCTAAATTTGACAGGTGGGGGACACCGTAAAAGTGACCAAGATCAACGTGAACGGCCAATGGGAGGGTGAATGCAAAGGCAAACGAGGCCACTTTCCTTTCACCCACGTTCGGTTGTTGGAACAGTACTATCCAGACGACGAGAGCTGAGAAGCGCAGGCGCTCCCGTCACCTCCAGCACATCCCCTCGCGTTCAGTTTCGTCATGCTGGAATAGAAGAAGATTTCTGCAAGCACACAATATATGAAACTCTGAGCTAAACTGGTCAGTGTTTCCTGCCCACCACAACATATGATGTGTTGGCTGATCTTGTCTAATGTCTTTTTAATGAACCCCAGTCATATTAAGAGTTTACCCTGTGGTCGGACTGATATCGGTTTGCCTGCGTTGTCAAACATCACTGCTGGCTTGCCCTTCATCTGCAGACACACTGAAGTACATGGCAGCATGTATTGGTTCACCCAGGATGACACTGGAAGGTCCGTTAACGGTTTGACGAGAAAGGCGTGTATTTAACCCTTTTGAGGCGACCAAGAAACAAACAAGTCAAGAACTTGCTAAACTTTTTTGTATAATCATAGTTTAAAAGATATAAGAACAATTGGATTTTGCTTTAGCGTGCTTACACACCTCAAGTTTTCACTCAGGTTGGAGGAAACATGGGGTTTTTATCTTAACCAAAACCTGCAGTCGTACTCGGGTGCAGGTTTTCCAGTTTAAAGTAACTAATATTTAATTTTAATACAAATCCAAAAGTTAAACCACTGTTTAAATACATGTGATCAGATAAACTGTCACAGTGATGTCCTGATCAATCTTTGTATCCAATCTCTATAATTATGCAAGAATGGGGTAGCCAAAGTAGTTGGTATGAGTGAAACCTGAGGTTTGTTGTGCTTATGCAACAGTTTTTCCTTAAAACGTAAACTTTTTAATCGTTTTTAATCTTATTTCCACCCGTTGGGCACAGTTGATATAATATCAGGCCCAGCCAATAACCTTAACACATTTCTTTATTAGACTAGCTAATGATGACGTCTGCCTGTAACCACAGCTGTTACTGTCAAGTCCACATCTTTTTAACACCGAGCCCCCAAAGTCCACTAATGCGAGGTTTGTCTTTTTGAGCAGTTATTAAGATGTTTGCTCTGGATTAAAAGTTATCCAGACTAGTGTGTTGTTTGCACATGATCAAAACTTGCTTGAGCAGGGACGTATCTTCACTCTGGTGGACTTTAGCTCTGTGTACTTGTAGTAAATTTGTGTAAACTGGAAATGTCAGAGCCAAAATACAGGTATCAAAGCCCCCCCTCCCTTCGCTCAGAGGGCGTTGATGCTACACGAGTGTATTGATTCTGAGCATGTTGATCAAACACAGCTAAACCTGTTAATACCTCCTATTTAACAGAGGTATTAAATTGAAAACGTATTAAAGACGGCACAGGTGACCGATATCAGTCAAACCCTGCTTTACATGCTTCCATCCCAGTATTGAAATCATCACATCACACAGCAGAGTCATCCCCCTCCTCCTCCTCCTCCCCGTTGTATCCGTGCATCTCCAGCCACTACCTTTCACTGACACCTGCAGGAGGGAAATGGAGATAAAACGGGAGATAAAACACTGCGGCTCTCACAGATTTGTGTGTCTGTGAGAGATTTTTTTGTTTGCTTGTGCTAGACTGTGAACCTCGGAGTGAAACCAACAAAGACTTTACCTGATGACTGTCCTGTGGAGACAGCGTCACCACTTTACCACACCCTACACTACAAACCAAGTCCTCTTTTTTGTTGTTGTTGTTGTTGTTGTACAAAAAGTGGAAAATAATATTATAGAATTAACTCTATATACATGCACACCTTACATGCTAAATACTGTAAAGATTTCCCCTCTTTATGCTGATTTTCTCTTACTTTTTATGGCCAGAGAGTGTACACCTTTTTTATTTTTCTCTTTTAAGACGCAGAAATGCGAAAGAACAAAACGAGCACCCTGTCACAGAGGAAGGAACAATCCCGTGAGGCTGCTTTATTAAAGGATGCAAGGAGAAAGGTTGAGGGATTTTATTTTTGTCCTCCTGGTGGGCTGATACGACAGTCATTCGGAGACGCTTTTAAGATAAAATCCACCACTAAAAAAAAGGTATTACTGCTAAAACGGACATGTTTTTTCATGTTGTTTCTCGTGCCATAAGGGTGCCATGGATGGCATTTGCTGTAACTTTGTCATGTTGAGCACACAAAGCTTTTATGAACATTCGCAGTCCTGCTGGCACCGTGGCATTATAAATAGAAACCTGAAAGTCATCTGTTACTCAAGGACATGTTTGTTCTCAGAAACGAGGAGAGGAATCAGCAACTTGGGATTATTATTATTATTTTTTTTTTGTTAATTTTGTCGTTAGTACAGACTTGACAATGGTTGTGAAATGTGGTGAGTGGCATTGAGACTGATAAAACAGTGTGTGTGTGTGTGTGTGTGTGTGTGTGTGGGAGGGGGGAAAAGTCTTAAATTGGGGGTGTGATTGGTTGCACCCTGTATTTTTACCAGGTCAGAAACTCATTTATCATCTTTGTCAGGATGCATTCAAAGATTGAATTGCTGGCAGTGCTTAACTGAAACAGGAACCCCTGCTGCACATAGATTTTTTTGTTTTGTTTTGTTTTTCTTGGTCACGAGGGAGGGTCCGCATCCTCCGCGGACCTGCCTTATATTTGTTCTTGGAAAAGATGAGAAGTTAAATTGGGAAGTGACTGGCTTGAAGTTGAAGTCTCGAGGACACACCCAGAATTGCATGTTATCTTTCTGGTTCTCCAAAATAAAGAAGTTCAGACCTGCCCTGGAGCGAAAGCGATAAATGATGCCTACGTGTCCCTCCTGTGGTTATTAGGGGACGGAGGATGAGAAGGTGTTCACCTCACACCTCGCAGTATAGATCTGGGGTTTTCAAACTCTGTGGGAGGGGAAAAGTTAGCACCCCACAGTTTGAATTTGTCAGTAATATGGAAGACTGGTCCAAAAATGAATTTTTATCTCAATGGAGATGGTGCAGTGCAACTAACAGACTCCCTAAAATACACACAGAAGTGTTTTTCACCTTATTTCCCACACTTGTGCAGTTTGAGAACCACTTATGTCGACCCCAGTGTTAGCGACGCCTGCCTTCTCTCAGATAGTATGGAACTAAACTCGCCACGTCGCTCTCAGAGCATCCAAAAACAGACACGTGCAGATGTTCCAGTGTCAGGGTAGTGTGCTCGGTGCGGAAACAGTCAGTAACTGTTACACTTTCACCTGTGAATAAACCGCTTCCTACATAAATGCATTCCCCCAGGAGGTAACTGCCCCCTACTGTCCAAACGTGTACAGTAGGGGGGGCAAAAGAAATGCTTAAAAAAGAAAGAAACACTGACCTTAAATTTGGAGAAATGAGGGGACAGATCAGTTGAGTAATTGGAGGTAAACAGAGAACATTTGTCTGCTTTTTTTCTTTTCCCTTTCACTCTTTTTTTTGTGTGTAAAATACCAGTAACTGTATGACAGCAGTAACTGTAAGCTAATCACTTGCATACCTGTCTTAAAGGTTGTAACTTGTGTCAGATTTTTTATATTTTTTTCTTTAGTTTAGTAGCTAGTAGCCAGAAAGGGTTTGTTAATTTCACTTTCGTTTTGAAAGCATTTAGTTAGTTTGGTTTTTATTGGTTTCACTAGTAGTTTTAGTCATTAGTCTTTAACTGGCTGTCTTAATCTTTAATTTATTATTATACAGGGGTGTGGTTAATGTTGACAAATATGACCAAATAGAGCAAAAATGAAATCATCTCTGCCTATGTTAGTTATTGTTTGCTTTATTATTTCACACACACTTTTTTTAAAATAAGAAACCAAAAAAGAAAAAAATCTTTCACCACTTCCTTCTGCACAGGTTTGTGTGGTTGGGCAGAAAGAAAAGTAGTGCCCTACATGAAGCTTCTCACAACAAAGTAGTTGGGGATTTATTTGGTTTTATTTTATTTTCTGTGTGTGTGTGGTTAACAAATGATTATGATTCTTGGAAGGAGATGTCGCTGATGTGCTTTTCATACGAATTTCTGTGCGCTTGGCGCTTCACAGGGCGAGTCCAGTTTAGTTTATATTCAAGAGAAGGCAGACGTCTCCAAAACACGATGCTGATAAACGGCCAACTGCAAGAAGGTGAATCAGAACTTTAAAAATACCTGTAATAAATCTATAATAATGATGCAATCAGAGGCACGTTTATTGATAAAACCTACTGGGGTCCTTAAAGTGCTTTAAATGATCGCAGCTGTGTGTTGGTGGGGAGGTTGGACACAATTTTCAAACACATTTAAGAGTGCAGAAGCTGTGTTGAGTTTACATTGTGTGTAATTTTCCTTCATATTTCTTTTGTTGAGATTCAGATTTATGGAAAATATTTTTGTACACCTCCATTAATGTCATGTTTTATAACCGTATACAGTATGTACAGCCCCGTTTGTGCTGCATTAATAAATCCATGCAATATTTCCACGTCCCAAAGGAGACATTTTTGAGTGCTTTGTGTGGAGCGTGACATAACTGAAACCTGCTGGTGCTGTCTTGGTGATTTTCGGGTGATATGAAAAGCTTCTTTTAAAAACGAATATAAAATCTGGTGTGAAATGGTGATTTTTATTTTTCGAACGGTCGTTTGTGATTCCTTTTCTGGTTTACTGCTGATTTTTGGGATGTTCACCTCACTGTTACTCAGTTCTGCCACATTAGTTAAAGACCGATCACCTACAAACATGCACCTTATCTAGTGGTGATACATTTTTCAGAACAAGCAAAAATTGTATTTCTTTTCAGGAGATTGTACAATGAGTCAAAATCTTTTATTTTGAAGTCAAAATTAGCTTTTTATCTTCTGTAGTGTGTAATCTATCAGTGTATCCTAGTCAATAAATATACACCTAATTGTCAGGGTGCACTTTATCGGTGTGTGAACTTATTCTGTTTATCTACATTCAGGGTTTATAAATGCTAAGTTTACTGTGTGCACATTCTACAGAAAAGGTTTGGAACCAATTTTTATTATTTTTTAGTTTTGTTGTTTATGGGCTAAAAAAAAAAAAAGATAATTAAACCAATTGTGAGTTAGTTTCATCTACATGGGGGTAATTTTTAGAGGCAGCCTGGCACTAACGGCAGGAGTTTTAATCGAAATGGCAACTTTATTCTCCAAATCTGGGTTTTATTCTCAAGATTCATAAATTATAAATAAAATATAAATTATTATATTTCCCAAATGTGTAAAAAACCAAAACCAACAATAATTTGACCCCAGCTCTTCTTTGTAGCAGCTTTGCACTGCAACCAACGAATCCAAAGATTTACATGATAAACTACATTACAGTAAATAAGATTGGTCAAGACTGTGTTGAATTCCCATTTTATTGTTTATACTGTAATTTATTGTTATTTGTAGGCAAGGGGCGCTGTGCCAGTTACAGTTAATATATATTTATGTTTATTTCGTTTTAATTGTTTTTGTATACTCAATTTAGTTTCAGATTAGTGGGTTTACATGTTTCCATTTAGTCTAAAAGTTTGGCTTTAGCTTTAGTTTTCATTACACAGCAATACAAACAGACTTGGACAAGCGGAAGAGGATGGATGGTGGGAATAATACAAACATTTGGGACTCAGTCACAAAGACATCCCAGTATCAATAAACACTGGGACTCAAGCCTCCTGTTGCTGGTTATGAAGACAAAAATTTAACATCAAAACATTAGAGTAATTTCTGGTCTATATCAATTTATCTTTGGTTTAGTACATTGTATTATTTAAGGTTAAGCTTCATTTAAAAAAAACAAAAACAAAAAACCCTTTCATATTTTTTCAGATAACTAAAATATTTCTTGACATTTAGCTTTAGTTCAGTTTTACTAACTTATGATACTCTTGGTAAAGTAATTATTAATATAGTTATTTGGAAAATAATAATAAAAAAAATAAAGTGCTTCTTTATGCTTTCTTAACATGTTAGATTGCAAATTCACTTGCACTCTTCAATGAATAGTGTAAGTGATTTGTTAAGGCGTTAACATTATGGTGTTGTAGGGTTTTGAATTTACTTTTTTTTTGTATTTTTCAATTTTTTTATTTGATTATTTTTCTATTATTTTATTTTTAAATGTATTTCATAAGTTTTTTTATCTTATATATTTTAGATTATTTTTAACTGTATTTCATTACTTTTTCCATTTATTTTTTAAATTATTTTCTTTAGCTTATTTTTAATTTTATTTATATTCCGGACCTTTTTAACTTATTCGTGGATATTCGTTCTTTGTTTTTTAATTACCTTAATTTTTTTTATATAACGTGATTTCAAGTTCATTTTTTAATTTCAGTTTTATTTAAATTTATTCACGTGACTTTTTTATTCATTCACGCACTTCTTTTTTTAAATCACTACCTTTATTATTGATTTTATTTGAATATATTTTATTGACTTGGCTGGAGGCTGTAGGCGTGGATGAGTCCGCTGCGTGGATTTCCCGGATGGAGCAGCGGCGCCATCTTTACGCCAGTGCTACCGGTGGCTCTTCGGTTCAGCGAAGCGACAGTGCTGTTGCTGATCCACCACCAGGAATCGCAGAGCAGCCGATAATCCTCCCTTTCCACTGGGACGCCACGAAAAGCCACAGTATCCGAGCACCATGGCGGACAGAGAGAACTTAGTATACCAGGCTAAACTCGCCGAACAAGCGGAGAGATATGACGGTAAGGCTGCGGACAGATATCGGTGGTTGCAGACCGCCTGGCCCCTCTTTCCCCCTCTGTCTCCCTGCGCAGGGGGTTTGGAGACGCAGGTGAAGCAGTTCACATTGATTTGTTGGGTGAGACGAGACAAAATGGCGGAGGTTTCCCCAGCCGAATGAAACAATATACGTTTAAATGTAGTTTTCAGCTCATGAGGAAGGCGCAGCCAGCGTGCTGGAAAGCGTGCCCCGCGGTGTGCACTGCTGCCAGCGAACATTTGTGTTAGTTACGCGGTGCTAAGCTGTTCTTCTTAGTTAGCGAGCTATTAAACGGCTAACTAGCTGGCTAGCCTTTCTTCAGCCCCGTCACGCCGAACTCCATTCAGAAAAACCATGACGAGCGCCCACACCCCGACAAACACGACCTGCAGCTCCGCTGACGCTGATCTTTCTGATCAATAACGAGTGGAAAAATCCCCAGAAAACGGCTCCAGTTATTGCTTACAAATCGGCCCCACAAAGGGTTTCAAGAGAAGCCCGTGTGGCAGTGAGTCTAATGGAAAACGTGCATGTAATTAAGCTCTTAAAATCACGTTTGAGGAATTTCTGTGCGGATCAACTTTTTTCTTCTTCTCAGAGGGGCTTCTCAATTTGCGCCGTAGCTGGCAAACTACAAGGTGTTTTTCAGCCTGGTCATTATAAGATGTTAGTCTTGTACCTAAACTGTAATCTTGATCAGAAGTCCAGATGAAGCAGTACCTGAAGAGTTTTAGTTTGCCTTTAATGCCTTTCAGTAATCTCAAATAAAATATATGTATTAGTAAATGTATACAGTCATGAGGCAAGGAGATCTTATTAGTATTGCCTGCCTTGCAGTTTCTTTGTTAAATTCCTCTTTCTAGAAACTGCACATTGCTATGCAACAAGTAAAACAAGCCAAAACAGCCACCACATACATGACACATTTCATTCTTCAATTAGAACAATAATTTACTCAGTTGTTTTAATAGAACTAATATTAAGCACAGAGGCGGTCTGTTTGTGCTGTTTTTGCCACTGTTTATAAATAAAGCTAACATCTCGTCTGTTGCTGCTAGTGTATAAACTCCATGTTGTGGCACAAATGAGTCAAGTTTTCAAGTGAAAACAGCTGTTAGCATTGAATTATCCTCACCTGGTTCCCTGCATAGACTGTATCAAAAAGATGTAAATATAGTGACATCACCCACTGGCATCTGAGGTCCTATTTTGAAGCCTTTCGCCATCGTGGTTTAAAAACGAATCAGATGTAACGAGGAGGGGGTGGGTCTTTACTGGCAAAATAGTTCGCAAATTGTTAGCCTTAACAATGAGCGTAATGATCTTTACAAGCCCTTGAGCCCATAAACTGAGCAGGAGCGTACTTGCGGCGAATTTCTCATGAACATCAATAGGATCGGAAGTCTATTTGTAGCTTAGCTGTCGCCGTCTGGTGGTGCAGATTGACTGCAGCAGACATTGCCTTTTTTTTCCAATGTGGAAGCTACGTCCATGTTTAAAACCATCTCTGTTTCCTTGTTACTGTGTTTTGGCGGAGCTGCAAAGCAAGTCTCCTTTTAAATAAACTGAAGGCAGTGCTCCTCAATTAGTTATTGTGGAGTCTTTCCACACTTTTGACGGAGCCCCTTCCAACAGGCTGTAAGTTAGCATTACCCAGCATGCCCTAGTTTACTCTTCAGATTATAGTGCCATGATGTTTGCCCTTTTTAAGAGCGCTAGCGCAGGATGTTTAATTCTTGCGTCATATGACTAAAACCGTGTGGAAGACAGATGCTCGGTTTGTCGCTCTGCATCGCTCCCGGTGGTCAGTATAGAAACCACAGCTGGCTCTTTGGCTGTTCTCCAGTTTATCAGTATTTGAAAGATTCGTGTCATGCGTGGAATTATGACCAGCATACCGCCCAGCCCTGGTGTAAAATGGCCTATCTCCTGCTGTGTGCAGGAATTTATGCGTGAAAGCATCACTGATGTGTTAAACTGTGCACTTTCCACACTCTCTCAGCTCCGTTTGTCTGGTTCAGAGTGTGAAAATGAACCTCTTTCTCAACAAAAAGTAACATTTCCCGTGTTTGTCTGCAGCTGTCGGTGTTAATTGCAGCCATTTGGTTCAGAGTGTCTGCCTCTTTTTTGTAGATGGGGCACAGAAATTTCCCTGCCGTCAATATAAATTTGCGTTTAATCGTGCATGTTATGGGTTAATCATTGTGCAAACAAACACGCCAGTGTCTGTGTTTGTGCTATTTTTAGGCTGGTCTGTCTTTCTGGGGTGCTGCTGCTTATAAAAAGCTTCCAGCTTGAAGTAAGTGAGGAAGAGAAACAAAGGCAAAAAGGAATAAAACATCACAGGAACAGGTTGCTGCACTGCAGGCAAAAGCAAGCTTTTCCTGCATGTAGCTGGAAAGTAACAATTTCAAACAAACAGAAATACGATAATGGCTAATGCATACTGGATTTGGCACTTACGCAGTGCTTTTCTACTATATTTAATGCTTCATAGAAGTATTTCTCCTATGCATAAGTGCTTTTAACCTAACATTTCCACACACTCACCCTCTGATGGTTGCATCAAGGGTAACTCGGGGTTCAATATATTGCCCCAAGAATACTTCAACATGCAGACTGGAAGAGTCACTCACCCAGTACTGTTGAGATGTCGACAGCACCCCCTGCGCCCGGTGTTTGGAAATCAATGATCGGACAAGAGCTTTCCTCTCGTCTGATCCACTTTTCAGCTACTGTGGAGATCTCCAGGCCTCTCGTTGAACATGTTGGCACCTGCAGGAGTTTTATGTGCTCAATCACTCATTTGACAGCATACTGAATAAAAAATTAAATTAATTTTGTAAATTTAGCACTATGGTAGAAGCAGCTGAGAGCAGACCAGCGGGCGCTTTACATGATGGACTTTATGGGCTGTGTCGAGCCCCTGTAGTTTTGGTTCCCAACCAAAATCCTAGTTGGCGGTGGAGTTTCTCTTTTCTAGTCAGTTTGAAAATTGGGTGTAGAAGAAGTAGTAGCCAGAAATGCACTAGAGGAAGCGGCAATACTGAATTGCCGGGCTGATGCGAGCTGTGGTTTCTAAGGAGGTGCACAGCACGATGTGGCTTAGACTTTCAGAAAGTTTGTGGTTATGATGTACCCATGGTGTAGATTCAAAGCAGATGTAGAACAGCCCTCACGTTAAATACATCTCTTATAAATTCTTTCATTTTTTTCCAAAGTTGAATACCTGAGCATTTAAGTAAATGAATAACGGTGTTACATAATTGAGATCACTGATAAAAAATTGAGTTTTTTAGTATTCAAACAGAGATGCATGTCACTTTTACTTACCTACCTACATCTTTACTATGATAGGGAGTAGCTTTGTCTGCCACCGCACAGCTAAAAAAAGGTCGTGAACGTCTACTGTGCTCGTGCAGATTCCTTTATATGACTTGGTGTCCAAATACAGCCTCTGGAGGCTTCACTTGAAAAATGCTTTAAAAGCACGAGGAGCTCACTGATTCGCTCTGAGAGCAGGCTGAGGTGGAGCAGCAAGTTGAGTCCTCCTGGTTTTTAAACCAGCTCATTGCTCCTGCTGACTGTATCTGATCATACGTCACAAACTGGATGATTGGCACTTGTATTTTCCCTCCAGCGCTGGGCTGGGCGACAAGGCAAGAAATTACATCCAAATTAGATGTTTTAATGTGGTGTGTGGCTTGTTTTAACCACTTTTTGTCCTTCATCCTGCCACCTTTGATGCTTCTTATGTAAGTTATGACATGCTAGAATAAAGGTATTTCTTTTTAAGTTGAAACAGATCCAGTTAATTTTCGGTGTTTGTGTTCTTGATTAAAGAGGCTCCACGTTGCCTCATTTATTTGACTCCTCGGGGAAGAAGCTCGTTGTGCTGATGAATTACTCCTGAGACAAGTGCCAGATCGTTTTGTTTTGCTGCCATGAATCAAACATGAAATGTTTTAAAGTACTGAAGATGATCTGGCTCTGCCCTCTGGTTTAATGTCCTGGCTCAGTTTCCATCGCCTCCCCGAAGGTGTCCACGATGGTAAATGTCTACATTAGAGGAGTTTATAATTGGGCAGCGTCCCGGGCTCTCCATTAATAAATCACTGAAGATGACAGAAACCTTTCAGGACTGAGCTAATGGCATGAAGATGTGCTTGTTTTTAATTTAAAAACAGTGAATGTTAATAACGGTAATGAAGACTCAGTGCTGAATATTAAAGCAGAAATATTTTCACATTTATCTTTTCTGTTGTTTAGCCCAGCAGAAAATTTCTCTTTATAATTCCAATCTGATGTAATGAAATTTATGCAAATTTCCTATTTTTGATCTTGAAATCTGCTAGAGTAGCTTTGCATGATTCACAGTTGAAAGTGATCATTATTTATTTTAAATATGCCCTCTGCCTGAACCAAGCCATCTTGGCGCCTCTCCCTTTTCGACCTTTTTCTTCTGATTGGCTACCTCTTGCAAACAGAAGGTCTGAACAGTAGGAAGTTACTGCTTCTGTGGTCCTTTTTTAAAAACTAAATTTAAAACTTCAGCTCAAATATTGGAGTATTAGCTCCTTCAGCAAACCCTCCTTTAAACCTCCTTAATTCTCCTCGAGTGGCTTTGCATGATTCACATTTCAAAATAATCCTTATTTGTGTTAAATTAGGCCTCAGTGGAGCCTCTTGACTGTCTAAAACAGGGGTGGGGGAACTTCAGACCTCAAGGGCCGGTGTCCTGCAGGTTTTAGATATCACCCTGGGTCAACACACCTGAATCAAATGATTAGTTCATTCCCAGGCCTCTGGAGAACGTCAAGACACGTTGAGGAGGTAATTTAGCCATTTAAATCAGCTGTGATTGGATCAAGGTCACATCTAAAACCTGCAGGACACCGGCCCTTGAGACCTGGAGTTCCCCACCCCTGGTCTAAAACAAGCTCCCCTATCCCCACCCTCCAGAAAGCATTTTTCTGATTGGATCCCCTCTCCTATGTGGGTGAAGCTTAAAACAGCCTGAAACTGAGAGTTTAAAGCTTTAAAAGGAAAACCATGGTAGTTCCAACATTGCTCCCCTCGTCCTGTGGGTAATTCACCCGACATTCAGCCGTTTGTTTCTATTTTGCTTCTTTCAGAAATGGTGGAGTCGATGAAGAACGTGGCCAGTATGGACGTGGAGCTGACGGTGGAGGAGAGGAACCTTCTCTCTGTAGCGTACAAGAACGTAATCGGAGCCAGGAGAGCCTCCTGGAGGATAATCAGCAGCCTCGAACAGAAAGAAGAAAACAAAGGAGGCGAAGACAAACTAAAGATGATCCGAGAATACAGGAAAACGGTCAGACACGGTTTAAACCCACATCTGATGCTGTCCTTGTTTTTCATTCTGATTCTGCTCTTACCACACGTGAAGTGACTGTATTTTTTTTCTTCTTGCCACTTCTTCACAGAGTGATTTAAAAAAACAAACCCTCAGGACTGAAGTAGCACTGGTTAGACATTAGTACCTGCACAGTTATTTCATGGAGATGAGAGCTCTCCTCCAGGAAATGGTTTCACAGCCCAAAATGATGAGGCAGATGGCAGCCACGAAATAACTCTAAATCGCTTTTTTTCCCAATTATGCTCCAGAGAAACTCCCAGTAATAGCAGAATTCAGAGAACACCCACTGTGGGACTAACTGCATGCTGACTCTGGAGTTAAATCCCCTAAGCTCTACGCTACGGCTGCAAAACTTGATTATTTTATTAATAAAGTATTCTATCGTATCCATCCAGTAATCCTATGAGAAATACTTTTCTTAATAATCATAATAAATATTCAAGAGATAAAAAAACAGGTCTTTCAAAATGAACTGCAATGTTTTTAATATCAGTCAAATAAAAAGAGTTCTGACAGTATTTCATCTCCTGGATGAGGTCGATTTGGGATGTGGGGGTGTGTGCTTAAATGTACTAGTGAGTAAGAATATGGGCCTGTAAGCCTGTAGAAAATAAAGAAAGACGTATAGAAAAGTGAGCTTATCAGCACTCTCAGAACTGACGATTCCTGCTGCAGATGTTCTGATGTTAATAGTAATTCAGTGTCCATGTTAACATCTACAGGTCAGCGGCTCAGTTTTACTGCCGTGCAAAAAAAAAAAGACTTAGAAAAATACTTTCAAATATTAATACAGTTTATTTAATTAATATATTTTGTGTTGATTTGAATCTAACTCTGAAGCCTTGAATTGCAGGTCTATTTTTAGTCGCAAATGTGGGTGAAGCGCTTACATGGTGACAGCTGAGCGCTACTGAGTTGTGGATTAAACGAAGCATTGAAGCAAATGCATTATATTTAGGTTTTTTTAGAATTATGTTATTCAACTTTCTCTGGTCTCCACTATATTTATCATTATTTTATACAAAAAGCTTTTTTCACCTTTTTTTGTTTGCTGTTTTGTTAATGGATCGCAAAATGAGCTTCATAGATGTCAAATATTTATTTGTTAAAATGTGTCTCATAACCTAAAAATAAAAAAGATAAAGGAGAGAGGTCTGTCGTAAGTAGGGATGGGTATCGTTTAGGTTTTATCCGATACCGGTGCCAAACCGGTACTTTTGAAACGGTGCCGGTGCTTAAACGGTGCTCAAACCGGTGCTTAAAGAATGGAGGACACAAAATTGGTCCAAAAACCTCTCATGTTCAGCTGTTTTTTTTTTTTTTGTAAAAAGATAACAATGTTAGCCTTTTCTGCAGCTATAGGGCATATATGGTATCACTCTTGGTTGGAAGCAGTGCTTAAACAATGGAAAAAACACAAACTTTGTCCAAAAACCTCTCATGTTTAGCTGTTTTCCACTTTTTCTTTGGTCATTTTAGCCTTTTTGGCCAGGGTGAAGGGAGTATCTGCCATCAAACAAGAAGACAGCCGCATGTAACTACGACGGTGTTTGCTAGTTCACCTTACATGCATTAATGTAATAACATGGTTAGCCTACTCAACATAAATTACACACGAACAACATTAAGCTACTCACGCAGAGAAGAACGGCTGCTGCTGCCATCATCATCCGTCATCATTTCTGCTACACTGGCAGGGCTAGGGGCCAGGACTCTCCTCTTCGGGTTTTTGGGGGATGTTGCTAACTCCAGGTCCGATAACAGGCACCACACACGCAGTAGATGTGCTCGGTGTGAGGTCTCGCAATAAGCTATCAAACACGGCGCATTTCTCGGCTTTAAAAAAAAAAACGCTATGCGTCGCCAGGTGTTTCATCGGTTTCGAGGTGTTACCTCCTTTGACAGTATCACAGTATCACCTTAAAGCACTTGTTGCAGGCTGCTGAGTTTGCATCTTTTGCTGTGAAGTACAGCCAGACTTTTGACCGCTTCACCTTGAGCATTTTTAATCTGTAGCTCTGCTCTAAAAGAACGTACGTACCTGGACCCGCCTACTATCCTCGGAAACGTAAAATGATTGGCTAGAATTGGCTCAGAAAAAAAAACTAGCACCGAAATAAAGCACCGAAATGTGCGCTGCTTTTCGGTCTGGTTACTACCTTTTATGTCAGAACCGGTGCCATCATGGCACCGGACACCGGTACCCATCCCTAGTCGTAAGTCGCCTTCATATACTATATAATGAAGGCTTTTATTGTGAAAAGCCAGGAAGAAGCCCTGTTTGCTTATTTGGAGACCAGATCAGGTCTGTCATCTGCTTATTTGTTACTGTAGGAGAGGCGCAACAAGTTGGAAAAAGTTTTTATAGCATTAGCTAGCACAAGAGTGACTGTCAAACACTGTCAGGTTAGTGTTGTCTAATTGAACACGCCAATATCTGCACATCTGCAAAGGTCTCAAAGCGCACCGAGTGAGTAGGAACATGGTGTACTAACAGAAGCATCTGTGTTTTGTTCTGCAGGTTGAGAAAGAGCTGAAATCAATCTGCAATGACATTCTGGATGTACTGGACAAGCATCTCATCTTAGCTGCTACCACAGGAGAATCTAAGGTTTTCTACTATAAAATGTAGGTTTCCAGTTCATATATGAAATTGTATTAACAAAATGAGTAAAGTGGTGTGGTCGCCCAGATTATTACAAATTATGGGATAGGGCTGCCACGATTAGTCGACTAGTCACGATTACGTCGACTATCAAAATCGTCGACGACTGATTTAATAGTCGACGTGTCGTTTGAAGCTTTGTAAGATCCCAAAAGACGCAGGAATAAGTAGCAGGATTTAAGAGTGTAATAACGGACTGAAACAGAAGATGGCAGCACTGCATGTACAAGGATGCCAGCTGCCGTTAAACCCCGAAGAAGAAGAAGTAGCTCTGTCCCAGAATTCATAACGCAGCCCAGCTCAGTTGTCAACAATGGCGGCAGCTAGTTAGTTTTAATATTACTCTTATTATTCTTTCTGGGTCACAAAATAAACGTTTAACATATTTTCAGGCGAGAATGTAGCTGTGTAAACCTCAAATATCTGCTCAGTTTATCAAGACACCACATATTTTCAAAAGCGCTCCGAAGTTTTCGGAGACGTCTGTTACCCACTAGCTCGATAGCTAGCCGGGGGCAAGGCTCACTAGAGCCGCTGAGAACACCAGACTCCCGGCAAATCGTTTTCAAACCCACCGCCGTCTTTCGCTACTCAGCACATACTCTTAGCACATACTTTAAACACTTAAAGCTGTAAGCTAATGATAGTTATATAAGAGCAGATGCATGCTGGTGCAATAAGCTGTACGTTTTACGTCCAATGGATGCATGATCTGATTAGTCGACTAATCGCAAAAATAATCGGTGACTAGTCGACTATCAAAATAATCGTTTGTGGCAGCCCTATTATGGGATATTCAGTAGGTTTACATGTCAGAGTTGTTGTTATAGTGTGAATCTGAGCTTTTTAATGTATATTTGTTGTTGCAGAATTGATTGTTAAATAAGCAAATGTTAATTTTGGGTTGTTTGGCCATTTAACACAAACATTTGCTAACACATTTTCTCTCATTTTGTTAAGATACTGTTGGGTTGTGATACCTTGCATAACTAGACTAAACTTTTATTCACAAATGACAGTCTGATATTTATTATTTAGTATTTTTCTCTGTTTCTGTGGCCTTATTTAGAGGAGCGCAGCCCTGTCCCATTTAGAATAAACCATTGGTTGAGGTGAAGCTGAAGTCTGGAGGTTGTGGGGTAAAAATCATGCACTGTGCAGAAACTGGCCTGTCAGAAAAATTGGATGCATTTTTAAGCTCCATCTCCCACGATGAAATGGTACACGGTACCTCTCTTAAATTTAAAAAGTAGATGATTGAAGGAAAATCACAAACTTTGGAGCAAATGAAGCTTGTTTCAGGAGAGTGTTTTGCTCACTCTGTTTAGTTGCTCTCTAAAAGATGCTTCTCTGATTAGAATTGTGCCCTAGTTAAGGGGTTAGGCGCCGGTCTAACTGTACTTCTGTGAACCTAATGTGGTCTTTGTTCGTTTTTATTAAAAAAAATCTTTTTCCATGATAAGTATTAACCCATACCCCTGATTTATTTAAAATTGGCTTTACCCTTCAGTATGCGAGTGCCCATATGTTCTTCATGGCCTTTGTGTTTGCCCCACTCAGGAAGGGAGATTACCACAGGTACCTGGCAGAGTTTGCCACAGGCAACGACAGGAAGGAGGCAGCCGAGAACAGTTTGGTAGCGTACAAAGCTGCGAGCGACATCGCCATGATCGAACTCCCATCAACGCACCCCATCCGTCTGGGACTGGCCCTTAACTTTTCTGTTTTCTATTATGAAATCCTCAACTCGCCGGACCGTGCTTGCAGGTGAGTGCACGAGATCGAGTCGTTTTTGATGGGGGGGGGGGGGGGGGGGAATGCACGAAAACAACAAAACAAGTTTGACGTCTGCAAGCAGGACTTCCTGTGGCGTCTTTGATGGGGCTACGGGGGTTTTACATCACGTGAGGCTTCAAGATTGTTAGTGAACTGAAAGGAAACTACAAACTAAAAAAAAAAGGTGTGAAAGTAAAAGCAGTTTGTGGATGTTATCGTATGCTTTTTAATGGAATGATTTATAGAAAGAAATTAAAATTTAAGTCAATTTTGTGCTGTTCAGTAGTTTATTTATTTCTTACTTTGGTGGTAGGCTGAAAAAAGAAGACTTGGATAATATAAGCAGCTTGGACTCTCATTACTGCCTTTCATTACTCATTACAAAGAGGAGCATCGTTTAGGAGTTGAGCCATCCAGGGTGCCAAATGAAATGATTCATGAACTGGCTATTAAACCACATTGACTTTATTTTGACTCGTCTCATAGCGTAGCTTATCGGCAAAGGACTACAGTTTTCCAGTTTGAAAAAAAGATCACACTGGCACCAGCCGGTCGTTTGTTTGGGTATCTCACCAGGCTGCTTCCTTGATATCTTCCATGTTGGACATGGGAAGAGCCTCCAGGGAACATTTGGGAGTATATCTAGATAAGTTGGAGAAGGTGGGCAGGGTTTAGCTTGCTGCACTTGCAACCTGGACCCAGATAAGGAGCAGAAAATGAATAGATGGCACATATAAATGTTCAGAATGGCCCGTGGATTAAGAAAAATAATTAGATTATTTTAGATTAGACACAAGATGTGATGGATGAAGGGTGGATCCGACTGTCACACTTCCACACTTGCTTCACTTTTGATATGCCTGTGCTTCCACTGTGTGAAGTGAATCCTCAGCTCCTCTGTGTTGGTTCGTATCTTCTCTGCTGACAGGTTGGCGAAGGAAGCATTTGACAATGCCATTGCAGAACTGGATACCCTGAGTGAGGAAAGCTATAAGGACTCTACGCTTATCATGCAGTTGCTACGTGACAACTTGACACTATGGACCTCAGATGTGCAGGGAGACGGTGAGAGAACCATGACTTTACTGTTCAGGCTCTTATTTAGTATTTCTGCTTTCTTTGTTTGCCCCTTTTTTATTTCTGCCTCTTTTATGGTCAAAAATCTGGCAAACAGAATAACTTGAGGTTTCATCTGGCCTGAGTTCTGTGGTTTCTACACTGCTCCAAAAAAATTACTGGGTAACTATATTGATATGGGCATGGTAATGTGTTAGAATGCTACATCATTTGACAGAAATGAAAGCTTTTAACCTACAGAGAGCTAAATTCAAAGATGGCAGGCTAGTGCGTTCTGCCAGAATTTCACTGCAGCAACGCAAAATGGTACTATGGTAGTTTTTATGGCATCCACGTGCTTGCATGCCTGCCTGACAACCTCCGGGCATGCTCCTTATGAGATGGTGGCCACCGGGATCTCCCAGATCTGGACCAGGGCATCACTGAGCTCCTGGGCGGTCTGAGGTCTGGCAGCATTGAAAGGACCGAAACAAAATGTTGTTCTATTGGCGGATGCTGGGGCCAATCAGTGGTGTAAAGAGCCTGCGTGCATACTCTTGCTACATGAGGCCGAGCATCGTCGTACACCAGGAGGAACCAGGCCCCACTGCACCAGCGTACCATCCTGGAGGAGTTGGACTACCTGTGCAACCTCTGTAAGATCTAGGTATCGGTTCATGCTACCAGTAGTGACAGTGACCCTATCCAAACATAAAACTAGAGAAAAATCAGCCAGAGAAGATGAGAATGAGTTTTAAAGGTGGAGGCGTCTGGCATTTTTTCCCTTAACCAACCCCTCTGCTTCTTAACTGACTAGATCAATATCCCCCAAGTTTAGCTGACTTGATGCTAAACTCTGATTAAAAAGTGTTTAATTTTTTTGAGCAGTGTATAAAATCACTCCCTCTTTTCAGGGTCGATACTCACGAAATCTTTTAACTTCTCTCCCCTGTAGATTCTTAAGGACAGCCTTCCTCCTTCTCTCTTCTCCGTTTTTAAAGGTCTATTTTGTAAGTCATTCCTCCTGTCTTGGGCTTTTTTCCACCTCAAGCCGATAGTCTTGCCTCACCACCCTAACATCCCTCACTAACTTACTCACAGCACCAAGTCCAGTGTTTTAGGGGTACAGAGCGGTAATTTGTCGCATTGTGTTGCTAACCTCTTCCATGTTTTTCAGCACTATGTTTGATTGTCTTCAGGGTGTCCGCAAGTCAAAAAAAAAAAAACTTAGATAAAAGGCTGAAATACCTCCCAGTAAACAGCTGACGTCCCGAATCTGCTTCTTGGCCTAGTCAGATTTTAAGTATAACTATTTATCAAATGAAGTAAAACACGTTCACATTGGAGTTGTAACAATTTAAACTACTTTAAATGGCAGTTTTGTGTTTATAACCTTTCATAAAGTAATATTTAGGTGCTTAATAATATTACAAAAGTATATCCAGACTGTCTTTGAGACCAGTTTGACACATCGGGGGTGGCTCTAGCTCAGGAGGTAGCTGGTCAACTACTAAAACGCTTTGAATAGCACTGTATAAGAACCAGACCATTTTCCATTTACTTTAAATGTCTTAATGAGAAAGATGAAGCGTCGCTATGCCAAGGTTTTTAAGTATCATAGTGAGCTGCAGTTACACAAAGTAACTAAATCTAGATATGAGATGTAGCTTATTTGTCCATTTGCTCAATATTTTAATTCTTATCCTCTACAAGAATGGCTTTGAATGGTTACACAACCTTGTAGTTTGAAACAAGCTACCTTTCTTCTGATTGGTTGCCCCTCTCAAACTCTCAATGACATCATGCAGAGCCAAGAGTAGAAAAAACTGTGGGAAACAGTGTTTAGAGCAGGCTGAAACCTGAGCCTTGTACATGCGCTGCCCTCATCATGTGAGCCATGTTTAATATGAGCCTCCACCACTGTGACTTTGCATAATTGATAGAAAATATTGGAAAAGTGTAACAGGTCCCCTTCAAAATTATTGTTATTGGACGAATATCTCCATGATCAGTGATTCCAAGTGAACCAGGCGACTTCAGTTTTTATAATGTTAATTTTCCAGCTTTTAAGCTTTGCACCCTAAATGCTGGTGTCAGTCTCACAGTTGTGGGCTTGTGAATCTGAAATGTAGAAACACAAACCTCCTTCCTCCTGTGACCATACAATTGACTCCATCTTCTAATTTAACCATAAGGATTTGCGGACACTCTGCTTCTTCACAAATGCACGTCGGTGTGACTGAATCCTGCACACTGGGGCATCACAGCAGATCACATGTGTGTGGGTCGGTGTTTGGAAACCTGTGAACGCAGCCTCGCGGAAGTGTGACATAACGGAGGATCTGCAGTGGCAGCATGTGAGGCTGCTGCTCCGTGTCCTGCAGCGCTCTCACATCACAGTTAGCCGCGGTGCTAATGAGCACCGTTACGCTTTCTATTTTAATCATGACAGATTCTCAGGCCTTTGTTATTTGTGCCTCTCAATGCTTCATTACACGGATGGCTGTGCGGTCTCTATGGTAACCTTTCTAAGCAACCAGTTGCACAGGTTCACAAAGCATTTCGCCCTTGTTAGTAAGTCTGCACACAGCTCCTCCTTACTGGCCTGCACGTTGACGGTCACTGGTGAAAGTTGCAGTTTGTATGTAAATGTTTGGGTTATTTTTAGCATCTGAGCGTCTCCCGCTTATTACAATGATGGTCGTTTAAACTTAAATCAGTTTAATCAGGGATATAAGTCTTTAAAACTAGATAAATTTATCACATTACAGCTGCAGACAAATTACACATGTTGCCTTATTTAAATGCATGTCTGGCTTTGTTGGACTGTATCTAAAAGATGTCTGTAGTCTCTGGGTCTATGCATAAGTGCCTCAAAGCTGCATTCTTTCTAATAGCCACCAGAGGGGGCAGTGGCAAACTACTTCACCATTAGAAACTGACCTTTACAATGTTTAGAAGAACACAAACATTATGTCAGAAAACTACGTTTGTGTGATTCTTTAAAATATACTCCTCCTAAAGAGGAAAACTGTAAAGGCATATGCACAAAGTTCAGCCACAGATATTCCTGTTTCCAGCTTTCAGTTAGAAAACGACAAATAGCAGCTGGTTATAAACTAACATTATACCGGCTAATGTTGGGCTTGAGTATCCTAAAAATCACACTTTCAAACTGATAAATAATTAAAGGAAATCCTCAGATTTTACGAGAGTTTAATCGCGTACTGGTCGAGTTTGACAAGATTTAAAAAACAAACAAACAAAAAAACCCTTTAGAAACAGCTGCAGCGCTTACCAAGAGGAATAATTCATCACCTCAGATTTAGCTTCACTGACTCGTTACACAAAGATTGATGGCATCCTCCACAGCAAATGTACGTGGATAATTCACACTGGGCATATTGACAGCTGAGGTAAACAGCAGGCTGGCAGCTTACACTCACTGCAGATGACCAGGGGATATATTGGAAAATATTACACAAAATACCCGTGGGAGCGTTTTTTGTTTTGTTTTTCCCCATTCCTGGTTTGCTGATATTATTTAAATATTTTAAAGTGTGTACAAAAATGTTTTCATACACAAACAGTAGTAGAAACATCCCAGCCACCTGCAGGTGTTTTTATTCTACGAAGCTCGAGCTGTTGGGTCTTGAACCCCTGCTGTTTTCAACACCTCTTAATTTCATTAACCTCAGACGCTTCATTCAATGTGACAGTAGGCTACTGACAGCAAAGAGGGGTAAAAATGGGTTACTTCACAGGTGAAATCATACCTGTGTGCTGTTGAAACACCATCACAGAACAGCAGCTGGCCAGTCTGCTTGCCCCACAGGACACAGGTTATGTCAAACCCTGTTTAATCTTCTTAATTTCACTCCATTTGGACCATAAAGGGCTTTTAAATTAGTGCCGTCATCTTACTTATTGCTCTTTATACAGCTGTTACGTACTTTTATGTGAGTATTTGATCATTTTCTGATTTTACAGGCAGTTTTCCAACCATGGATAAAGCCTAAAAATTCACTATTTTAAGGTCTAGGCTAAATCCGTGACTGGCAAACCGTCCCGTAGTTTGGATATCCATGCTTCACTTCACGCTGCTCGTCACCGGTGATGCTTTTGAAATGTCTTTAAGTGTGTAGCGGTGGCAGCAGCCCAGTGACTGTCGGTGCTTTTTGTCTCCATCTCAGGTGAAGAACAGAACAAAGAAGCACTGCAAGATGCGGAGGACGAGGCCCAGTGAGACCGAACAACACAAGACAAGCTCTCCTCCTCCTCTTCCTCCTCCTCCTCTCTTAACTCCCTCCTCCCAGCACTGTCTCCTGTCCCCAGCCACAGTGTTCAGCTGGGTTTACTCTGCAGCCCACTCCTACTCTACCTTCCCCTCCATTTCCACCCTCCTGCCCCACCTTTTTCTCCTCGTATGCACCTCCCTCGTTTTTCCCACCCTGGGGGTTTTCCCTTCGTTTCTTTACCTTTTCTTTTTTTGCACGCCTGTACCCCCTTTAAGGTTCACGTCCTCTTGCACCGTTTTTATTTTGCTTTATTTTGCTGTTATCATCTGTTGCCAAGTACGCTTGCCTGTATTTGTAACACACGTGCAAGAGTTTATTTAAAGACGATACTTTGCTGTTTTCCGGTGTATGTGCGCGCGTGTGTTGATGATCAGTATCTTGTCCGTGCTTCGTCAGTTGTCACATTGAGGAAACACAGCAGTGATGGGAGGTTTAAAAGGGATGTGTTAAAGCTTTTTGGAAGAACTAAGTGCCCTCTTTACATTTTCTTTTTTGTGGTTACTAAACCTGCTTCTTCAACACATGTTCATTTTCTTTGTTTCTTTCTTTTTTTGTTAAATTACGAAACATCCCCCACCTCCGAGCATCGCTCTGACCTCTCTCCTTGTCCACTCTTTGGACCAAGTTTTGTGCTGCGAGGCTGTAGCGCTTTTGCTAATGGCAGATAGTTAGGTAATGGCTTTTTAACAGACAAAATGTGCATCAGTGTGAGCGTGGGAGGGGATTGCTCAACACTCTTTGATTGTAACGTAATGCAGTTTTGCATTGGCACTATATAAAAACAGTTTGGGAAATAGAGGCCTGCTGTATCTTTACTCCCCTGACTCTTTCAGGTTTTCTTCTGTACCTTCCCTCTCCTCATCATCCTCCTCTTCTTCCTACTCCTTCTGTTCAGTATGTGTAAAGTGAATCTGATTTGTACTACTGGATATTCTCACCGGAGCCACAAGTACCATCTGTATTCTTACTGAAACACAGCATGGAATTAACATTAAACTTCAAATTGAAAATCATGTCTCTTTCTTTTTTATTTATTTCAGTTTAAAATCAATGAACTTAGGAAAAAAATTTGGCGTTGTGTAAACCGGGGTTGATAAGAGGGTATCTGACCTGCAGAGTGAGAGGATATCCTTGGATCACAGTCATGGGGGCGCTATAGGACCGGCACCTAGCTTTAACCTACAGTTAGGACTGTAAGACTGTAAGCTTTTGGACAATGACGCACTTACTTGCAGTTTTGTGTCTGTGCATCACAGTGGATTTAAACAGCGAGTGATTACAGTTCAGACTTTCATCAGGAATTAAAAGCCATGAGGACATTTGTATTAAATTTCAATAGAGCAGTGGCAGTATAATGTCCTTGTAAGTGGATATAGATCAAAATTTAGTATTTTGGACGCCCCAAAATGTGATGTCAACATATGTGGGCGCCAGGTCCTAGGAGGTTAAAGAAGTTTAACTACACATTTAATTCTTGAGATATTGTATTAAAGTGCAATTTCAACAGCAAGTCTGTTTTTCTAGCCAATAAAGAAATCTGTCTAAGAAACAGTTCAGGTAGCCCGTTACCCAGACGGTTCTGGAACTATAGAGCAGATGTTTTGTTTTGTTTTTTAATTCACGCAAAGGGGTTTTTTGTTTTGTTTTGTTTTTAAGTCTCTTCTTTTTAACAGTTGGTCCAAAGATTGTAGTTGATCTGTAACTTTTGTCATTTGTTTACTTGATGGTTAATTTGGTGTAGCATGAATGGCTGTGAGTGAGGAAAGCTGTAAAACCTGCAGTTAAAGGGTTAAATCCAGCCCACTCGAGTCTGTGCCGGGCCAGTTCTGGACTCCCCGGCCTTGTGTTTAACACCCGTGTAATAGACCGTCAGCCGACAGCCAGTTAAATAGCCAGCCAGGTCTCGTTGTTTCATTATTTCATGGCAAATTAAGCATGCATTATTGTTTCCTGGCAACACATGCCTAAACATGTCAGCCTCCAGCAAAGCACAGCACTGAAATTGTTGCTGCTAAAAGTGGAAACGACAAACGTGTTTCACCGATTCAGGAACAAGTGGAACCTATTAGATGCTTTTCATAAAGGTTTTAATTTTTTTTGTCATTTTTCATCACATAATTCCTGTAATATTACATTTTAAATTCCTAATATTTCAAAAGTTCATACTGAGAAAATCAGAGACAATATTTTATCCCAAATTTATGGTTTTTACAGAAACTCTCCACTCAATGGGAGTTGGATGAAAATGTGTTCTTTGTCATATTCAAGTTTTAATATTTGTGAATCCAGTCCACCTGATTTGGACAGTTTTAAAGAATATTATGAATATTGTATATATTATGTATGTGTTATGGAAGAAAAGCTAGAAAAATATCCAAAAACCACAAAGGACCTGGAATTTTGCCCAGTTTCTATTAAGAAGTGTATATTATCCCTGGTGTTTTCCGCCCCATAAATCTGAGATTGTTAAGGTGGCATGAAACTGACATGGAACGACGCCTCAGTCCTGGTGATGTTACTTTGCTGGGCATCTATACTCACACTTATTTTGACGGGCTATTGAGCCTGATAAAATAATGAGAGTGTCAGCTGATAGCAACATTATACATTTTGATTACAGAGATATTAATTGCAGGTAAGTAAGGATTTCCCACACTGACTTCAGCTGTCATATATGGAGTGAAATAACATTTTTAATCAGCAGAGGGCAGTGATGGGAATCTCTTACATCTCATTTTGATTCAGCATCTGTATCCTCACTTTTTTACCTTCACTTTTAATAAAAAGTGGATTTTGGGTAAACTTCAAAGGGTCACATCACCGTGTAGATTTGGCAGGTCAAAACAAGCATAAAGCAAAAGACATCTTTGTTTGGACCTACAACAGACACCAGGCTCATCAAAAAAAAAAAAAAGCTGTACAAAAACTAGATTTTGGCTTAAGATCAGTATCCAGTCAATATCTCCCTGTGACAGTTAACCTTAACACAGTGATTCAATTCAGCTTATATATTTAGTATTAATGTTGACATTTCTTTTAATGTACTTTAAACAAAATTGAGATGTAGGCATGTGTTATTGAGCTCATAACAGCTGTTATTTTGTTGTTGTTGTTTTCAGAAATATGTGGACCTCACAGGATGGCAACTACAAATATGATTTATTAGAATATGTAGATACTTTAGATTCAACGTAGTATCAAATGTTTGAAATCAGCTCAGTATTACTCTGATGGGGAATATTTTTCTGCACAATAATTATTTTCAGTGTTTCTAATCTATGCACAATTTTTTGTGCAGTGAGCCGCTTTCATAGTTTTTTATTGCTTTTTTTGCTAAAAGAATGGTTCTAAAAAACATACTCCATCATACCTTATTGGCCCAGAATAGTAAATAGTTTTTGGTAATATAGTAGATATTAACTAACTATACAAGTAATAATATTTTAATCTAAATGTGGCTGGGCTCGTTCAAATATTGATAGTAATGATACCAACGGTGGTATTGGTGTTGGATCGATAGTAGCGCGATAGTATCAATACTTTTCTTTCTGTCCTCTAAGTTTAGTATGTAGACAACTGTTTTAAATAATTTTGGGGGAAATTAAAAAAAAGTGTTGACTGTTACGTCTGTTTTATATTTAGCCTATATAAATAACCCAAGGCACTTGAGAGACAGCCACATTTACATTCCAGGTCTCCTAAAAACTTAGTTTCAAAATACATGAAAAGCTGAAACGTGATGTGGTCATTAAAATGCATTCAGGATTTGCAGACTGATGATTCATCTCAGAAAACCCTCTTCTACATACGCTGCCTTTATAGGTTAAAAGTATCCGTGCAATTTTTGGCACTGTATTTACTTTGTATTGGGTCGACACCAAAATTTGCACTACCGCACACCACTGTAACAACTGAGAGCACAAAAAAGCAAATATATTCCCCAAAATTCTAACGTTTCCTTAAAGTCTCAGCAATTCCCAAAGAAAGTGAACGAGATTCTTGGTGTGGAAAATGGAGGTTTTAAGTCCTGGATTTGCAGCAATGTGAGAAACTAGGAGCATTAATCTGCGCTTTTCACTTACATAAAGGTTCTGTGAAGACTTTTCCTTATGTAAGTTGAAAATTTGTTGCCGTGTCATTTGTCACATCTTAACATGTGACCTTGCGGCGTAAGGCACCAGCAAGAAACCCTATAATGTCTTTATACAAAGCAGTTGTAACCTCCTGAGACCCTGTGTCCTTGCATAGCGGACATTTCTCTGCCTTATACTTCAATCTGATCAATAAAGCTGTTTGAACCATTTTTGTTAGCTCTATAAATCCCAAGTCCCCATGTAAGGACACACTTGAAAAAAAACTAGCTTCTGTTTAAAGATGGTTTGTTTTTGAGCGCTCCCTTCCATCCTCTTCTGTCACACCAACCTTTGCATGTTGTCCCTCACCACATCCACGAATGTTCCCTGTGGTCTTCCTCTTTTCCTCCCGCTTGGCAGCTCCATCTTTATCCTTCTTTCTTCGATATTTCCACTCCTCGGTTTGCATCTCTAACTTATCAGAACCAACTGAGGTCAAACATCTAGGAGAAATTAAATGGGTGTCCCAGACAGATTCCAAAGAGATTAAAAATGCTGGACCAGAAGCCAATAAAATGGCACCACTGTGAAATTCAGAAAAAGTTTAACTTGTTAAAACCTGCATGAACCGCCCAATACCCAGACGTGGTCAGTTAAATGGTTTTTAAAACACAGGGGAACAACATCTGGTCAACACAAACATCTGATTCCACAGTTAAAGGTGCATGGATCTGAGAAAAAACACAAATCACACCACACATCACACCTTGTAATTTCTTTTTCTTTGTTTTTTTACTTAAAAAAGATCAAAATAAAGATGTACAGCTGGAACCAAAATAAGACGCCGTACTACACTTCAGCTCTAAAGACAGATGGCAGAACAAGAAGGCATGGTGGCCTGGACTGCGTCAGCTGGTTTGTCCGCTCCACACCGGCCTACAGCAGATGAGCGAACCAGGAATCGGCGAAAACCAGCCCAGCCGTCGCTGATGGGCAGGGAGGGAGGGACGAGGTGGCTGGTGCTGCTGAAGATGTGGCATCTTTCATATCCGATCGCAGATTGTCCACTTCCGGGAGAGACTAGGACACTTTGAGACCGAAGCAAATACATTTCTGCTACAGGGTGTCCAGCCTCCCCCGGAGGATCCACAGTGATTCAAATAAGGAAGGGCTCTAATCACTGCTCGACATACAAACGGCGGCTTCGTCAGCTGGGGTTTGACGTCTTACTGGCGATAAACACTTCAAATAACACAGCGAGAGTAATGGCATCGTCCAATTTTTGTCACGTCTCCACAAACATAATGGTCTAGAAAGGACTACCCAGATAGCACTTGACTGTCGACATTTAAAACCGGGAGACAGACGCTTAATTTTTTTACGTTTCTGAGTACAAAAAATAGACCAAAGAATGAAAAAAATAGTTATATTCTGAGTGCAGAGGCTTGATTTATGAAGCTCTACTCATGAGCGACTCTCTGGGTCTATGCCTGCACAGTGAGGGTTGTGGTTTAAGGATTGGGGGTGGCAATAGTTAACATTCATCATTGAATATATTTATTAATTTCCAACAGGTATCAGAATATTTGGGCAGTCGATACCCCTTCACATTAAAAGTTTGAATAGTCCTATATAATGAAGTTAAGTATTCAACACATTTTGCCTTCCATACGTCTCATTTTTCACTTTTTCATCTTTTTTTCATTATTGCGATGAATAAAATCTTTTTAAAGATGATTTACCAAAAAAAAGTTCTGTTCACTACAATATCTGCTATATACATCTGTTTAAAAAGCAAGCACAGTCATCCCTATGTACAGCTAAAGATTTCATTGTGTTGTTGTTCACGGAATATACATATTTATTATTTTCACAGTTTTCTATGTTTGCTCTTATATTCAGTATCAACAGACTTCATTTGTTCTTATGAATACAAATGTTTTTCAGCGCGCTGAGCTGTCAACCCTCCCGTGTTGATATCTGGTGATGTCTCTTGAACGCTGCTCGTGTCTATGTAGCAAATACGGTTCAGAAACAATCTTGATTGTGGTTCAGTTTTGTTTTCTTCTCTTTTTTTTGACGATTCACAGCAATCCAAAAAAGTTCTGAGTTTACAGTTTACAGTTTTCTGGTCTTCCTCTTCATCACGTATCATGATATTTTTCATTTCCTCTCTTCTTCCTCTTCTGTCACCGGAGCTGTAAAACACAGTGGATTTTCCACAAGCGTATGCTTCCCAGTTTAAAAGAAAAAAAAAAAAAAAGACAGTTCTGCCTCAAGTTTCCACAGATTTCAGAGAGAAGTCATCGAGCCACAGCAAGTCCTCTAGCCTCTAGCCAGCGGGGGTTTGTTGTCGGTCCAGTCGCGCCCACTGGAGGAGACTCGTCATCTGTGTGAATGCTGTGTCATTGTGGTTACTTTGTGTTTGTGGGCGGTGTGATTGTTGGTCTTTATTGGTTGGTGGTAGTGTTATTGGAATAAGGCACTTGAGAGGTTTTTGGTTTTCACGGGAGCTCAGAGGAGACCAGGGCGAGGCCGGAGCTCTGGCGGATGGGAGGCCCGGCGTGGACCGCCTTGGGACAGTCGGGCGTCAGCACCCGTCCGTTCTCCCCAACGCTGCCGGTGATGGAGAGACGGGCCTTGTTCCTCATAGCTTCTGTAAATGTTAGCTGGGGAGACAAGAGATGAAGAGAGGTTTGTGTGTGGAGCAGGTGGAGATAAGAAAAAATGGAGCATTGCAAATTGGAGTTTTAGGCTGTTGGAGTTTTAAATAAAACCTGAAATTGCTTATTATCATCGTACCTTCTTAGAGGTAGTCTAGAAACCATTCACTTCCCTCAAAAAGTTTTGATTAAGTCTTTAAAATGAAAAGAAAAGCATCTTGTATATTCTGCTTAGTGCAGAATATACAGTATAATAAACATAATAAACACGCATTTTTTTCCCATTTTGCCAAACTTATCCAGTGAGCTTTGAACCAAACAAAACTTTGATGTGTCTTTAAACATCACTGTAGCCCCCCGGTGGGCTGTGATGGTACTCCAGGTGGGCCAAGAGTGGTAAGGTAAAATATACAGTTTGCTGTCAGAAGTGCTGGGCCACCTATGAAACTGGCTCAGCCATGGAAACCTGTGCTATGAAGCTCCTGGTGCACACTCTCTGTGCTGATGTTAATGCCGGATAAAGGATGAACTCTCTTTTTAATAAAAAAATGTTTCTATGTGTTTATTTTTTAACATTAAAAAAATAAATGTATTTGAATACATTTATGTGAATGGCTGTAATTTTAAGTGGTCTGCCAATGCAGTGGCTGAGTCGCTGTGGTCCTTGAACACTTCCTGTTTCTAGTAATTACACTTGGAGTAGACCATGGAATATCTAGGTGGGAGGAAAATTCTGTGACTTTTAGAAAATATTACAAATGTTTGGAAGAGCAATACAATACTATACAATAGCTTAATGAGGTAATAAACAAGAATTTTAAAATCACAATAGAATAAAGTGAAATAAGTATAAACTGGGATGAGATCCATGGGGTCATCTACAATAAATAAATAAAAACCAGTTAACTGAAATTTGTAATTCTCATTTTAAAATGTAAATAGAAATTTTAATTTTAATCTTTTATTTTTACAGATGTTAATAAATTTAGACCACCTGTCATAGATCTGACAGATGGTGGTCTAATAAATATGTACGGTGTACTGTATTGTATAATTATAGTATAAGGTTACATAGTAAACACCGTTTGGCATGGTTATAGTAATTTAGCTGTAAACTGCTAGGAAATACTTATATTTCAAAAAGAAATTATAAAAAGAAACAAAGTCACTGGATTTTAAAGTTAATTACTTAGTAATATTTCTCTTATGACCAATATTTGTTAATGAACTTTTAAAAGTAAAGTAATAATTTGTAAATTTGTGATGAAAGGTGTGAGTGGGCCACAGAGCTGGAATACAGCAGTTATAGGAGTGGCTGCATTAATTCTTCTCCACCAACAAAACCTCTCACTTATAACAAATACCAAACACTAAAACTCCAACCTGCAAAAAACTTCTAGAACGGGCCCACTGTACACCATAACTATACACTTAAATATATATATATATAAATGTATGTAAACACAGTAATGTAGCAACCACCTTTGACAGCCATTCAGAACAGTAGCAGCCCCATACTACATGTAAATCCATTAGCACCAGCAGTGTTACACAGTGAGTGATAGTTGCAGGCAGTGGGACAGGGAAGCTGACTAAGCAACAGTCAAGCTAATGAAGAGTTTGTGCTGAAGTGCTGATGGGGGACACATAACCACGTAGGACAGATATACATCGAGCGAGGAGAGCTATCTGAAAGTCTAATGGTCAGGGACCTGGGGGAAATATCCAGAGTTCACATCAATAAAGTCCAGCTTGAGAGGTGGTGTCACTTGTGTTAACCTCAGCTTAAATATGGCTTTAGTAGATACACTTCCTACATGCTCTGCGATGATTTTTTTGTTATGTAGTGGCTTCATATTCATCAGAGGATCAGAGTGGACGTCTGATGCACGAATGCTCTGCAGTTTAGATGAAATCCCCTCACAAGTGTAGACATGTGTGTACAAGTAAGACATTGGTCCTCATTTATCATGACTTTCCTCCCTGTTATAATTGTGATAGGCTGAGCGTAGACTGTGTATAAAAGATGCACATAGCTGCCATTACTCATAAATTATTGAGGTTTGGTTGAGAAGCCTCCACGCGAGTGTTTTCAGAGAAACTGAGGGACTCTCATACAGCAGCCTGTTTTTTCCTACTTTTTGATGCTAATGGTAGCATAATTTTCCAAATAAGTATCATGTTGGGTTCAGTAAGGCTTAAAACTAGCAACTGGGATCATAAATTCATCAGGACAGTGTAAACAAAGGAAACGAAGGGAATTTTCTCAGACTTCCATCCAGTGGTGTTCCTGAGAGTCGCCCCCTGCTGGACATTATAAGAAAGTTTTACTTTAACCAGAAAGGTATTCCATCATTTATACACAGTCTAAGGAGCTGTGTGTAAAAGCACTAAGACCACAGCTGCTGCAGACCTTCACAGTAAGGCTTGGATTTTAAAAGCTGTCCAGCTAAGAAAATTGCTCTAAAAACATTAGAAATATCTTCTACTCTCCTGTGTCTAGATTTCTATTCCAATGAAACTACCCAAGCTTACATTATATAATATTATAACATTATAATATTGCAGTTTCTAGTGAAAGATTTGGAAAAAGGTTGTCATTAATGACATTTATCGTGTACTTTGAGCATTAACGATGAATATCTTGTTCAGTATAAGCAGTGTTTGTTGGATTTTGGCAGGAAAACAGCTCAATAAATTAGGACCAACATCTGCAGCCACACAAGCTGCAAAGCAGCGCAGTCGACGTCATGTCTGAAGATGACTCATGGCTTCCTGTCACACTGAGAAAAAAGCTTGAACGCAGACCAGGACGTCACATGACCACATAGTGAGCGGATAGGACAGAAATGTGGGAAGCAGTTTGCCACTGGTCACGACAGTCACTCAGCATGTTGAAGCTAGCAGCGCGGGTGTGATTGGTTTCACTTACAGTCTCTGTGCAGGGAGCTAGTGAGGGGGGGAGAAAAGGCCTGGGAGGACCTTCTACGAAAACCCCATCTACATCTTATCAGCTTCCCCATCGCTGCCATAACCATTGAAAACCTCACTAAACTCGGCTAAGTTGTGGATGGTGGGGCTGGGCCGGGGACTCTGGCTTTGGCTAGGCTCGGGGCTATTGCGGGGGCTGCCTGTCTGGCAGGGGTAGCAGTGACGGTGAGATTGGTGGTATTGGGGGTGTTGGGACTGGGATTGGGACTGGGCCTCCACCTTCATTCTTTTGGCCTCGTTGCGTGACTTGTAGCAGAATTCGATGAGGGCCACCAGCATGGCCAGGCCCAGGCCCCCGACGAGGATGTAGAAGACCCCCGCCACGTTGCTCAGGCTGAGGGCCTGGGAGGACTTGTCCTGTAGCCGGCGGGGAGAGGAACACAAAACACAAGGGTCAGAGATCGTTTTGGCAGATCAGTCAAAACTTAAACACATAAAACAGGGTAAAAGGAAAAAAAACTTACAAATTTACACACAAAACTGATCAAACATCATTTTTTCACTACGCTACCTCTAACCTTTGTCTGTAGCAATGTTATCAAATATCACCTACTTTCTCCATATAAGTTAGCGTGCTTTTGTCACATATCCCCTTTGCTGTGTAGTGCTGTAAATACAGTCATATCCATTTAAATTTGGGTAATGACAGCCTTTTTTGTAGCTTTGCCACTGTGCATCACTACATCCATTTGAAATGAAACATCGATGATGATGTGATTAATGATTGAAGTGTAGACTTTCAGTTTATATTCCAGGGCTTTACAAAAAACTTTGCATTAACCGTTTAGGAATTACAGACATTTTTACACACACGTCCCTCATATGGACCGACTAACATAATTCTAAATGAACATTTTTTGAAGGACATCACCGAATGCTGTGTTTCCTGCTAGGTAGTTTAGTGCAGCTACTTCTTTTGTCTGGTCTTCCTCCCCTCAGCTACAATTGATGACGGCAGACGGCTGCCCCTCCCTGCGTCTGGTTCTGCTGGAGGTTTCTTCCTGTTACAAGGGAGTTTTTCCTTCCCACTGTCACCAAGTCCTTGGTCATAGGGGGGTCATTTCATTGTAGCAGCTTTTTCTGTATTATTGTTGGGTCCTTATATAAAGTGCCTTTAGGTTTGCGATAATTAATTCGTTTTACTAAATTAACAAATGCTAAACCTGAGATTTCCTCCATTTTTGTTTAGCTTTAGTTTGTTTTCCAAGTTCATAAAATCTTTTCAACAATTTTTATTTTCTTATTTAATTATATCATGTAGTTTTAGTTTTTTTAGTTTAACTATAATTACCCTGGATAATTTACTTCAGTTGTTTGTTGTGGTTTTTCAGGCCTTTTATGAGTTTATTACTCTGCGAATTAAGAATGAACAAGGTAAAGGATCTTGAGTAGATTCCAGCAAAGAGTCCATCAATCAACAGTACATTATGAGCCTGTTAAAATGAGACACTGAGTATTTTAAAAAATGGCTTTAACTCCTGAAAAGTTAATCCAATACTTTTGTTTAATCCCTTGAATTAAAGCTGAAAGTCTGCACTTCAGTCACATTCTGATTATTTGAGGTAGGAGACAAAATTAAAAAAAGTGTGTCATTGTCCAAAAACTCACGGGCCCGTGGTTTTCTTTGCAGTTACGCTAATGTGAGCTTTCGGGTTTCTTCCAACCGTTTAACCCCTCGTTTATTCAAATGTATGCAGCTGATCTCTCATGCTCCTGACCTGCCATTTATCTCCTCTTAATAAATCACCCTACATCCTTAAGGTTCGTTGGCTCAACACGAACGAACGGCTGTCATGCTCGGTCTCATTTGCAGGTGATAGCGTGTGTCCTGCACTGCAATTATCTGATTAAGACTGATGTGGATCGTACATGCTGCTTTGTTACAACGTGGCCACTCTCTCCATGCTCCAGTGCATCAGCAACATGGATCACTGTCAAAGTGTGCGGCTACAGCTGAGGCATACAGTACTGCTGACAACTAGTGTGACATACAGTAAAGTCTCAAGATGCCCTCAACCATCTCAGGTGACAGTCAACTGTGTGTGTGAGCCTTCATCTGCAGTTGCATCACATCGCTTAGCTGCTGTAAAAACGCCGAGCCATGCCTCGTGTCTGTCATGCTGTATCCTCCAGGCTACACCTTGAGTCTCTACCTGCGTGTCTGTTATGTGTCTTATCGGCCAGCCTGCTGTAATAACAGAACTGCCAGCGCTATAAAAGTGTGCATAGAGACAAAGAGAGGAGGGGAGGCTCCCAGGCTGGTGGAGACTGACCTTACTTCCAGAGTCCTTGGGTCCACACTCCCCTTTATCGTACCACCATTTGTTTTTCAGTTTGTCTAAGACTCCTGCTTCACTCAGTTTCAATACGGCAAGGTTTACGGGCGTTCTTCATATCACGGGGGGGCGGGGAAGGGTGGGGAAAATAACATAAATAACATCATAGGACATGTTATTTTATGTTATTCAATCAGAAGAAGCCCAACAAGAGCAGCTCAGTACTCTTCAGTACAAAGTGACGAAGCCAGTAAGGGGCCCCACTTATGCTACGTGTCTCTTTGCTCATTTATGTGTTTTAAAGGGTCGGGTTTATCGGGGGATGTTAAAGTGGGAAGGGGCAGAGCTAACAGACACATATACGTGGAGCCCCGGCTGCATCGCTTTTCTGGAACGGGCACATACTGCCGGGACCTTTGTCACAATAACCCTGGAGGCTAGTACTGTCAAACCAAAACTATTGGCTCTTTTACCCTCACTAAAACATCCCAAACCGGGCTACAATTATATTCCAAAATACTTATTTTGGTGCTAATTTATAATTATAATAGACCACTACATAAACAGTACGGCAAATATTTCTGCTTCCACAGTACTCGCTCTCCACTCTAGATTAGAAGTCGCAGTTTCCAAATCTTCTGCGTAACTGTAGAGATCGACCCGGCAGATGCTCCTGTTACCAACAAAAACACATCTCTCTTTTTTTTTACCCACATCAAGGTCACATGGGCATAGCGTCATAGCGGCTAACCTTCTCGCCACCGCCTCCGCTGCCACACTCTCCTTTGTCGTACCACCACTTGTTTTTCAATTTGTCCAACAGGCCTTGTTCATTGAGTTTTAACACTGCCAGGTTTACTGCACTTCTTGAAAACGATAAAACATATTTGGTGAGAGGGCGTGAGTATGCTGTCCAATTTGGGAGGGAAGGAAGAGAGGGGGGAGAGGAAAGGGAGGAGTAGCAGTAAGAGAGGGACAAGGGTGGAAAAGTGCATTAATCCCATTCGAGAACCCAAACACACCCTGAGTCAAAATCTCTCTCCCTCAAAGTGAAATGATATCAATAAATAAGCTCCTTATGTTACAATAATGTAGTCCATTTGTTTTTAGCCAAGCCATTGAAATTAATTAGCATGAGCTAGCAAGCTAGAGCTCATAAAACCTCTAGATGTCTAAGATTACACTTTAATCAGACACTCATGTTTCCCAGAGAATAATTTGGTACTCATGCGAGTATTGGCCCCACGTTTACCTTTACCACCATAATCTAGAAAAAAGTTCAATCAGCAATTCCCAGACAACTCTTTATTGTAGCATTAGCGTTAGCATACCCTAGCCAGCTAGAGCTAAAAAATATTTTTTTTCCAAAACTTTCTATAAAGTTTAATATTTATTTTTTTTAATATTGCAAACAGATGCCACATGTGAGTAAAAGTTCCAGTATAATACGATATGATTAATTATATAAATGAGAAAAAAAGAAAAATATCCAGAACACAAGTCGTGGGCTACACTAGCGACATGCTGCTAAGCAAAATATTTAACCTATCCTAGCTCTGAAATTTCAGTCTATTTATAATTAATGTAATTGTTTTTTTCTGCCTTTTAGACTACTAGAGTATAAATGCTATTTGACTGTTCAACAACTGGCTAAGAAAGCTTGTGTCTATCACTGAAGAAAATTTTTACCAAGTTGTGTATCTCAAAAATTTTAACTTTAAGATAGAAAGTTGAAATAGTGACCAATTCAATAAGAATAACTTTGAGATTAGTTATTATTTGATTTTTTTTCTGTGTCAGAAAACAGGTTTCTATAATTAGCACAACTACCTGGACAACATCTTCAGACAACTTATTTCTTCAGCATAACCCACCTTGAGCTACAGAAAAACTATAAATGACTTTGTTTGAAAATAGTTTTTGAATTTTAACATGAATTTCTCTAGTGTTGCCAACTGAGACCACTTGTTTAAAGCAGTTGTGTCCAGCCTGTGCATAAGGATGCCATTGTATCCTAATCTAGATCTGATTAATGTGATACGTTTTATATGTTCTACATCTTAAAGACATTTTAAAATTATTCAGATAAATGGGATTTAAATTAACCGGATTTGCAATCTCAGATTAATGGTAAAAAGTATTTTCCTTTGTTTCAAACAGGCATAATACCTTTAATTAATTTTAATCAGACATGGTGACTGAAATATACATATGGTAGATAATCCTTTTGCACACTGTTTCTTAATACAAAAATGAAAAAAATATATAAAACAAGTAATCACTGGTACAAAAGCGCGCTACATTTTGGCACTTAAGTTATTATATATTAAAATAAAAATCTGGCACCAGTTAGTTAGTTAGCTCTAGACCTACAAATAATTTAGACCTGATTTACACATGCATATAGTATAGGTATGGCTGCCAATTCAAAGCTCACAGGATTGCTGAGCATTAAGCTGCTCTGGAAAATCATGATTGGCATGAAAAAAATGTCCATGAAAAGCTTTCTTTAAATAAGTGCGTGTCGCAATTTCATGGCTTCTTTGTAAGGCTGCTATAGTGATATCTGATGACAGTGCAGCAAAAATGGGAAGGAGAGAGATTTGCTCCAGCATGCATTTTGATCCTTTTAATTTATTTGTAATATTTTGAAAGAAAAAAAAATAGAAGCAGTAAGAAACAAAAAGCAACAGAGCTCATATTCCAGTTCGGAGCCATATGAAATCACAGCCTTGACCAGCAATGTTGCCAGCTCTTGATGTCGCTGGTGTGTTTCCTCGCTGATATCCGGAAAAGTGACTGACAGAAGATGATAATCCTCAAAACAACAAAACAGAGGCCTGGGAGGGAGGACTACCCTGATCTGTTAGGCACTCTTCCTGGTCAAAGCAGTGGCTGAAAACTGGCACCAGCCTGGCTGCAAACAAATGATAGAAACCCTACTCTAGGTTTTGTGACCAGAGGAATTTACAGAAAACAACTACAGGGACAAAAGATATTTTAGATCATCAAAGGCAGAGCTTTTCAAAACTCAATTTCTGCATTTATGTGTGGACAAGGTCACCTTTTTCATATCAGACTGGGTGCTGTGCCACTGTTTGGAGGCTTTCGATTGGCCAAAATCTCTCTATAGTTGGGGTTATATTGCCATCTGTTGCTTTGGCATGCCCTTGACATTAATCTTTTTTGTCAAATCCAAATGGAAAAAAGTCCAGTTTTCAGTAATATCCATATATTTGCGGACATAGCCTTAAACTGTGTTGACGAAAAAGCCCCAGAGCGCTAACAGGGCACAAAGCTTTGTTTGATATTCTTACTGTTCTCTCTCAGTTCTGCTCTAATATGTAAGAGGACAATATTAAACAGTTACTGAATGCAAACAATAGTTTGCTAGAAAGTCAAATCTTGCATATAAACCAAACATGAAGCAAATTTTTTCTGCTGCATGAATATACGAGATGAACTAATGTCAAATTATCCTGAGAGAATAGAAGTTAAACAATTTTAATTTAGGTATAAAATACACCTCATAAAAAAACAAATAAAGAACTCCCCCCCCCACCCAAAAAAAAAACAAAAAAACATCAGCTGGATTTTACCCACAGGACACATGACATGAACTAAGAATAAGTAGAAAGATCTAAAAATGTGAGGGAGGTGAGGTATATAAGAATTATAAAAACTTTCACAATATTGGAGTCTATGTATACGAGTTGACAAAAATTGTAACTCTTTTGTGGGTTCAAACAACAGTTATCTACTGCTAATAATTGATAGCAAAGCTCTAAAACGGGTTATTTCAGTACAATGGCTTAAAGTGCTCTCGCTGGTTTTCAAATATGTGTTCTTATACCTCCACAGGAATAAATTAAAGTGAACGCAATTTCATTCACACCCCTGTGCAGTTTTGCCTTTAGTATATTTATCCTTTCCCCTCAGTGAGACCTTGCTGGAGGGCTTTGATCGATGAGTGTGTGGATTGAAATTGCAACTCCCCACTGTAATGCCACTGTATTCTGTGGCAGGTCTGTAAATTCCACTATGAGCGGGAGGCTGTGACAGAGTCTGGCAGAGTTACCCAGGGCTGAGCTTTCAAATGGCTCCCAAAGCACTATTTCAGTCACTTAGTTGAAAATAAAGAACCAGTCAACCGTGAAGGAACACTGAAGTAGCATTAGCTAAATATCTCAGAGCAATTACATTTTGTATATAAAATGCAGATTATCTTCTAAATGAGACATTTTCAGATGAGAGCTTCCAGAGCATGCCATTCCAACATGTCTTTGCCCAAACAGCAAGCACAAGCACAAACATTTACCTGTTGTGGAGAGCTGTAAAGACAAAAAAAGTGAATAAAAACCACCCACAATGAAGCCCCACATGCATGCAACAAACACAGATGTCACTAAGCGGCTACTTGTGCCCTCAAACAAACACATAAAATGCCCCACCCACCAACACTAAGCAGTATGTGGAGGCAGATAGAGATAGAAAAGGCGGCACACCAGGGAAGGTGGAATACCATAACAACACGTAGAACATATTGTTACACTATTCCACCCACCTTAACTGTGAACCCTTGGGTGTGGCTACTCCATAGCCCTTGGAGTCCAAGTTGCCCCCGACTTTCATTGTGTCGCAGGGCTTGCGCTGCTCTGTGTACTCATTCATAGTGGACTCCAACAAGAAGGCGTATTTTCCTTTGGACTTGCGGACCCGCGCCACACCCTCGGCCGTGGTCTTGGTGAAGACTGTGGGCTCAGCCGACTTCATGTATCCCCACATCTTCTCATAAACAGCAATTTTGGACCGCTGTGGGGTTTGGAGGGGTTTGGAGGTTCAAAGGTAGATGATGTGTGAGTGATAGAGAAAGCATGTCCACATACAATACAAAATAGAGAAAACATGGAGCATCAGTTCAAAAATTTACATTTTGTTTAATAATTTTGAAACATTTTACTGCAAAAAAGTCAAATAACAATACCGGCAGTTGTATAGACCAATGGTTCCCAACCCTTTTCAACTGGTATACTCTAAAGCCCTGTCAGATGGACCCAGCCACCAACACTTCTCATGTTCAAGCGTGTTCATATAAAGTCATTTTAAACTGAATTCTTGACTACTTTCAGTGGCAGTTTAGCCTTGTTATCATCTTTCCCAGCCCCCAGTGTCTTTGGTACTCTTTGGTGTCCTGTTGGGTCTGAAGTCTTTACTATAAATAAATAAGATGGTTCAGAGCAATCCTGCCTGAATACCACACTCACAGATAAAGAAACAGTAGTTCCAGCTATACCAACAACAAATAATTAGGTGCCGTTATTCCCATGATCTACGTCTCTGAGGGGAGTATGATTTTAAAATGAAATATTATTACTCTTTATGCAAAATTCTAACTGTTAAAAAACTTTTAGCTAAATAATTTAAACTGCTAGCCACACTCTTATCTAATGATTTACAGTTTTAGTACAGCTGCCCATTTCATTTCTTTAATCATATTCTTAAGAACAAACAGAACTGTTAGCTAACATTTATAACTGCTTCTAGTGAACATGATCACTGATGATCAATGATGATGATGATCTATTGTTTATATTTTCGCAAACTGTTCTCAAAGCTAGGTAATAATTAGCTAACATAATTAGCTAACAAATTTCCAACTCTTTACTCTCATTTTTTAAGTAAAAATTTTAGCTGCATTTATTATGCTTATATTTTTGTCTACAAACGTTATTAAAACCCAAACTAATAGCCACCATTTTAATTTATTTAATATTTAGTATTTATAATTTACCTTGTTATTTTATCTGTTTATCTAGTATGTCTAGTAAACCATTTCAACTGCTAGCCATACTTTTAGCTAGCTATTTCAACTTATAATAATAATAATAATAATAGCAATAATAATAATAATAATAATAATAATAATAGGTGCCCATTTTAAAAATGTTTTTTGTGACTTTTTTGTGTATCTACAATGGTGGCTAACAAACACTACAAATTTCAGTTAATGTTCTACTCGTTTAGCTTTTAGCTTGCTATTTCAACTGTTAATCAAAACTTTTATCAACAGTCTAATTAGTAACTATACTATCCAGCTCTTTAGTTATAATTTTAACCAGCTAGGTCTTTAATTTTCTTTGCAATCTAATTGAAATTCTAACTGCACCTTTATTTAATAATTTATTAGACAATACATATTTATATTTTAGTTTACCATTTCAAATATTAATCTAATATAGTTATGGGTGTGAATAATTTATTTTATTTTATTTTTTTACAGAATTTTAGCTATAAATTTGAAGCCACATAGTCAATTATTTACAATTTTTAGAAACAATTCTAGTTTGTTATTTCATCCGTTCATCCAAAATTGGAAAACTAAAAAAACTTGTTTACTTTCAGCCAACATTTTGAACTGCTCATTGAGCAGCTGAAAGGCAGCTAATATCTTTAAATGCTGTCATACTTTTTTTTCATTTATGAAAACTTAATTTTAAATGTCTTTATTTTATTTCCAATTGAAGTCTTATTTCTAATGCTTTAACCAACTTATGGGGTGGCTGCAGCTCAGGAGGTAGAGCAGGTCATCTACTAATCGGAAGGTTGGTGGTTCCCTGGCTCCCCCTAGTCTGCATGGGCAAGATATTAACCCCAATTTGCTCTCCACTGCATCCATCGGAGTGTGAATGTATGTGAATGGTAGTTAGTGAGCACTTAAAAGCATAGAAGACAGTGCTTGCGTGAATGTGGCATGTTGTATAGAGCGCTTTGAGTACTCCGGGAGAGTAGAAAAGTCCATTTACTTTCAACTTTTCTACTCAAACCTGTTTGGGTCTACTCAATCATTACATTAACAGTAATTTCAGTTTCCAAGCTTGTCTTCCTAGCAGAAATACCTCCTGGTTGGGAATCACTGGAGTAACATAACTTGACAAGGTATAATAGGGACTAGAAGAAAACAATATCATGAGGAGTCTTTGCGTTTTGAGCGTGTGTGAGTGTCAAAGATTGTAGGCCTTCACAGGGTCCCATACCTGTCTGAAAGTAGGTCACTAACTCTGGTAACACCAACTCACCCTGAAGAACTCTTTGGTTGAGCCAGAGTCTAATGTGCCATAGGCAATGTCGGTCTGTTTGGCCAGATCCTCTGCACTCTCAATGGGAGAAACCATCCTCTCCACAGTGAGAAAGGCGGCCAGGTTGGCCGTGTAGGACGAGATGATGATGAGAGTGAAGAACCACCACACTCCTCCTACGATTCGTCCCGATAACGATCTTAAAGATAGAAAGGAGGGAGGACGAAGAATAGCGCAGGAACAGATTGGATGGATTATGGCGAGGATGGGCAGGATGAAAATAAGAGGGAAGGAAAGTTGCAAGAAAGTAGAGCAGGAGAATGATAATTGGAGGTCAAATTAGGATAAAAAAAAGGGAAAAGAGTGAGATAAAAAGACAGAAGACAGTCAGTGGTATAACAATAGTGAAAGATTAGACAGAATGAGATATGAGTAAAGCATGGAACCAACAATGCTAATGTAATACCACAAGGTGGAGCTCTGACAACACTCAAAGCTGCCAGAGCTTTATTTACCTCTCATTAATGCCTCACAAAAAATACAAAATAAAAAATCCCACATGCTTGTGTTGACCAGCTTTGATAAGGAAAAAGGTACAGGCTACTTTTGTCCCTTCTTACCCACCCCCTCTTTTTGTTTACTGGCAGGATGAGGAGAGCTGCAGGTCCCCTGGCCGGCATAGCGGCGGCAGCACTGTTCTTTTCTTGTTTTTTCACTCGGGGCAGACAGATAGCTCGCTGCTCAGGAGCAGCGGAAGGTCGTGAGGAGAATCTTAAACCATAAATGCTGCATTGAGGAGAACAAACAAGATCTCCCCTCGGTGCAAATCAAACAGCAGCGGATACAAAACCCTCAGGCCTTCGTGTCAGATGGAGAGAGAGAGAGATGGGGATATGAGGAAGGGAGGAGGAGACAGGCATCTGCAACAGTCAGTGTGTTCTTGGCTGGTATTTCACTGTGTCTTATTGCGATCTGGCTATATTCCATTGCTCCCAATACACAAAAGCCACAGTATACAAATAGATAGCATCCTTTCCCTCGACTGACTCCACATACTGTAGGCACCTAATGAGAAACCCTCTTCTAATGTTCCCTTATGGCCCGTCTGAAAGAAGCGTGACTATCAGCACTGCTAAGAAACCTTCTGAACAAACACTTTGTGCTTCTACTCGACGAGTTCTGCAGAGCCGTCACCCCGACCAAAGAATCACTGAGGAAACCTCCATTTTCTCAGTCTGTACGGATGAAAGTGCCTGTAGCAGCTAAGGCAGCTTCCAATTGAGAAGTGCTGCAGTGGAGCATGTCTCCTCCACACACACACATACACACAGAGGAGTCTTTGCCCATGAAATAGACTTATTGACGTATTAGCTCTGGATTTGAATACAAATGACTTCCGTCTCTTCCTCTCCTCTCTCCTTGGGAGTATATTTGAGCACGGAGTATTTAACTGTAAAATAACGCCTTAAGAGGTGGAGGGCGTGCATGAAGATGCATCGATGAGTCCTATCCTCTCACGTCTATCGTCTCCCTTTATTTTCTTTCCCCAGCCACTAAAATCCCTTCGTTCCCTGTGTCAGAGCCTCTCCATTTTCCCCGTCCTTGCTTTATTTATATAGAATCAGCAGTGGATTGTGGGAGAGTAATAATGGGAGCAGAGGAGAGTCTCTTTGCCATCCCCTCCGACTGTCTGTGCTGTGTGTTTGCTGGCTGATACCGCTGACTTTGATCCACTGTGACACACTGCTGTGTCTTGATGGGCCTGCAGTAAACAGAGGGAGTGGGGGAGTGGGGTGAGAAAAGCCCTGCGCTGGGAGTCTGGGTAATTTTCAGGTCACGTTAGCGCTTCCGGTGGTTTCTTTTATGCTCTATTGTCCTTTAAGCGATGCTAGAATCCAGATGACACATTAAAAATTATATAGAAGCGTTTCAAAATAAGCACTCTCACCTTCCCATCACCTCTAATAAGATGCGTGATGCAGTTTACACACGTGTTCATATTTACTCCATATTTTAATTTGTGGGCTCCACATAATTCATAGATCAAAATAATTCGGATTAACTGTGTAAAACATCAGTTGTAACTCCTCCTCTTTTATGATAACTGCCTTCTGATTGGTTCACCCTAGTAAACCACAAGTGGGCGGGTATATCCTCTTTCTCTGACATCATGCAGATTCAAGAGTTGAAAATCATGCATTTGTTTTCATATGGATTTCTCTAACCTCATTTTTCACTGCTTACCACACTATATGGACAGAATTACTGTGCGGCATCTCACAGGTGTATCAAATCAGACACTGGCCATGCCTTAACAAACCTTTCTGAAAGAATGAGTCCTTCTAAATAGATCAAGAAGTCGAGCGTGGTGCTGTAATAAATTGCTCCCCTCGTGACAGACCACGTAACATCATAGAGCGGGGTCTCGGAGTACTGAAAAAGTGTCTAAAAGTCAACAACACTGCTCACTCACTAACTCCACCCTTCCAAATCTCCACTGGCACCAACATCAGCATAAATACTGTGCACCGAGAGCTTCATGGCATGAATTTCCACATGTGAATTTCCAAATTTCTAGGTGGACACTAGGTGAAAAGTCACCACTAACCACTCTTTTTCTTGCGTGCATTGTTTTTGTTTTAGTTAATACTAATTCATTTATTCGTAGCAGCCTTATTTAGATGGCATTTATTGCAGCACATCCCAGTTTCCGATATAAACCAAAATATCATGTTTGTAGTATTTGTCAACAACTAACCTCAGTAATTTACTCCAGCAGCTGAGCAATGTTGATGTTAAACACCACACAAACAATATTAAATAGTGCTGCTGTTTGGGACCATTTCCTGCAGTGGATTAATATTAAATTTGGTGCCCTGAGTGTTTACAGTAACAGGACAGCGTGCATGAGAAAATGAACTGTAATGTCCGTGTTTATCATTATAATGAAGGAACCTAGTGCGATGGTGTGGCTCATTGATTTGTTTTTAATAGTTATTGGACACCAGCGCCTGCTTTACTCAGTTGGTTGAGCGTCCCAGTCCAATTTATAATGGTTTACAGACCTTTGCACCATCTGCATGTGAATTAGTTTGTGTATACAGGACCTTCTGTACATACAAGGCAAATAAAAAGCCAGGAAACTGAAACCATGTCAAAATAACTTCCTCAGGAATTGAGATTGATGAAAAAGGCCAAAAGCGTTATACTATTTGCAGTTTGTGAAAGAAGAGCGTGTTCATTACAAGGGAAAGTTTGCAAAGTAGGAAAAGTGCTTGAAAACCCTTGGAGAGAACTTGACTGTAACGATGTATGAGTTCAGTGGAGGAAACGAAAGCTAGATGAGGGAAGTATTAGAAAAAAAAAGCGGAGACAAAAACAAATTGGCTCCAGTGTTGAAGCAAAGAGTGTCCGGCAAGCCCCGGATATAAAGAATACTAAAAGAGAACAATCTCAACAATTTTAGATTAAGTTATGTTAATTTTTTTTATCAAACGGAGACTAGACAGATGCAAGATAGCTGGTGTGATCCGAATATTGGCAGTTTTTCTTCATATTAATGAGCATGTACAATCTCAGATCAAGGTACAAATTTACCCCAGAAAGCACCCCTCTTTCATATTCACCCCAAAAATCGAGTACTGTGTGTTTTTCTCAATCCCACTGTAATTTCAAATAATCTAAATTTCACGAAGCATGCGAATGCTTCAAGACATCAAGAATGCATCTGATGAAATCCTGTGGTTGTAAAAAGAAGAAGAAGAAGAAGGTGACTTGAGTTTAAATATTTTAGACACTGTAGCTTCAAAGGGCCGTTGGAACAAGCAGCATATAGAATAAACTGTACTGAATCTGTCACTCTCCGTGGAACAACTTTCATTTTCTCAATCTGAAGCCACAGAATGAGACGTTTGAAGGGGAAAATGAGATCGTGGCGCTTAAGTAAAAAAATTCAAAGATAATAAAAGCAACATGAAAGCAAAGCAAATCTCTTATCAGGATTAGATATGGTACGCACTCTGTTAGTATCACTGACCATCTGATGCATTCCCCACTTTGCTCTTTTACCTCCTTTGATGTGGGGAAAAATAAGATGAAAAACTTCTGTCAGATTTGATGTGTGATATGAGGATTTCTGCAGCATGTGTGGTTAAGAGGAAGAAACAGAAGAGGAGGTGAAGTAAAAGCTGTGGAGAGATGGAGACAGTTGTATGGAAGCCCGTTTCCACCACTAAAAGAAAAAAAAAAAAAGGATCCATAACTTATTTTCTCAAAATTTCGACTTATTTTCTCGAAATTTCGACTTATTAACTCAAAATTTTGAGAAAAGTAACTCGAAATTTTGAGTTAGCGCTGCCAATCAGTAATCTACGTGAATGACGTCATTTCCTTGTTACCCGGAAGCTGAAGCCCTCAGCTACAAATGCTACAGCTAAGCTACCGGTATTACATCCAGTCATGAATGCACAGATTGCTGAGTATTTTCAGCGTGGCTTCAAAAATGATGAAATCCTTGTGTTATTAGCTGAATCACATGGCGTTACTATCAGCAAACGTACTTGCGAAAGCGCCAATTTGTTGCGATCCAGTTTTGAGTGCGCGTTACTCTGCGCCATATGCTTCCAGGTAACTCGAAATTTCGACTCATCAACTTGCAATTTCGAGTTAATAAGTCGAAATTTCAAGAAAATAACTCGAAATTACGAGTTATGGATACTTGTTTTGTTTTTTTTAGTGGCGGAAACGGGCTTCCATACAGTTGTGACCTTGAGCAAAGCCTAAATAAATGGGGAGGTGCTAGTTTGCTCCCAGGGTGACACCTGGAGGTGAGATCATGGTACTTGACTTATTCGTAGCAGACAAATTGTCACTCTTGAGCTCTGTCTCTGCTCCCATGTTCTGTCCTCGGCTAAATCTCTAACATAATTTTGCAAAATAAAATCTCGTCACTAATTAATGCCAGGTCATATTACCTGTACTGCAGAGGCTCACAGCCCTATAGCTCATCCTTTGCAGGTGACTAACATACTGAAGGCTATGCTCCTAACTAATACAGGCCTGAAATGCTCAAAAAATACATCTGGGCCAGCTGTGGCTCAGGGGATAGAGAGGGCCATGTAGTAGCTACTGGATCGATCCCGAGCTCCTCTAGTCTGCATGTCAAAGTGACCTCGGGTAAGATATTCATCACCAAACGATGCCCACGATGCATGCATCACAGTACGCAACAACAGCTGTGGCAGGGTTTCTATCTCTACAAGTAGCTATCTATCTCTACACTGACTTCAGATGAAACCGGTAGATCTCTCTTGCAGACACCTTCTTAATATTCAGGTGCAGGACTCTGTTTTTAGACACTAACAATTAATTAACACTGATAGCATAAGCATAACACTTCCAACACATTTTTGTAATTAAAAGCCTCCCTGAGAGTGGGTATGATGTTTGAACCACTCCAAGCCAACTGCCAGACTTAAAAATATGAATTATTTATACTAGTATAAAGTGAAAAACAGAACACATCATTACATGCACACACATCCAGAATAAGGCTATAAAATGCTTTACTACTCAGTTTCAGCACTGATATATTTGAGCGCTTTCTTACTACAAGCCTTATTTACCTGCACGTTCACACAAGCTCTAAAGGATGCATCAGGGGAAAACCTGGGGTTCAGTATCACCCCCAAGGAAACTTCAACATGCAGTTTGGAAGAGCCAGGTATGAAGCCACTGAACAATAGACTAGATGATTAGCAGATGACCCACTCTAACTGACTGAGCCACAGCTAGTCTAAATGTGAAAGATATTTGAGGAAATATGACCAAAACAAGCAGCTGCAGATAATTAGCAGATAAAACCAGATGTAAAATGTCAGAATAGGAATGGAAAGATTAAAAACAGTTGAACTTCTCACTAAAATATAAAATGAAATATATAAAAATAACAGAAATTTGTAGTAAATGCAAACCTAACAATCTGTTTATATTAACTAAATGATCACATAGTACAGATAACAAAGGGCCCGTGTTTTAATTGTAAAAAGCCTCCATGATCCTCGGGCATGTCTGATCTGCTCACATTAAGATGGTGGTGTGCTGCCACACGTAACCAAGATATTACAAACCTCCAGCATTATCTCCTGGGGAAATATAATCTGTGGGATTTTAAATACCTGACACTGGATCGCTCTGTGTTGTCAACCTTGAAGAAAGCCTGGTCGTATCGCAGGTGGATGTTTTGTTTTCTGTTTGTCATTTTAAATGCCATATATGAAATCTTACACCTGTCTAGCTGTAAAAAAGAATACATATATTGTGGTTTATAGCACCTAATTAGTTGTATAGACTCTATGGATATTAGGAGCTATTAAATAATTTTAATGATGCCTATACAACCTTCTTAAATCGCTGTCTTTTCTCAAATATTTGCTTTTGTCCAGAGAAACTGTGTTTTTTTTAAATCTCATGAGGCTTTTAAAATTTATTGAACTACAACCATCTGAAGAGGATTAAAATTCCACTTTAGCTGAATTTTAGTACCAGTAAGGTCATGAGGAAAAAAGAAATTGAAGCATTTGGTGAAAAAAATGATCTTAAAAGGGAACCATTAAGCTCCAAATCTGTATCCAGAGTTCAAAATATACTTTAATTGTGCGGGGGTTAGCATAGTCGACTCATACTTAACCTTGTCAGTTTGATCGGTGATTATTAAACTGGCTACAGGTGTGGCTGTCTGTGTCTATGTAAAGTGTGTCTATGTAAACTGGTGACCAATCTAGGTGCACTTCCAGTCTGAAACAGGCTGCTTTAGCTCACCTCCCTTTAAAGCCACAGTCTCTTTAATGGAAAACAGTGGGTGGAGACCACAACACGATTACAATTATGTGAAATAATGTGTGAAATGAACTTGCACTCTGGCTGCTTCAAAGAAGGTGACCAGGTCTGCAACCAGGCGCCGCCTTCAAAAACGACAATAAGATGGAGTCAGATGGGGATTGAATGGGGTCAAGTTGTTTCAATTACATGCAATTTGTTTGTGATAATACAGGTACTAACTGTGATAAGTTGCATCTACATGCACAGAAATTCCCATTAAACAGGAATTGACATTAAGTATTTACATTCAGCTTATCCAGAAATTCCTCCACGAATAGTAACATTGTTGCTGCAGGACAATGATTTAACCTAAAATGACAAAGTCACACAGCAACCTTTATTTTATATAGAAATGGAAGCATAACACAACCAAGTTGTCAACCAGTTGAGTCATCTATTTTAAAGATGTGTCGCAGACAAGTTGAGCTCATTAGCACAGACTGACTCTGATTTATTGCAACCTGTCTGTTTATAGATGAGATTGCAGTTATTTGCCAGTCTGTCTGAGAGTGATTGCAGTCTGTAAAAGCTGGATTGCAATTGTTTGGAGACAGGCTGCCTCCCACAAGGCAAACTTTGCAATCACCTTTCAATCAAAACTTTGTTCTGACAATGAAAAAATAAATAAAAATCAGTGCAATCACCTAGTTACCAATATTATTTCCTAGTGAGGAGGTTGCCGTCCTATTTTTACTTCACTTCCTTCTGATTGGCTGCCTCTCAAAAATCAGGTAAATGAGGCTTCTGTGGTCACATCCAGAGCTCTGTGTGGAATAACCACATTAGGATATCAGCTTCCCCTCAAAGTATTTCAGTCTGAAGCCTGAACTTTCGGCTCACAGATGCTGTACAGATGCTAATCTAATTATTTAAAACTTGAGCAATATTTAATATAAACTTCCACCATTGTAACAGTATATACATTACAGAATGTAACAAAGAGCACAATAGCCCCCCTTTAAGGCAACAAATGCACATTTTCTTGTAACTGGACAGGTTTTTACCAAAATATCAAAGCGGGAAACATTAATACCACTTTACCTTGAAGCTAAAGATGACAACTACACAGATGCACATGCAGCCTCCAGCATAGCCCAAAATTGGCTAAATTAGTGCAACAAATCAACCTCATAGACGGATAAGCACTGCTGACAGGAGCAATAAGCAATGCAGCAAAACAGCACTGTGTTAGCTAGATAACAAAGCTAATTGGTATTGAACTAATAGAATAATGAAAGTCTTGGAAATAGACCACTTGAAAGTCATATTTTTTCCCCTTTTTCAAACGCAGCTTCTGCTTCTGGCCTAAATTCACAACTCAAATTAAAAGTTACGCCTCATCTATAGCCATCAGGAAATCTGCCATCAGTATGCACGCAGTCTGAGCTAATCAGGACTAATCAAGCCAATCACAGCATTCTCATTAGCTCGCCGGTGATTCAGCAACGATGACTCAGCAGAAGAGATAGAGATAATCCATCTGAAGCAATGAGACAGAAGTGACTGCAAACACCTGGAACAATTACACCGGAGATGCAGACGGCTGCCTGGATGTTTATATTGACATTTTATGAGTTGCGATGTGACATCCTGCATTCTCAAGAGGAAGCACCAAAATAACTCCAGTTCTATCCAAGTGGGATTTGTAGTCAATTAAAAACACTATCATGTCGCCATTTCGTTTAAGCTCCCTTCTTCTCCTGTTTCCACAGAGACATTACCATCGGAGACCAGGATATTAATCACTGAATTAATTATTATGGGCTGCCTCGAGGGAGCAGAAGGGGGTATTAACCCTTATTAAGAGAGGAAGAGCGAGAAAGAGGAAGACATTCAGTGCCATTTCAACTTCTGCCTTTCGTGGAGGAGCTGCGCCATGAATCAAACTGTCGACACTAACAGTAGGTGGATTACATCCAAGAGTCACAGCTAAAAATACCACATGTAAGGTAAAAGCCAAGACCACCACGCTGGATGGACACATGTCATGGGCTTTGGGTGTAGTCGCTGATCTGTTAGCCATTCAAGCATAAAATAAAAGGCCCCTAACTCAAGGGGTGAACCAAAGTTGTGACTACACATAACAGACAATTTGGCAAGGCACTTTGCAAAGCACTTTGTCTACAGCCTGTGGCAAAAAAACACATATTTTGTTCCTATTTGCTTAGCTGAATCTATACAAAATGTCAAAAGTAAAAGTTTGAATGGCATAAAGCTATGAGCAGCAAATCTGGCAATATCTCAGCACTGTGTGCTGTGTGTCCTTTAAAAAAAAATTGAGGAAACTGGACAAGTGGAGGAAGGAAAAATTAGATGAACAGCATGTGAAAGTCTTTAAGAAGTAGCTCAAACAGCCACCTCCTCCAGTTCCCCTGGTGGGATACCACTGAATTCCCAACACCTGACCTCGTAGGTGCCCACAAGGTATCTTGGTCTGATACCCAAACCCCCTGAACATACCCAAACCCCCTGGCAGCTCTACTCTGAATCCCTTCCAGCCTCTTTTTCTCCTTCTCCTTTTATGTCATCTTTACCTCTTAAGGAAAGTAAGAAACCCCCAAAAAACAGTCAGAACTTTGTAAAGGGTTAAACATGGGGATGCTTCCCTCGCAAGTTATCTAGCAACCAACATCCATGTACTACATATAATTGGCTTGAAAGGTTATGGTAAGACGACTTGGAGAAATTATGGCTCCTAAATCGGCACATTACTTTGTGATAACCATTAGTCTGAGTGCTTTGAACAAGTCTTGCTACTAATTGAGTGGACGTTTTAACTTTAATATAGGGATTTATTAGTAAGTATCCATCAGTTTTTGTCAATTAATTAAGCAAAATTACATGTTGTAAGTTTCCTGTTCTTTCTCAGTGGGTTTTATTAGTTGATGGCTATTTGTACTGGTAAAATGTCCAACCTTAAATGAGAAATAAACATGCTGAGAGCCTAATGCAAAGAATAGTTTTGGTCTGTGCTTTGCATTAGATGTGAATGTGGTAGTTTTTGTAGGGTGTTTTTTTTATTAGCCAAGAATTTATATATGTATGTATATATATATATATATATATATATATATATATGTATATCTCTCAAACGTGACATTCGGCAGTGCCCTCATTGTTTTGACACACTAAACAAAACAAATGACTAGACTACACACTAACTACACAAGACAACACACCTAACTACCCACTCCAAACATGCTAAATGTCATGATTCGCTCTTTTGCCGCGTCACTCCCAAAGCTTTCCCCTCTTCCTAAACAACCAAATGCCACGTGCTGGGATATCTTTTTTTTTGATTGGTCGACATGTTACATTTTTCAACCAACAAGAATGTCATGTTTTTTTTCTTGTTTTTTGGGAGGTTGTTTTCCTCGCAAGCACCACTGTCATCCCAGGTTGGCTAAGTCATCGCTAACCTTGATCCTGCTGCTGGGGTTCCTTCAGGTCTTTATCTTCGTAACAGAGGAGTCAACCATTGGTAGCATCAGCTTTGTTTTTACTGTTTGGTTCCACACTAAATGGGGCGATAGTATTCAGGAAAAAGCATCTTGTATATTTTTGAAAATCCAAACTCTGGTTTTACATGGCCTATCAACACAATTGAAAAACTAGTATATAGTTTTTCTTGTTGCTAAGTCATCCTAAATTGGTCATGTGATTTGAACACACCGGTGCATCCGTTGCTCCCAAATGGTTAAAATCAGTCTATATAGATGTCCACAACACAAGGCACAAAATACAGTCTGTTGTCTAGCTTATTTATTTGCTTAACAAATAGGCGAATATAGTAATTTGGGACATTACTTGAGCTAATTAAGCCTTATGAATGTGAACAATGTCACAGCTGGGTTCACCAGGTTCAAATGACCCATTTATGGCAATTGCATTCATTTGTATGTGTGAAAATCATTTTCCAGTGGGGGGCCCAGTATCTGTCTCCCGTGCTGCTTGTATTGTTTTGGACAGAGCTGTGGGGTTTTCTCTAATGAAAACTGACACAATGTGACCCCCAGTCAATCAACGCGGATGTGACCAAAATTAACCTTTGCAAAACTTGCTCTGAACCGGCTACCCCAAACAGTTTAAAGCAACAAACACTGCGGATTAGGTCTACAGCTTATGGGGTTCTTATGTAATCTGTCTGCGGTGAATGAACGTTTAGACTCTGCATGCAGACTGGATTTCCACCGCTTGGCCAGCTCCTGACTGCACGGCCCTCACTCTAAATTCATCCCACTTTCACCTTTGGCCTTGTCACTTCCTGTATGCCATATAATATCTTCTGTGTGAGGGGATTTGCATGTCAGGAAAGGCTCCCGGGCTTTGGGATTCTGCGCTGATGGACTGGGAGAGGCCCCCGTGGGACTGGCAGTGACGGGTGGAAATGCAACGAGAACACAGAGGGTTGAAATGTAGACTTTTCATTCTGATGTCAACATTGTTATGCAGCTCTAAAGTCCTTATCTGCAGTATGCAGGCGGAGATGTGGCAGACTGGAGTGGCTATGGCGGTGAGTGTGGGGTGGTCTGCACACATGTGAACAAAGCAATCGTACTCTTTAAATGAATGTGCTTAATCAGAGTCACAGGCCCACTATAGCCTCCTCTATAGGTTGCTTACGTGACTGGGCCGGGCTATAATGTACCTCAGGATCCTCCATCTTGTTCTCCTCTGCTGTGGGGGAGGCTGAAAGATACAGGCTGGTTTGGTCCTCCTTCCATCTCCTAAAATCTTACTAACTCTATTACACTATAAGATCCATAAGGGCTTAAAAGAGATAAAAGAAGTGTTAACTGAAGGACTTAAAATAACTATAGGAGCAGTAGCTTAAAATAACCAATCTGCCGGAACTTTAAGCATGACAAAGCCTTTCAAACTGCAAAGAAAGGCTTTACAGAAAATGAGAAACCACTAAGAATTATGGGCCTTGGCAGCATATAAGCTTAAGAATGCCAGGGTGTGCTGACAGAGAGGAAGCCTGATCTTTGATTGGGGAAAAAACAAAGATCTCCAGTTCTCTACCCTTCCAAAGTACACCATGCATACTGGACACCAATCGGCTGGTAGAAAGCCTCAGGGAGGCTGGGTTTCGGGGGTCTCGTAATTTGGACAAAGGGAAGAGAAGACACAGACACGTAATGAAACACGCAGGCTTTCGGACGGCTGCTTCAAAAACAGAAACGCGGTCGCTAATGTAACCGGAGCTCAAATACACAAACACAAGTGCAAAGTCACAACTGCCGGCGCTTGACAGACACCCTGAGAGCCTAATTCCCGTACAAGCAGACAACACAGCGTATGCGAGTCAGGCAGTGAAGAACAATAAGGCTGGGGAAGAGAGAGAGACGGAGGAAATCAATACTCGCTGAGACTTTCTCTGTCCCACACAAACACACCACAAACAAAGACACACAAACAAGCAAGAGTGATTTCACTGTGCACACACAGCATGAGGAGCACATACTACATACAGTGCAATTAACACAGTTCATCCTTAACCCCTCTATATTATTCTTACCAACTATATCGCCATGCAAACTACCTCCGATATACAGGATATTCTGTGCAGTTACTTGAATAACGCAAATACGCTACAGTTATTTAATGGGGTACGACTTATTGTGAGTGGCAGATGAAAACCTCAAAATTATAACTTTTTAGAAACCACAGAAAAAGTTTTCCTTTAAAGAAAATAGTTCATTATTTTGGGAAGCTTGCTTTTCTTTTTTTTGTCAGCTCGAGAGACGCGTGTCAACCTGACATCTTGTGAGGTAAGTAAGCAGCTTACCTTCTTTTTCTCCTAACAAAAAGACTGGAAACAAATGGAACAATTAACATTGTCTGAGGCATAATGGCCAAATAAATGGATGCCAACAAAATTTACTTAAGTCAGTCTAATTGTTTTCTAAATCTTGCTAATTAAAATATATACCGTTTTAAGCCAAGCTAGTGGTGCGGCTCTGTGAATGGAAGTGCAGCATTTTTGATGTACAATGAAATCCATCCACATGTGTTGGCCTGGACAGATTATAAATTAAGAGGCCCCTCAGGCACTCATCCCATAGAGGACCAAAATACCCAGACTGAAAGAGACCCAAAAAAAGATGTTGACTTTTTTCATCACTTTGTGCCTCTTTTCTTTGTGTGTTTAATTTAAGTCATATTGCAAATTCTTATCATTTTTGCTCCTTGTGGCCATTATTTTGCTCTAAATTTTGGTCTCTTTTGTATTTCTTTGTTGCCATTTTTCATTTCCATCTCCACTTCTTTTCATTCCACTTTGTGTGTTTTTCTGGGATATGTATAGTGTTTCTGGGATAAGATCAGAAGCCCCTGGGCTCGTGCCCAGCAGGCACATTAATCTGTCTATAACTATTGGATAAAATTTTGTGCAGACTTTCATATATCCGAAGTCATAAGAGAGCCAAGGACGTGATCTCCAGTCTTCCACTAGTTTCAGGAACTTTTATTGGTGTTTCTGAGAAAGTGAATACTGCTCCTGGAGTCTGCTCTCCACTGTTATAGTTTTCCTAAGAAAAGACTTATGTTATCTAAACTTTGTTCATATTAATAAACTCACCTCAACACGATTCTGATTTTGTTTTTTTCTTCGTATACAGTGGGGGAAATAATTATATGGTATATTATTGTAGTAGTTCCATTTTAACAGAGAGACACAGACTATAAAACAAAACCCCAACACCCTCATGGGAAGAAAGGTAGTGGAGCAGCCCAGTCACAGGAATTAATATTAATCTTGTTAATGATCTGAAGGCAGTGAGGACCACAGTCACTAATAAGTCATAAGCAGCTCCCCCTGCTCAAGAAGGCACACAAACAAGCCCGTCTTAAGTTAGAATCTAACTGATTCTGAGATGGGCTGGTGAAAGTACTGTGATCAGATGAAACCAAACTCAAGCTCTTTGGTATCAACTTGAGTTGCCGTGATCGGAGGAAGAGAAATGCTGAGTATGACCCAAAGAACAGCATCCCCACAGTCAAGCACAGAGGTGGAGACATTTAGCTTTGGGGCTGTTTTTCTATTAACGGTAAAGGACAACTTTACAATAACCTCCTTTTCTCAGCCATAACACTGAAGATGACCTAAAAACCTAAAACCTACCACCAAGGCAATAAATGAGTGTCTAAAGAAGAAGTGGCCTAGCTATTCTCCAGACCTCAATCCTATAGGAAATCTGTGGAGGGAGCTGAAACTTTAAGTTGCCAAGCAGAGGCCAAGAAACCGGAAGGATTTAGAAAGCTTCCGTAAAAGAGGACTAGGCCATAAATCCCTCCTGAAATGTGTGCAAACCTGGTGACCAACTACACGAAATATCTTACCGCCAACAAAAGTTTCTCCATGAAAAGTCTTTTTTCTGTTTTTTTTGTTTGAAATTGTCTCTCTCCAGTAAAATGAAACTACCATAAAAATTCAGCAGAGGATCAAATAATTATTTGCCCCTTTGTAGCTATAACCTCTGATGTCTAACAGTTCCTGCGTCTCTGTTAGGCTGTTCATCGAGGCATCTGCAACAAATCCATCATTCAGAAAATTAGTCATGCTATTATGATTGGTCCTCCCTCTGGGTCTTATAGGAAACTGTGTCTTTTAAAGGCTGCAAAAACAGACACATCGTTTCCCCAAATACTACCGTCCTGTGTGAGGCAGACAGCCTACTCTGTCCCTATTCTGTATATTTATCACATTTGTTTGTGTAGTTGCACATGTCAGATGGTTTCAGACTTTTTTCTCTTACTTCTGGGCATTTATATGTTTTCAATCAAATGTCTTAACAACTTAAATTTAGTCCAGACATCTATCATTCCCTAAGGACGAACTGTAATAAGTTTTCTGAACTACTTTTGCCCAATATTTTGGTTTATGACCAAAAGCCACCGAAACTAATGATATTCCCCATAAGCTGCACACGCTCACAGAGCTGCTGGCCCGACAGACTCTTGTTCTTGTTTAAACGTTATACAAACAAAGACATAAACACAATTGCTATTGTTTATGCCGCTAGGTACAGTCACTGTGTGCCGTTTCTTTAAGTACTTAATGGACAAACAAACTGCTTTTCATCAAGACAGGGTTACAAACCTCACAAAGGACGATAATTCATGAGCTTTATGGATGTTGGTAGGTGTTAATTTGAACTCCTAGACTAGAAGTTAACAGTGGTTTACACTCACCAGCAACTTCATTAGGTATATCTGTTTAACTGCTCGTTATCATAAATATATAATCAGCCAATCACATGGCAGCAAAATTGAGCACCTAAGCTTGACATGGTCAGGACAATCTGTCGTTCAAACTGCACATCAGAATGGGGAAGAAAAGTGATTTAATTGACTTTGAACGTGGCTGGTCAGGAACTGCTGATCTGCTGGGATTTTCCCACACAACCATCTCTAGGGTTTAAAGAGAATGGTCAGAAAAAGAGAAAATATTCAACAATGGAAGTTCTCCAGCCAAAAACGTCTTGTTGATCTAAGGACTCAACAGTAACTCAAATAATCACTCGTTACAAGAAAGGAACGTAGGAAAGAATCTCTGAATGCACAGCGCATTAAAACTGGAAGCAGATGGGCTACAGCAGCAGAAGATCGCAGCTGCCATCTAAGAACAAGAAACTGAGGCTAGAATTTGCATTTAGTTTCAGATGCTACCGAACACAACATCATGTTCATTTGGTGAATTACCGTTCTAGTTAGAGTAAAATAGACAATAAAACCAAGTATATTTCATATTTTGGCATAAACAACAAAAAAGCACATATCCCTCCTGCTGAGTTCGGGCTGTTGGTGGTGTAATGGTGTGGCCAATATATTCTTGGCACACTTCGGGGCCGTCAGTACCAACTGAGCATTGTTTAAACACCACAGCCTACCTGAGTATTGTTGTTGAGCATGCCTACCCCTTTATGACCACCGCAGTAACTTTGTGATGCTACCATGTCAACATGGACCAAAATATTTGGGGAATGTTTCCGGCACCTTGCTGAATCTGTGCTACGAAGACTTAAAGCAGCTCTGAAGGCAAACTGGGATCCAGGGTGTGCCTAACAAAATGGGCAGTGAGTGTGTATCAAGAAAAGGAGGCAAAAATAAATTCTTCCCAAAAGGTTGAACTATTTCTTTAAGATCATTTTTATGTTCCTTAGTAACACAAAACAACATAATTTAATCATTTGTGCTGGCAAACTGTCTGGACTTGTTTTTCAAAAGTACTAAATGATGAGGTTTTCATATCCATGACATAAATATATACATAGTATAGAAGTAAACAAAGACTTTATTTAAAAAAAAAGAAAAAATCACGCTCATGCCAACTATCATTTCCAAATCATGTTCCATCCTGTTTAATACACACGCCCACACTTTTAAAATGAGCTACATTTAAAAAAGACTGACTGCTGTTCTTCAGCGGCAGCGATGTGTTAAACGTGATTAAAAACATGAGGCCCGAACAACATATTAATGTGTTCTTTTTCCCCCCTTCGTCTACACTGTCACAGACTACTGCTTGTCACGGCAGGGTGTCGAGACTCGTTCGGTTTTCATTTGCGTCAATCAAACATGTTTGAATTAATGATGACGGTCTTAACTGGATTGACAGGCGAGGGATTTAAGTACGCTACGCTCACACAGAGTCATCTGTACAGTACTATCATCCACGCTCACACAGACCCAATCCAATCTGACGTGAAGGCACATTGTGATTATAATTGGCCTAGAGGTCGTGCAATGTGCCTGTATCCTGAGTAAAAAAAAATTAACAATGTACTGTAGAGTTCGGAGCAAACAAAATACTTGTAAAACTTGATGAGATGCTGTCTTACCTGGGGGAGATGTCACAGCCCTGCTGCATGAAGGCGCCCAGGGAGAACCAGAGGGAGTTGAAGATACCAAACTCATTGGGGGGCTGGTCGCTTGGCGGACCGTCGGTGCCCTCTTCGGGCTCCTCGGTGTGCCATTCGTACGGGCTGAAGCGGCTGACCAGGAAGAGCACCACGCTCACGCCGATATAGGCAAACACGATGCACATCCAGATCTCGTAGGCCAACGGGTCCAGGAAGGAGAACACCCCTGGTTTTGATTTTTGGGGCTTTTTGATCATGATGGAAATGCCCAGCGACATGAAGGGCTTGGAGAAATCAATCACCTCCTCCCGGACCAACGTGATAGTCAAAGGGGCCACAGCGATTTCCGCTTTCTGTAGGAGGCGAGATAAAGCGGGATTTGATTAGCCTCCCTGAACCCAAATGATGACAGATAAACAAATGCAAATGATGGATCATCTCTCTGAGCCCGGCCATGCAACAATCAAACACCACTTAGTCACAGATGCATCCCAAAGGGCAATAGCTAGCCAACCCTCAGACAACAAAAAACAGTTTCTTCTTCTTCCTCTGATGGTGTCATTCTTATTCATGACATTGTTCACGTAATGAATTTCTCCCTTGGCTGAACAAATCTCTGAGCGATCAAGTTGAAGATGGCAGCCGAACACATCTCAGAGTGATCAAGTTAAGACAGAGAGAGAAGGGAAAGAAATTGAAAAAGAAATTCTGAAATCCTCTCTAATGCTCAAAGGCTTAGCTCAAACTCCAGGGGAATGAGTAGGGAGGATAAAATAATATGTCAGAGAAATATGCTTACAGCACAGCAAGGCAAAAAAAAAGGGAAACGGCCACCTCGGAGGTCTGCAGCTGTGGAAAAAGTGCATACCGACTTGCTGAAAATCCACAAACCAGATTACAGTTAGTGACTTAGCAACACTTGTGACCTTGTCTGCCCAGCAGGGAAGCAAAGGGCTTAATATCAGCAAGAATTTAAAGTTTTATTATGACCATCGCGCACTTAAGGAGGTAGGAAAGGAGAAAAGAGGGAGGGCGGAAAGAAAATGAAAGAGATTTAAGTTCTTTCATCCTCAGCAAAATGCACTAAGATGACAGCCTCAGGGCATTTAGTGTGCACTAAAATACAAGGCAGGGTTAAAAGGAGGCAGGGGCTTTTGTGGTAGAACGGATTTTTTCTGTTCAGAGCAGGGGGAGAAATGAATGGCCTCTAACCAATGCCTTAGAGGGAAGAAGTGCTGACACTTGCCATGTCCTCAGAAGTCACATGATAACAGTAGAATAAGCTGCCAGCTTTGCAAACACACATGATAGCTAAAAAAAAAACCCAGTTTGTTTAGAAATCTATTAGAAGATAGTCTCACTTCCAGCTTAATTTATCACTTCACTAAAATGAATTCTGTGAACTTAGTTGTTAGCTCAAAGGCTACTGAATATATCACCAAGTTCATTTGGTTGATTATGGTTCTAGTTAAGAGTAAAACAAACAATAAAACCAGTTATATTTTAGGGCGTGGCTAATTTTTGATTAAGTTGTAGCTCTTGTAGGCAGAGATGGAACGAAAGAAATCATTTCACAGAGTCAATTGATCAGAAGCAGCAAAATAGTATTTTACCATTTCCATATCAGTACTGGTGTGTGTTTTGAGCTACGAGCGCAGTTGTTGCCAAATGCATTGACCCATTTATTCTCACGGGAAATATCTGAAAAACCCAACTTGATCTGAAAAAATAAAAGCCACAAATTCATTCAGCAAAATTACGCAATCAGTGTGAATGGCTGCATTAAGAATAGGTGAGTCTACAGAGTTTACTGAATGCACAAAACATTTGCATGAATTTTATACGTCCAGTGTGTAAAGTCCTTAAGGCATAAACGACTAACAATGAGGCATTAAGGTCTAAAGGTCAGCCGCTTCAGGGGGACAAGCAACTGCCTTCTGCTCACAGGTATAACAACCAGGAACAAAAAAGTTAAAGACAAAAGATTCATCGGAGTGAAAAGAAGGAACACAATGTTTGCTGCAAAGTTGGTTATTTAGGATCCGTCCATCCAGTTTTCTCCCACTTATCCTTTTCAGGGTTACAGGTGTGCTGGACACAGTCCCGGCTGTCACAGGGTGAGGGATGGGGTAGGACAGGGACAACACAAAGAGACAGAAACAACCAATCGCAATCCATAGCTAGTTGTGCCACCAAGGTATAAGCTTCCTGATTTAACCTCCTAGGACCTGGCGTCCACATATGTGGACATCACATTTTGGGTTATTTAGACCAAAATACTCAGTTTTGCTCTACAAGGGCCTGATATCCACTGCTACTGTTCTATCGAAATTTTAAACGAATATCCTCACATGTGGCTCTCATTTTTCTTAGAAACAAAAATCAGGTAAAAAAAAAAAATCTGGTAATTCTTTGTTTTTATATTCATCGGGTCCCAATATGCGCAAATATCAAAGAGAAATTAAAAATGCATGCCGTGGACGAGTTCGGGTCTTAGGAGGTTAAACCTCCTGGTTCGTAGGGGGCTTTCTGTGGGGAGTTGGCACATTAACCCTTTGCTTGGATGGGTTCTCTTTAGCTACTCTGGCTTTCTCACACATGAAACTCTGTACTTGTTAGGTGAATTGGTTACTCTAAGCTGGCCACAGGTTTGGTTGTGAGTGTGTGTTGTTGTCTGTCTCTCTGTGTTGGCCCAGCAAAGGACTGGCAACCTCTCCGTGGTGTATCATCGCCTCTCAAGCCATGTGGGAGAAGCTCCAGCCTCCTTTGCAACCCTGAACTGGATAAGCGGTTAAGTAAATGAATGGATGGATAGTTAACAATGGCTGGTGGACAAAAAAGGAAGTCTTGGCTTGGATATCTGTTATCCACTATTCCAGATGTCCGTCCTAGCTACAACAGAGGCCCTGAAATGTTGGCCAGCAGACCAGCGATAGGTTTCCAGATTGCTTTGTGAATGACAAGTCCTCAGTGTGCTCGATTCTCAGCCAGCTTTGCTCCTCACTTATGACAGCTGGTTCAAACAGAATACAAGATGCTTCAAATTCTTCAGTCGAAGCCTCAAAATGCGAACATATGGATGATGCAAACATTGGCTGAAATTCTTTGTTGCAGTCTCACTGCAACAACTTTGACCTTAAAGTCATACTGTGATGCTAAAAATGCAGCTTTTAGCTCTGGTTATGTTTCCACTGACGTAGTACACGAACACAATTTCTGTTGTGGGATTAAAAGGGTCCAAATGGCTCAAAATTGTGTGATGCCAGCTGTACTTGGCCAGAGCAGCACGTCGGCACTTAAATCTTCCTGTTAAGGGATTTACATTAAAGTAATTTCGCTCAGCATGTCTTCCCATCAAAGCAATTCTACCGGGCAGGCTGTGTTTCTGCTCTCAGTTAGTTAAAGAGATGAAAATAGCAGAGAACAGAGCTGCACTTTTTGTTCCTGCGCTTTTGACCAACCTGGTTAGTCTTTACACCAAAAGTGCACTGTACTGCTTGATCAGTCCTGACACATCCCGAACTGTGCCTCTGCTTACGCTCGCCGCAGTCGACTTCACAGTGAGTCACTGCAGCACCAAAGAGGCGCAGGCGAGAAAAATGCCACTTTGTGAAAATGCCGCTTAACTCATCACAAAAAAAAAAAAGATTTGGTTTTTGACTGTACATTTTAAACAAAATGCTTTGGCTGCTCGTGAAAGTATCAAAAGGATCTTTTTTTTTTTCTGGTGTAATATGTTCTGGGAAAAATGAATTTTATAGCTTTCTCTCAGCAGATGAAGGGTAAATAATCATAATGTCAGACGGAAAGTAGAATATCACACATTTATTGAATAGAAAACCATTAGTGAGACATCAGCTGTACTTATATCCTATTTATCTTCACTTGTTATTGGTTTCTATATGTTTCCTCCTAGTGAAATGTGTTTTTCGCCTTAAAAACATTCAAGTAAAAAACCACAAGCAGGCCCTGAAATTGCTCTATCACTCCTCATGCACATCCTTGCATCTTTTTTGATCCCACATCAAGGTGAGCAGCAGAAAGATACCTCGTTCTCAAATCAAATGTCCTCAGAGATTCTTTAACAAGCTCCACACCTGTGTTTCTCCTCCAAAAGCTCTGCTCTAATGCTCCCCTAATTCCCCTCATCCTGCTAGCATTAACAACACCAGAGACTGTTCGCGATTTCATTTCAGATGGGCTTAATTATGGCCACAACAAACAGAAACAGTGCTTCAGACGGAGCTCTCTGCAGGTCAAGAAAAACCGCTCCTGTAGGAAAAGCTTCTGCAAAGGCAAAATTCTGCATGAAAAAGACATATAGAGCGTTTTATGATTTAAGGAATCTATTTAACCTACCATAGACAGGTCTGTTATTTATCTTAGCTGGGCAGAAAAGAAGCTTTTACATATAATCTCTCTGTTCCATGTTTGCTAATCTGCTGCTAATTTACCCTTTCTTGATGCCGTTTGATGTTAACCCTTTATCACAGAAGTATCATACAGGCTGCCTGGACTTATTTTATACGTTCGGCTGTAAAATTGTCTTCTCCTGTTTCTAGAACAAACGGTAATGGAACTAGAGTAATTTAAAGAGCCCTTGTAAAATGGCCAGGCGGTTAAAAAAGGACTTAATATAAAAGCACTTTCTGGTTTGTGTACTACTATTTTAAAGCTTTATGTTTGGGATTTGGTCATTTCAATGTTAAAATTTCTGGAGCCAGAAGATTCAATATTTGGTGGAGAAGGTAAAATGGTCCAATATGGTGCTAATGTTAGCAAGCTGGGTTAGTAAGTTGCTTCCATAGACTGTACAGAAGCAGGTAGCTGCTAATTAGCACTAACATGTAAATATAGCAATGATAATAATGGCCATTGACTGCCGTGGTCACAGACCTGGTTTCCATCCTCAGAGCGACCATTTCAAAGGCAACAAGATCGCAAATTCACGTGGCACAGCTGTTTTGGTTTCCGTGGTCTCCAACTACAGTTTTCCCTACGGTGACTGTAGCATAAGGCGATACCTAGCAAACAGCTAACAGTAAGTGGAAGCTGACACACCCATTATTAATTGGGTTAAAAGAAAAACTTCGTATTTGCTTAGTTGTAGCTCTAGAGATTTTTTTTAAATCAAATTATAAAAATGCTTTTTAATGTACTAATATTAGCCATTTTAATATAGGAGTCTGCATGTATTGACGCTGTTGAATGCAGCCTCAAGGGGCTCCAGCCTAGCAGTTACTGCATAATATGAACTTAATACATACTAGTAATACTAATATGAGCTTACAAATTTTATCTATATTTGTTATATTGTTTTTTCCCCCTGGTCTAGAAAATACTATCTGCCTGTTTAATTTATCAATATAATTATTTTATCATTCAGCCTTTAAAATATAGACTTTTTTCATGTCATACTCATCAAAGATTTACAACAGCAGCTTTGGTTTGTTTTATGCGATGTATCTTTTCTTTCATCGACTTTTTGTTTGAGGTTTAATGATGTAGATTTTGATCAATAATTTCAGTTTTCAGCTTTCAAGATCAGAGTCTTTTTCTCTCTCTCAGAAACCAAGCTTTTGTACAAATGTATTGTTAGTACAAAAAGATCTGGAGGAGGCACCATATTCTCTGTAAATACCATCTTGACTTCTATTGACAGCATAAAATTGAAGCTTCAGTGAAATGAGTCATAAAAAAAGTTTAAAAAAACAAAGATAATTTCCGTCAAAAAAGACTGAAAACAAAAGTTCTTACCCCGTACACCAGCTCCCCGACCATGCCGTTCCAGATCTTCGTCTCTGGGTCCCTGGCGCCGTACTTTCCATCGGGGACGATGGAGATCTTGTACTTGATGCCGATGTGTTTAGCGATCTCTGAAGCCAGATCCACGCAGTAACCCTCGTACTGGTCGTTGCCCTCATACATCTCCCAGTTCTTCTTAAGCATCACGTAGGGTCCCTCCTACACAAGGGACCATAACCAGTGAACCAAACCGTCAGACAGACAGACACGCAGACATGAGGGTTTGTGCAGTGACACACAAACAGAGAGCACTGAACTGTAGCTCATCAATACCATGATGGATTAAGGTACTTGTGGAGCAACGGCTTGATGAGGTGCCTGTTTGGTTTGCATATAGGGCATGCAGATGATAAAACGGACAATTCTTACTGATTAAATTTTGGAGGTTGTAACAAATCCTAGAAACACTGAAATGGCAGAGACAGACTGCTGAATGTTAACGACGCATTCTTATAAGTATTGACAGAAGAATCTGATTTTCAACACATTTTTAGGCCTGAGTGACAAATGAAACACGCAAACAAGAGGAGCCTACGACTAGATACTTCCACCAACATTGATAATTTCCTCCACGCCATGCATGAATTGAATCCTGCATCCAGAAGGATCTGAATCCGGATTACTCTCATGATCTCTCCTAATTTTCTCAATTTCAGCTTAATACACTTATTATACAAGATGGACTGTGAAATGTTTTACTTTTTGCTTTCTTTTGCAATGGTAAAGAATCTGTTCTACTAGATTGAGTCCAAATCTTGGGCCAAGCTCCACTGCTGGTAAAGTGTTCATGCAAAGCAATCTAAAATAAGCCTGCTAACAAACAAACAAAGCAGCGAAATCTCATAACCCCGTCACTGTTTGTAATTGTTGCCTGGGGCAAGAAGAACGAGAAGATCTGAATGGGTCGTGTCTTTCAGGCAAAAAAGCGACACCAGTTGGTCGATTTTGGGTACTGCACTTTGAAGCTCAGATTATGTGGAAAGAGGGAGAATACACACAGTGTAAGCTTTCATCTTCAATGTTTTTGACCTCATGAAGGTTGTAAATTCCTAAAATGCTCAAACAACACAATGTATTTGAATTTTCTGGGGTGGCGCACCAAAGTCTGGAAGCAGCTTACTAAGTATTTGTTTACAGAAAAGAAACCCTTTAAATAAAAAGGCCTTTTAGTACATAAACTAAATTTTCTTCAGTCTTAAACACTGAAACCATTAAATTTGTTTTAAATGTATACATGCAGTTATTTATTTAGACTAAAGCACATTTTCAGACCTAACCGAGCGATCAGCATTCTTGAGCTGTAATGAGAAACGGTAAATAGCTGCATTTATGTAGCACTTTAACCTGAATCGATCTCATGGACCCACTCACCAACACACTCAGCTGCCATGGGAGGTGCTTCTCTGACTACTGGGAGCAATTTGGGGTTCAGTGCCTTACTCAAGGACACTTCAGCATGCGGTTAGGAGGCGTCGGGGATCAAACCGCCAACCCTGTGATTAGTCAACGACCTGAGCTACTTCCTGAGGCACAGAAGGTGAAACGAGGCTATATTAGTGCATTATCCCTGGTGCTCACAGCGTTTCTGCTTCAAGTTTTAAAACAGGAAAAGCTGCGTATTTCCTGTTTAAAGTTTAACATTCAGTTCTTCAACAACGAGCAAGGTTAGTTTAAGACTATAAGCTCATGTTATGAGTATCAATCAATCAGATGATGAGATAACAACAACCATGAACATCTGCAGTCGTAAGAAAGTTTAACTGTCTTTTTTAGTTGTTTGTGATATGAGCAGAGCATATACAGCGTAGAAGATTCACATAGTCACAGTAACAATCACACATTGATGGGAAGTCCAGGTAAGAAGACTCACCATCTTTGAAACCGGGAGAAACAAAGAGTATAGTCATCCTTTCTAACAGTTGGAATGACTTAAATTCACAGAAAGGACAAAATGTTTTTATTCAAGATGAGCAGGAAAATATTTACAGAGATCACGGCACAGAAACATTTTCCCATAGACTTCTATATGACTGGAAGTCTTTTTGCAACCCCCTGGTGGCCATCAAAAGGAATGCAGGTTTAAGGCCCTTTTTAGACCTGAAAGCCATGTACATTTTTTTTAATCATCCATGTGATAGAATCCTGATTGGCTTTCACAACACAACATCAGTGACTTTCATTACAATGTAAAAAAGAAATATTTAATATCACAATTAAATCTATAAAAATGGAACAAAGATTTATATAATTTCTCTGTTTTTGTGAGCAGTTTTCATACATCAGCTACTGAACAACTTTCTACTTTTATAAACTACGGCATCTAAACAGAATCTCCTTAAACTAAAGGACAGTTCACTGACAAGTGGGTGACGTCAAACTAGATACTTCTGACTTTTTAGCCACGTGAAATCACCAGAAAATCAGTGCCAAGGAGGTGGGAGGAGAAAGACCATAACTTGTGTTCACACAGACAGCACTGACATGCTATAGCTAGAAAGGCTGAGTCTAAAGAATTACAGAGAATTTGTAAAAACAGCTGTAGTCACTGCACTCCTTGCTTTGCCTAGTGCCTTAAGCCTGCATTCTTTTCAGTGGTCAGCAGGGGGCGACTAGTCTGGCTGTAAAAAGAGTTACAGTTGTATGGAAATCTATTGGAGAAAAATTCCTCGGTTCCCTTGGCCTACGACTTCAGTAATCGCTTTCTTGGTGGGTTTATGGTCTTAGTCTCTAGTCTTAAGTCCTGGTGAATACAACGTGATGTTATTTTCGTAAATTAAAAAACCAGTGAACATTCGGTGTCCCTCAGTTTCACAGTCAGATGCACCTTGAGATGTCTCTGTTCAAAAAGCCGTCACAGTAGCTATGATATTCATAGACTATCTGTTCTAAATATGTGGAACACACCATCATTTAGGCAGGCAAAGCATTTGTATAGATGCATGTCACAGAGACAGAAAACATGACTAAGCAAAAAAAGGTAGAGGAGGGGTACAGACATGGAACAGAAAGGAGCAGAGAAATTAGATGCAGTCAGACTGAATAACTTAATGCCACCACTTAAATAATCGGGGTGGCTACATCAGTCTACACTGTGACCAGAGGAAGGTTATATATCATTAGATTTCTTGTTCCTCGGAAAGTGATCTAAATGTAAGCCGTGCATGCTTTCTGAACTCATATTTCCAAACAAATTACTTTTGTCATGGATGGCAGCATATTGCATATTGAGAATGGGAGCAATTTATTCTTGAGATGTGTTTGCTTGACATTGCCGCCGGCCAAAGCAAGGTAAACCAAAGACTCGATGGCAGGGAGGGAATGCAAATGCCCGGCTGAGCCTACGGCACAGCAAAGATGTTACTGTACAACATAATGATGGCACGATGTACTAAAATACAGTGAAGAACGCTTGTAGTGGGTTACAAGGTTCCATAACTCATTAATAATATTAACATGAATCATTTGCCAAGCCTTTTAACAAATTATCAATAACTAATTATTAACATTTTCTCACAACTATAAAGCATCAATCATACTCTGTATCTGCATATCAAATTCCCTTGTCCGTCTTTATGTTTGTGCATTATTTATGTAACATGTCAAAGAAAAAGATTACACATAACAGTAGCCTCACATTATGCTGACTGCCTCAGAAAATAATCAGCATCCTACCCTGGGTTTGCTGTGTGTGACAGACCTCATAATAACTGCATTAAATGCAAAATTCATAAGCACAAAATGAAGCAAAACCGTAGTTTTACAGCCTGGAGATCAATTTGTGTATGAAGGACTTAAATAAATACCTTCTGCTACTACCCGAAAGCTACACTAGCTAACGCCAGCTGAAAAAAATGGAGCTCAATAATCACTAATATCGACAAATAACCAGCTCCCCGAAGTTCAAACACAAGTCCTAACAGTCTTCATTTAAAGGTAAAAAAACAAACTGTAGCTTCAGAAAGTATTTTGATATTGACATCTTAGCAAAGAAGCAAAGAAGCCAGCTAAAGTTAGTCAAACTGTCACTTTCGTTGTGGTTCAGATCAGTGAAAGCGCCACTTCCTGCCAGTGTAAATGAGTTTAACTGCTCATTTAATCCCTCAGGTGTCCTAACGTAGGAAAAAGAAGTGTGATTTCAACAGTATGTCCCAGGATGTTTCATTTCCATGACATTAAAATGCTGTTCTTTAAATTGTAAGAAATGTGTAAAATTACATGAAAAAAAAACAAAAAACGGTAGCTCACTGAGCTAAAAACGTTGCTGTGGATTCTTATTACTTAATTACTTAATGTATGAATGTCCATGGGAGAGGTCTTTGTCAGGAGGAAAAGCTGCAAAGCTAATAAAAACATAGTTAAAAGTCACATTTATGTCCTCTTCGTCACAAAGTAATCTAGATATCCTGATATCCTTCAGTGTCCAGGGACTCGGTTCGTGCATGTATAGAGAGAATTATTAGACAGGAATTAGGCAGGAATTCAGGTAAAAAGAGTGAACACACTTTGAATGCTCTTGAAAACACCTTTTCCCCACATTCATCTCTGTGCAGCAGCACAGTGGGTGCCAGTACAGCTATTAAGAAATAGCTCTTGTTGAAGTTTTAATTTGATTTTTTTATCATGGTAAATTCCTGGGTTTTTTATTTTGCAACTTCCAGTTTGTCAGGACATGGAGTTCAAAGGACATCTGAATAATGTCAGATTTATGCATTATATACAGGTTTTATGGACAAGCCATTCCTACTAGCTCAGGGTACAACTAATCGACAGAGTAACAGTTCATTCAAACAGGCTTTCATGCTTTTCCCTTTACCACGCGACAGGAGACTGAATATTTGCTGCAATAACCCTATAGTACTGTACCACAGACAGTTTGTGAAATCCCGAGGATGACTGCTTTCGCCACCGCCATCTTTGTGTTTTGAAAGTTGTCAGCCAATGCGCATATGCTGGATTATCCTCCTCTATCTATTTAGACCTGCAGGTCTGTCTTTTGTACTGTCTGTGAAGTAGAACTGCATTTAGCAAATGACACAAAAACCCCAAGAACTACACAAAGATTAACACTGATAATCATTTTTATTACCAGTTTTAACAACATTGTCAAAAAAATTTAACTGAGCTTAGCGTTTGGTCTGGCCAGTCAGCTAGCAATCAAATGACCTCAACAGCCAACCCCATTAGCTGATAGCTCACATAAAGTTTAGTCTTTAACCTTATTCGTCCTGCATGCTGCTTCTGCAAGCCACTTTGCAACCCACCTCCATCCCAGGGTTTCTGGTGTTGTCGAAAAACATCCCTGTTGTGACTAAAGTGGTCCGGATGGACATCTCTACTTAAAATTTCCTCTTTGAGGACCTTGGTAGTCTTGATGACCTACAGGAATCAGGAATTCTTGTGCTGGCTCTTAAATGGAACTCATGACACACTTTTAATGAATCGCAAGCGTTTTATTGATGATGACTTAATCTGCGAGTTGATCTCTGCCAGTGTTTTTGGATTTATATCAGAGGGAAATCGGCTCTAATCCATATGATTTATGATAGCGGGGTGTATGACAGTGCTGGCAGCCAGAGGAGCAGAGGGAGTCAGTGTTTCTGGCACAAGAACAGAGCAGTACTTCAGAGGTCTTCACAGTAAAGGCCAGCATGGCTGACAGGCTGGTCAATAATCACAACCGCACGGATTCACTCACTGCCTAATGAGACTAATTACACATGCCATTAGAACACACACACACACACTCTCACACACACACATACCACAGGGCCAACTGCATGTCACAAATCCATACGTACACCCACACACACACACAGTCTACATTAGTAAAATCTGGCCGTTTGGCTTTGTGTGTGAGTGTTTTGTACGTTACGCAGGACAAACAATCTGCTGCACATTCTGTTTGATTATGAGCAATAACAGAATGATGGCCCATTGTCCAAAATCCTGACCGCAAAAACCAAACTGTGTGACGCTCTCACACACATTATTACTTCTCCATGTGTGACTCATGTCTGGGTTTAGTCATCAGCAGCCATTAGACACACTAATCACACTTTATTTGACTGAGTGTACGACACTGAAAAGAGGATCACATTTGAAGCGCACACAGAGAATATACTGCGAATCTCCATTTTGCTTTTGTTCACAGCAGAGGCGTTTGGGTGCTACAGCGGTCGAAGGTTTTGGATCTGAAAGCTTCAGCCACTCTAAGCCAAAGTTTGCGATTCCCAACAGTAAAGCAAAAATATAATTAGAAATGTAAAATGTTGTTGAAAAGACAACATTCGTCTATAAATCACAAATTTACTATTTATAAGGTTTAGGAAACATGCCCTTCATTCCCACAATCACACAAAGTGACTCACCCAAGAACATTTTTGCATTCTTATCCTCAATCTCTCACTTATTTTCATCTAGTTTACTTTAGTCGGATCAAAAAACCTTTTAACTGATAAAATAGTTTGCAAATTGTTTGCTTCAGCTTGATGAATGTTGTAATTTGATTACAGGCAGAATTCATTTCCCCTAATTGATGTATAAGGCTACGTGCTCTGATCCATTTCTGGGTAATTTTCATCAGCATAAATGTTGACAATGAAGAACCTGCAGCTTAAAGTATGCCCGTCAGAAATTTTCTCCACTGTCAACATCTTTGTCTAATGTACCCTCTCTCCCTCCTGTGCACATGTCCAAATCAGCCTTGCTTTTCTAACTTTGTCTCCAAACTGCCTGAGCTGCTCCACTGATCTATTCATTTCAAATCTTGTGCATTTTGGTCACTGCCAATGAAATTGTGAGCATCTTCAGCTCGACCTCCAGTCTTTTTGTCAGTGCCACCATCTCCAAACCATACTCACTACCATCCGTTTCACTTTTGCTGCTATCCTTCCATCACAAATCACCCCTGACACTCGTCTCCACCGGCTCCATCCTGCCTGCATTCTTCTTCACCTCTCTTGTCCACTATCTGTTGATTTGAATGGTTGAGCCCAGATATTTAAACCCATGTACCTTTACTACTTCTACTCCTCACATCTTCACTTTTATAACTAGTCATTAAAAATGACTGGGCCACAGATCAGGAAATCAAAAACTGGATATCTGCTTTCTAAATACTCTGGCTGCCCCCACAATTGTCCACAGGTAACTGGGCGAAGGTTCCCACAATGCCTGGAAAAAAATCAGCATAAAGAGCATGACGATGTTCAAATGACAACAGAATTGAATTAAATTTCAGAACAAAATAATCGGAGAAACTCTGATTTTAGAGGCCTGTGAAATTAATTTAATTGAACATTTATTAGCATTTTTTCCAGTTTTATTTGGTCCACTAGAAATTCTTTTAATGCTGAGAAGTACTCAATTCTTTTAAAAAGAACAGACCAAAGTACATGACAGCAATTAATACATCAATTAACAGAACATTAAATAATCAGAATAAGGGAGGATTTGAAGGCAGACCTAATTTAAAGAGGAAGGTGATTCCAGAGTTTTGGAGCTGCAACTGTAAGAGTCATTCAGGAATTAGGTATTACTAAATGTTACGGATTAATGCTCCTAAGATTATGGCATGTGACGATAAAAAAGATCTGACTGATAACCTGGAGCAAACCAAATGAAGCTATACACTGAATGATGATGATGTTTCTGCAGCAGCATTTTGAACCTACTGCAGTCTTTTACTCAGTCCAGAATATACAAAGTTGGAGTAATCCAGTCTGGAAATTAATCTGCTAAATTTTGGGGCTGACACCCCGAGATTTGAATGAGAACGGTTGTAGGTGCGCTATCAACAGGGATTTTGAGCACCACAGTGAAACCTAACAGCAAAACCATTTCCGAAACATTTCACCGCTGTTGTAGGACTTCTCTGTAGTTCCTGCCCTTTGGTAGGTTGATACTGTGCCAAGATCTGTAATGAGGGAGTTTTAAGCCAAGGCACACAACATCAAATCTCACAGCCTTTTTACCGCCCATATAATCACAATCAAACGTCGTCCTTGTCCACGGGAGCTTTTCTGAATATGCATCAAACTCTGGGCAGCTGAAGCCAAAGACTTCACAGGGTTCACAAGAGAACTAAACACCACTTTGAAAACAGTGTGACCTTGTGTTGTGACAAGACATAAAAACTCTCCACAGCTTCTATACTTTAAAGGGCACGGTCTGGATTATAACAGATTAGACTGTAGCCATGCTAATCTGGGAGCTCAGCTTTGATGTACTAAAAAAAATCTGAAAGTTGTTTTCTCTTTTTAAGATGCTACAGCACCACAAGTGGACTGCAGTGAGTATCTGCCATTAAATATATGGATTACTGGCAAGTGAAGGTGAAGTATTTTTTGCACTGGTGGACTGTCATGTCATTTTTATTTATGAGAAAGCCTTTCTTATAAAATCATATAACTTTGTGGAGAAGAAACAACAGAAATACAGCCTCAGGACAGGTTCAGGTCTGAAGAATGGGGGCACCTGGTGAACCCGCTTGGATTATGTGAAAGCAAGCGCAGAGTTAAGCCCTCAGCTTTGGGCCAAAATCAGCCGTCAAATCTGACAAACAAGTGGGAACACAACACACAGCTAAACTGTGCAAAGAAAAAAATTAAGAAGACAAAACAAGACTGCAAAAAATAAGGTAAAAACCATTAAATATCATGGATTCTCCAACTGTGGTTTGGTTTAGTGTGTGCCTGTCATTTTTTGTGTTGTTTAAATACAGACAACTCTTAAAAGTTTAAGATAAGGGAAGAGCCATTAAACGGTTTCTGGGATTTTATTTTATTTAAATGTGGTGGCATGGGTGTTTCCGGACCAAACCAGCAACTTATAGTGACTTCAATGACTTTGTGAGAAAGATGGCTGCCCTGTAACATGTGGCCACCACATGAAAGAACATGATTCAACCATTTAAGGAAAAGAATCCAGTCAGGGTATGACCTTAAAGATTTTTTATTCTGCTGATGGGTCAAACAATGTCTCACACATTCTTGATTTTAAGATAAAAAGTTAAATTTCATTGTTTCGCATCTAGAATTAGCACAAGAGCTTTGAATGCAAGTTAATTTATTGAAAATTGAATAGTTTTATTTACAATGATGCATTAAGGAAGACTACACCAAACCCTCTTGTCCCTCCCTAAATCTTTCAAAACATATTTTTTTTCAGGAGGGGGCTGGTGCCACCCCATGCCCCCCCTTTAGCCATGCCCCAGTCTCCAGGTCTCTGGGGTAGAGCAGCTATCCGCCTTTAAATCTGAGTCAGATCATAAAACTCAAACTTATTTCAGGCTTAGGCCAGGAGCAGCTAGTGTAGGCCTGATAATCAGCAAGCATATTCCACGACATGTTAAACTGCTACTTTGCAAAGGGTTCTTAAAACGTATTAAGACACAGATGGATGTAATATAAAACTTGGACGCTTCATTAAGTTTATGCTAAGCCAACATTACTCTCACAAACACGCAGAACAAACATTAAAAGCGGGAATGAAAGGCAGCCGTCACAATGTAACTATATTATCATGCTGCACAAAAGCATGATGGATATGAACTGGGATGATTATGAGAGCATTAGTCTTTCTAAGCTGTTTTAAGGCTTACAGGAAGCTCTCGGAGTGTGTAATGTACTGTACGGTAGAGCAGGTAGTAGGAGAAGGTGACAGGTTTAGACAACATGTATATTTATACGCTGCCACTTCCTTACTTTACGCTTCAGGCTCTGGAGATCTTTGCAAAACACTACAATCGCAAACTGGGGTGATTCTCGAGCTGTGATTGGCCACACAGACACACCAAGCATGACGATGCGTGACACTACCACACACACATTAGCAGGTGTAGTTGGAGCTTGTTTATGCTAGAAATCAGATGCTGTGATGGTAGGAGTGGGGGGATCCATTTAGGCCTCAATGGGTGTCCATCCATGAGGGCGTCCTTAAAAAACTGAAAAGAAAAGAGGACTGTCTTTTTCCCCTCCATTTGCATTTTATTATCCTCTCGAGGGACTCCATTATGGCTCTGAGCGGCTCCATTTCTTGTTCAGATTTCTGAAACAGGGTATCCATTAACACAGTTGCTGTGTCTCTCCTCTCGCCCAGTGTCTTTAGGGCTTCATTTTGGCTCAGGCTGCTGTGTCCATCACTCTGCCATTAAGGGCTTTCATATCCTGCTTGCGTCCAACTGGGGATCAGTTTCTTAAAATGGGGTTCCTCATCAGGGGCTGAAAAGAGGGAGGATTTTGCTGAGCTGTGACTCTCCATTCCCACTTCCTTACCTTCCTTCCTTCCTCCCCTCAGATGCTACATTTACATCTGGCTGCTTTACTCTATTCAGCCACCGCAGAGTCGCTGCTACAGCTTGAGATTCGCATGCCATGCAAAGGCAATTCAGTGTGTGTGAAATGCTTTTGTAGATGTATGGCACTGCTTTATAAAATGCAATAAGAATAAAAAAACCCTCAATAACGACAGCTGTTTATGATGTTTATTGGTGCAATAAAGGAAAATCTAAGTGACGGCAGTTAGTTCTGCAGCTGTGTTATGTTTTATTGAAATTTCCGTTGAAGTAATAAAAATAAATCCCCTTTCCTTAAGAGTTTTTTAAAAATAGAACATTCGGTAACTAAGCAGACTTATCTCTGAAATCTGGTCACTCGTAGCGCAGAATATAAAGGTTTTTAAGGGTTATAAAAGTGCCAAATTGTGAGCACTGAACTTGAATATGTGCCCATGCCAATTTCATGTGGCTGCTGCTTAAAATTTTACCACTAAAGACGCCCTTGATATATTACAACATGTAACAAAAAAAAAAAAAGTACATCAGAAAAACAAACCAGAAACACTTTGCAAGCAAAAAGTGCAGCCGACCGTCATGTTTTTCGTATCAGTGTCAGAGATTTGTGATGTATGATGTGTATCCACTAAATCTGACACTCCTGGCTCTGCATATAAATCAGTGTAATCTGCAGAGGCACTTGTTAATAACACTTCCTGGCATTACAAATTACTTTGAATATTACTGCATGCATGAGTGTGCGCGTTGGTTGAGGACATGCCGGTCTCTTACCATGATTGTAGTGACTACAACGGTTCGATTTTCCATGCCAGAAGTGTCATTTGGAAGCAGCGGAGAGTCCTGGATCAGCACCAGTTTGTCTGCGTCGTTCCAGTAGCCGATCTGCAGTGAAAACAAAAACATGAGATCAAGCTCCGAAGCGTGCGTAGATTCATAATAATACGCTATATAATCCACATGGTTGGGTGGGTGTATGTATTATGATGATGCAATCCCTAATACCGTGGGAGCTATTTTACTTGATGCAAGTGGATGTAACTGGAGAGGCAAGCTTTGTTTTTACTGCAGCGTGAAGCTTAATTTATGCAGCTCAGTGTTGGCATTACGAGTAATTTGTTCAAATAGTGGACACTTTTCTATCATATTGTAGGCACCCTGATAGTGATCATATTATATTATTTCCCATTTATTAATATCACTTTTATACTGTTAATTTGTTGGATACTGTTGGATGTTTCAAACAATGGGATCAGCATTTAAGTAAAAATAATCCAGATGAGCCAAAAACTCTAACAGCTCGCTTTGCATGTTTCCTGGCATGTGTATGGTTTCCCTTATATGGTTTCAGACATGAGCCAGAGCTGAGATCAGAAGGTGTGGTTTACAAGCACTGCTTGGGGAAGCCCAGCAAAGGGCAACCAATCAGAATAAAGTGGGCTTTTAGGGAGGTGTGGCTTAAAGAAAGGCATGTATCATTGGGCTAATATAACAATCAAATGTAGTACACACATATTGTGATATAAAACAAGAAGCAACATACACTGTGTGACATATAAAGGAAAAATCATTACTTTTTGTGAGTAATTCATAATGTGTATGGGCTCTATATATAGAGAGAAAAATGTAGAGTAATATTAACTTAATGAATGATTTTTATAAATGTTGACTTTTATAAATGTTTTAACACTTCAGTTTTTTTTAATAGAGGATGAAAAGGCACCATTAAATACAAGAATACAATTTTCCAGGATAAAGTTAAAAGTGACAAAATCGCAACTCCGTGATTCCTTTACTTTCTCTCTCTTGCTGTTGTGCAGACTGTGACGGCTCATGTTTCACATACGGTGTAAGTGACCTACATATGTCTCTGTGCACACGAGGCAGCTCAAGGTGATGAAAGCCGATGAATCCAGAGCTTGGAAAACACTTTTAAGAATACCTTGGGTTGAGATTCCCAAGACCGGGTACCTTTATACTAAAGTTGGCAAGAGTAAGGCTGCAACTATTTGAGTTATTAATACAAGAATACAACTGTATTTTTAAGTGTTTTTCCCCAGGCACAGCTGTGAAACTTGGTACAATGTCTATTAATAATTGCTAATGGTATCTTCTCCTGAAAGGAGGTGCTGTTTAAAAAAAGCACATTAAACTTTTTATTAATTAACTTCCAGGTTTTAGTTATTTAGTCCAATTATACGTCACAAATACATAAAGTATCATCATATCATGCTGAGGAAAGCCAGTTAAAGACAGTAAGCAGTACCATTTGGCCTTAGATTAATATACTTCACACAAGATGCCAGTTTCAAGATCAATGTGGTGTAATATCATGCTCAGCTGACTTTACTGTCTTCATCCTTCATGCAGAAGTCCTTCAGGGGCAAACTGACTGAGCGAAATTGACAGATAGGTTTGCTGTGGCTGTAATATCATAAAATTCTTTCTGTGGAGCATTTTCAGCGGGGCGAAGGCATTTAATTTGCTGCAATCCTGATTTTTGTGCACATATTTATTTCAATTTATGGTAAGAAAAAAAAGGCCTTTATTTACTTAAAGGAAACCACAAACAGCAGGCACCAGGTAATAATTCAACATGTAGATAGCCTTCGATTGCTCTGAAGTAATTATTCTCCACTTTTAAAAAAATTTCAATAACTGCTAATTCAGCACAGAAATAGACACATGGTTCGCTCTTTTGTTCTCTAGATGAGAGTGTCATTTCTGTACTTTGAGACACGTCTCACATAGCTATGTTTAGTCTTGATTTTTATTTTAATCTGATCTAAGCTACTGGTGGTGGTATGAACTCACAATTCATAATCATATTTGCAAGTGGGAGTAAATATGACCTGCTGCTAAAGAAAAGGACCCTCTCCTGTCAGAGGCATGGTTGGTTTCCTGTACATATGAATTCTTCTGGTGCTTTTATGTTTTTATTGGGGCAGGGACAAATTCCCCCTTTGTCCACGCCCTGAAGTCGACCCTTATGAGCAGCTACACGTGAGTCATAGTGTAGGTGCTGGGAATAAAGAGCTGTGATTGGCTGATCCCTCCAGTGTGCCGAGGCATCAGGATGATTGAGGGCCACGGAAAATGTAGGAGAGAGGCTGTGACCCACACATGCACACACACACATATATAGACCGTGTCCTGACGGGACCCTTGCCGTGGCGGAGGAAGACAGGCCAAAGCAGCTTTTGATTGATGGGGACTCCTCTCTGCCTTCTCCTCCTCCCCTCCACCTTGATTACTTTCTATTTCATTTCATCCTTTCGGCATCACTCTCACAAGTGCCCTCTCTCTCTCTTTTTCCCCATTTTCCTTGAATTTCATCTACAGACATCCATCCATCCTCTCAAACCAGCAAGCAAAAGATGCTGCAGCTTCCCCGCCACCACAATTTACTTATGATAATAGAGAGCAGCACACTACATGTCGTATCATCCTACTCGCCCAGATACTTCACATGAAGGCAGTCCGCACGAATCTGCAATGATATATGGATGAATGAAGAAGGTTTCTGATTTAGTTATAATCAAGCATGCACGCCCACCAGAGGACGGGTCTTTGAAAATTATACGACATCGTATTTAGGAATAAAGTTGCTCGCTGTAAACCTGCAAAATTTGTAACCTGTTGAGCTACACACAAGACCTGTTATAACATGCTGTCAGGCACATCATTCAGAGAGCCAGATAAATAACAAGCGTGGCAGAGTAAACTGTCTAACCTTAAAACAAATTCTTAACGTCATAGTGCAGTTTTAATCTAAAAGAATCCCCTGCCTTTATAAAATCCTGACCACATCGTGGTTAAGCAGCTGATTACACACGCTGGGCTGTCAGGCAGGGTTCCCTCGTGGGATCATAAACATTTTCCAACCACTAATTTGGTGAATCCTGCAGCGTTGGATGGAAAGACTGATTTTTACGTCTCCTCAGAAGGTAGCAACAGATCACATGAACTACAGTACTGTCTTTATTTTGCTACTAATTGTAAATGCTAAATATGCATACCTGTATTTAATTTGCATTAAATTCAAATATACAATCACATTTAAAATAAAGTTGCTTTCACACAGGACGTGGCTGCAAATTATTTATTTCAGTTTTTGGCTTTCTGCTGTTATTTATTAGAGCAAAGTGGGAGTCTGGAGGGGTCTATTTGGGTCGCCAGCTTAAAAAGGTGAGCCATAGCTGCTCCCCCATCCTGTGCTGTGTCCACACAATAGCCAAAGCACAGGATGCTGCTCGGGAGATCTTTCAGACACTGCAGGAGTGACATTTGTTGAACTTTGACAGCTCTGTGCTGTGAAGACTGCCAGCGTGACCAATAGAAAAGAGGCATGTAGCTGACAGCACTCAAGGAAGGAAAATGGAGCAAAAGTTAATGTTGTGTGCCTTCCTTCCCTGAATTATTCAAAACAAGTTTGTGTGAGCGAGGCTTTCGGTTTACCGGGTGATCTATGCTCCCATAGATTCATGGCCACAAGCTGTGGGTAGCAAAATGAGACCATGGAAAAAAGGGGTGGAAATGAGCTTCCTTCCAAAGGGTGGCTGGGCTCATCTGTACTAGGGATTTATACTTCAGTGGGAAATCTACGTGCAAACCCCAATGAAACCCTACAGCGTAACCTCCCTAGAAACGCAACAAGACATCGTAATTTCTGTGCAATTTCTCGCTACTTTGTTGCTTTGATGTTTTAATTATAACCATCATCTCAAGAAAAGAAAAGATTTTATTGAATCAATATGAGGACTCAGAAATATCAGCAAATACCTGGATGGAGACTGATGAAACTATTGGAAATGACATCAGGGAATGTCCAAAGAAGTGGAAAAACGTGAAGGACTAAAGTGTTTGACCCTGAAAAAAACGCTCATCACAAGAAAGAGTCAAAAAAGTTTCTATTGGACGGCGCTGGCTATAAAACACATGGACACAACCACAGGGTAACTAACATGTAATGCACCAGCAGAAGCACAAATGCTGGCCTCAGTGTCGGCAACTTATGTAGGTTACATAAGTTAGAGTGGGGGCAGGGATAGCTCAGTAGGTAGAATGGTGGCCCCATGATCGGAAGGTCGGGGGTTCGATTCCCCTGAACAGCTACCCTGAGGTACCCCTGAGCAAGGTACCGTCCCTACACACTGCTCCCCGGGCGCCCAATGGCTGCCCACTGCTTCACTGAGTGAATGGGTTAAATGCAGAGAGAAATTTCCCCACGGGGATCAATAAAGTACACTTTCTTCTTTCTTTCTTACATCATATCTTCTACAAAGGTCCCCACAGAAGTCTAAATCAGGCCTTAGAGACAGGATGAGGAGCTTGGTCATCTGGGAGGTGCTCAGAGTGGAGCTGTTACTCCTCCACATGGAAAGGCGCCAGCTGAGGTGGTTCGAGGGCACTTCTTAGGAGCCTCATATATGAGGATTTTCAGGCATATCCAACCCAGAGACAGAGCTAGAACACAGTGGAGAGATTGTGTCTCTCAGCTGGATTGGGAACGCCCCATCAGAAGAGCTGGAGCTGCTTAGATTGCAGCACCTAGGACTAGGACCTGTATTAGCAGCACAAAATGGATTGAAGTTTGAGTTTATATTGGGACCACATGGGGTGTATGATGCTTTAATAGTCGCGTAGCCTGTTGTAGGTCTGCAATGTGTGTAAACAAACTGGATTTTATAAGTCAAATGTGCTAGTGATCATCACCGTTAGCCAAATATTTATCCACAACACAAATGAAAGCAGTGTGGTGTGATGCTTTACCCGTCTGGGTCCATTATTCTTCAGTTCAAACACGTCCATAGTGTAGTTGACCCTGCGGCCATAGTGGTCAAACTGGACATTACCTGTTAGTCCCTGCAGCCGGACCTGCACACAGAGGGGGACGAAGACATGTACACACCAGGACATGATATAGTTCCACATAAGCAAATATTATTTTAGTACACAAAACCGTTGGAAGAAAAGTGCAGCAGGCTGTATCAAGGGATGACACTGCATGCTGCATGATTTGAAGAGTCTGGGAGATTTTATTTAATAAGCAGATGTTTGCTACTCCTTTGAGCTTATTGTTGATTTAACCAAGCCAGCCAGCTCTGTCTTCTGAGCATCAGCTGAAACACACTTTCAACTGGTTTGAGGGCGTTTAAAGAATAGTTCAATATTTTGGGAAATACGCTTTTCAGAGAGTGAAGCTTTTCTTAATATACTTCTTTGTGCTCTAAGGGGCTCCGCTGTATCTAAAAGCCTCTTCAAAAGTGCAACTGCATGTTGAGGCAACGATCGTGAAGATCAGAGAGCGTCTCCTTTTCAATAACAGACATCCGAGAAGAGGCTCACAGCCACCCGGGCTCTCCATTAAAGGATTGAACAAAGAGGAAGTAGTGAAAAACCTTTGCCGATTACCTCCACTTATGCTGCGTCTCACCTGTTTTAGAGTGCGCTCCATATCGATGCCCTGGTTCCACGGGGCGGCGGGGTTAGCGAGGCAGTCACCGGCGTTCCCCCGTCTTGAAATGTCCACCTTTTGCCTGCGCAGGTTCCTGAAGGCCTCGGCCATCACCATCACACCATCGTATGTCAGCGCCGAGGTGTACTGCGAGATGAAAAGGGGTGATCAGAGATGTTATCCTGCGTTCGGGGGTAGGGTGACTCCAGGCCTCAAGGGCCGGTGTCCTGCAGATTTTAGATGTGTCCTCAACACATCTGGTAATGAACTAATCATTTGATTCAGGTGTGTTGACCCAGGGTGATGCCTCAAACTTGCAGGACACGGGCCCTTGAGGCCTGGAGTTCCCCACCCCTGCTGTATGTGGTCAATGATGGAAAATGTGTCTATAAAAGAACAACTTAACATCGAATAAAAGCCCTTCAGGATGAAGCAGACTGTATTGAAAGGAAATAAAACCCAGCAGGGACAGATGCCGTGGTTTGTAAATTACAGTCTTTGTAGCCCGAGGCGACCCCGCTGCTCTGCCCGTTTTGGGTAGTGCTGGGGGACGCACACCGGGAAAAGGTATGAGGCCAATTAAATACTGATTTAGCTAGACAGGCAAAATGTTCTGCAATATTTGCTGGTCAGATCTTTTTAAAAACAATCTGCGTAAGGCCGCCTCCGAGAGCGTGCTGACTTTCTGCAGGGCCAAACAGCCTGGCTGTTAGAGCGAGGCAGCAGTTTTACTCTGCTCATTATTTTCTAGATATAGAAAAGGAGGAGAGCACATTCCCCACAGTATAAACCTCCCAATTTCCCCTAATCTGTCTTTGACCTGAAGACTCTGCCTCTGCCTTTGCTTCTGATTATTTGGGTCTACAAAAAAAAAAGAAAAGCACTCGCCTCTCTCTCTCATGAGCAATACATTTCCCTAAAACTCACCTCTGGCAGGGCAGAAAAGTAATTGAGTGAATGAGGAACAGGCAGGAAGACGCAGAGTGGGTGGGTGGGTGAGTGAGGGGGGATAGAAAGGGGAAAAGGAGAGCGTTTTGTCCAGCCGGGAAGCAGTCTGGCATTAATTATCCCGAGTAGCAGGAGTTCATTAACTTTGCCTCCGGCCGGGGGTGAATCCTATTCATTAGCCCACTGCTCACGGTGACATTATGGCTCTCTGCAGAGAGTCTGCTGCACTCCATCCCCCTGTTACTCTTTGACAAGCTGCCCCAAGTAACACACACAAACAATCATGGAGTGGGATAAACTCACTAACAGTCACCGCAGCTATCGGCTTCTTCTCATCTTCATCCTCACTGCGAATGCTGCCAGGAACTTCTTTTTTTTATTTTTTTTTTTGCAGCTGTGTGCTCACAACCAGACAGACACCAGAACAAATTGAATTCCTTAAGAAATGTTGGTAAGTCAGAGGTCTTTAACCAGGCCAGATGAAGAAAAGTCTACATAGTGTTGGCAATCTGAGGTTAGACACTCTTTCTTGGTTTAGAGAAAGAAATGTCTCTGACCTTACCGAAGATTTAAAGATAATCTGTCTCGGGCATAAAAGACGAGATGTCCCCATCAGGTTATTCGAGTCCTGACTCGAGTATTTCAATGATTGCCTTTTTAGTTTTTGGAAAACTGTGCATCACAAACAAAGGGTGTAACTCACCAAGAAACCAAAAGCACTGCACGTGTAATCACAATGACTTACACCCTTTATTACTGTGTATTTTAATCTACACAGGGCCATAATTTACAAAATTAAGATCCTGTTGTATTATTTAAGAAGCCACTGAAACCAGGGGTAGCTCTGACCGAGAAAACACACTTAAACAGCAGAGCATGTGAAACAGAAGCTTTTTGTCTCCAGCTGAAATTATACCCTGCATAGTAAATCTTTCCAACTCTCATTATTTACAAAATGAACATGTTGTTTTGGGAACATGTTTGGGAACATAAAATCATGAGGAAATGGTTTAATGACGTTACTACGCTAACAGTAGTGTCACTTTCTCATAGATTTCTATGCAATCGCACTTCTTTCTGTCACTGGAGAAGTCGCCCCCTACTGGCAATAACAAAAAAAAATTGCAGGTTTTCGGTTGAGGTTTTTACGGGACCCTCTGCAGACTGCAGTCCCATAAAAACTAAACACATCTCATGACTCAGCAGGTTGTAGAACGACTTTTAACTGCAATAACTTAAAGTCATTATTTTCTTGATGACTGTATTTCTGATAGATGGTCTCACATTTGAATCTAGAATAGTTTGGTATACAGAGGAGTTCATGTTGCAGTGCAAGGTGCCCCAGTCCTGTGACTGCAAAACAAAATCAAGACATCAGCCCTCTACCAACATGTGATGGTATGAGGTGTTGTCCTGTGTACTGTGATTAAATATCTCCATTTTGGTCTCACGTGTCCATTGTTCTGGACTTCTCGTGGTTTGTCAGATGCAACTTTGAAAACCTTAGCAGTGCTGCCGTTGTCTTTTTAGAGAAAAGAAACCTTCTCCTGATATCCCTTCCAAACTAGCCACACTTGTTCAGTCTTGGCTCTAATTGTGCTTTCATGAACTTTAACATTTGATATGCTAACTGAGGTCTGCAGAGTCTGAGATGTAGCTCTTTTTCCCCTCCTCTATTTTATTGAGCATTGCACAGTCTGACCTCGGGCTGAATTTGCTGGAATCACCACTCTTGGGAAGATTTTGGCATCTGAATGCTTCATACCAGCAAAGTGGCAAAATGTCTGCTTTTATAGATCCGGTCATATTTGCTGATGATCAGTTCATCAAGTGACTTTGATTAAGATTATTTGCTACTTACGCTTTTAATTGCTATGGAAGCAGTAAGCCTGTACTTAGTTTTTCACTGGGCTGTATAAAATCCTATCTGGATCTTTTTGCCTATAAATCTGCAATTTCAAGTTCTGGAGTTATCATTTTGATATCCAATAACAATGCAAGAAGACCTGAGAAAATCACATGGGTTAAAAACAGAAGAAGCAAATACTATCATCTAGCAACGATATCTGTTTCTGGCATTATCATTTTATGAAAAAGAGGCAACAAATTACTCGGAAAAATGCAATTATACCAGAATAATGCTAATCAGGGTCACCTCATAAATATAACTAAAGTGACACCAAAAATTAGCCAAGGAAGCAGCTTTATGCATCCAAATAAACAGCTTCACTGAATAGTGTTAATTAATAATAATTAATTATTTCAATCATCAAAGTAACAGTTACACCCAAAACATCTGCCTCTGGCTTCAGATTTGAGGTACTGTGTGCTAACTAACTGATAATGCAGATGATATGCAAGCCAACATGATTTTATGGAGCGAATCTGTTTCAATTTACTGAGGTGTTACACTGTAGGAACTGATGAGCCATATTAACATGTAAAAGATCCCTGGATGAGTCAGGAAGGGCAATTGGAATAAATAAACTTGTGTATTTAAATTAGGTAAGAAAACTCATATAATGTCCTTAAAATAAATAAAACTGAAATTTGGCGTGAGATGTGCTTTAAAGAAGATTAAAAACTAGCATAAAAACTTTTTCAATTTTCACTCTGTATGTGTTTAAACAACAGTTTACATTTAATCATTAGCTTTTATTAATCTCTGGCTGTCTTCCACATCATGTCTTTGTCCTGCCCCCTCCCCCAGTTGGTTACAGTAGATTGCTGCTCCTCCCCCAGTCTGGTTCTGCTGGAGGTTTCTTCCTGTTAACAGGGAGTTTTTCCTTGCTACTGTCACCGAGTGGTTGCTCATAGGGGATTTCCTGTGTATTATTGTAGGGTCTTTACCTTACAGTATAAAGAATATAAATGAACTGAACTGAAATTGAACTAGTGACTATGATTTAATGCATTTATAAAAAAGCATACCGTCAGATTTATATTCAGATTCCTCCTAATAAACCAAAACAGCAGCTTCACTGAGAGATACGGAGTAAGTTAATGCACTGAAAGGCTGTTTGTGTTTGCCACTGCAGGTTAAAATAAGACTGTGTATTAATGCCAGACGTAAATGAGGTATAACATCTCCAGTGTTGTCCTTGTCATGCCAAGCTTACTGTAATACATTGAATAAGAATATCCCATTTACTACCTGACGACTCCTGGAACTTTTAAACGCCAAGTCTTACATCTGTCTTTGCAAAGTGAGTAAACATGCCAGGAGAAGGCCTAACTCACCGTCCTGTTAATATATTAGCAGAAAGAAGGGCTGGCTATGACTCAGGCTGTGGACAACTTAGTGGGGAGCAGAGTAATTTAGGCTGAGTGGATTTCCAGGAGAGAGAGCAATTTATCAAGAAACTGAGTGGGGGAAAACACACAGACACACACACTCACACAGATATCACAAACACACACACATTTTGTCATGTGATATCGCCCTGTGGTGTAAACTTTTAATTTGAACCACCCCAATCCATCAGATACACACACGCTACACGCACACTAGCATCTTGACTCACACCACTTCCACTCCACTGCATCTGGTTTTTAAAATAGAAATCTTTGTTGGACACTCGGATCTGCTCGAGGGGGGAGGATGTTCGCTAACCACCATGGCGTGATGCCTTCTTGCCCCAGTGCTATTCGCAATCTGTGTGACTGAAAAGGATTTAAAGTGGGTCAGTCTGTCACGTCGCTGCTCGGCAGCAGTGGAAGAGGCAGGAGGAGCGTTATCGATATTCTTTGTGGGTTTTTTTGATGCCAAACATGATAATACACATTCATATTTTTCATCTTACATGGCAGCATCCTTAAATATGTCCTCTTTATTTTGTTTTTCCTTTTTCAACTACCCCAGCAGGATTCTTTAAGGAAAATGGTTTTGCATGTTTCAGTCCATTACCTACAAATAGCACGCACACTATTGTTCATATACAGGACATCTGTTTTTAGATACATTTCCCACCCTCCGGGGCCCAAATGCATAAAACTCTCTCTCAGATTTATCACCACAGTTCTCACAAAGGCAGAAATGTGCACAAAGCTTTTCCATCATATTTGTAAACTTTTAGAAGCTCATTCATCGCGATGCAGATTTGCATTCTGAGATTTAACCACAGATGGAATTAAACAGCCCCTTATTTGCACCACAAATTATGAAATGCCAGTGACAAGAACTGAAAGAGAAGAAGCGCATCATTTTGTCATCATTTAAAAGGTATTTCCTGAAAGGCATTCTCTGGAGGAGTGGACAAAACGCTATATTGGTTGTTTTGAGATCTCAGTTCAGAAATCAGACACACACACAAAAAAACTGAAGTAAAAAGGAGAACTAAAGCTATCAGCACAAGCAGCGGGACCCTTACAATTACAGATAATAATAATAACAATAACAAGACAAAGTAGAGAAGACGAGGACAAAATTAAGTACACACTAAATCATTTGTAGTAACATTTGTGAATGGGTGTTATGTAACACCTTTCCACTTAACCGAGCACTCAGGGTGCTTTCTACCACACACATTCACACGTACAGTGCTTCCTTATCTCTACCTAAACACTTTCTAACATTCGTGCACACACTCGGGAGCAACTCCGGGTTTATATCTTTCCCAAGGATACGACTGGAGCAGTCCAGGGGTAAAAATTTATATGGCATAGTATCACAATATTATGAAAGGGACACCAGCATTTAATATCTAACTTTATTATAGAAGAATGAAATGAATGGTTTCAAATAACCCTTAAACACACAAGTAGTCTTTGTTTGAGCATTTTCTTATTTATCTTTTGACCTGGAAATTAGTGAATTTCGCAAATTTCACTAATCCACTGGATAAGCTGAGTCTGTTTACTTGAATTTATTGGCACTGATGTTTGCAACTAAACACTTAATTATAATAATAACAAGCTGACCATATTAAAAAAGAGCAATATGCTCTGTACAGCCCGCTGTCCATCTCATAATATGCTACACAAGCAGTGCTGATGTTGCTAAATGCTTTGCTTTAATATCAAAGGATCTCTACATCTTCTGTACTTTGCAGTGAAATTTTCACTTCACAAATTATGGGGACGGCAGATTGTACAGGATTTGGACCACTAAAGTATTTGTTACAAATCACTAGAGGTCCGGCTTGTGTTGTACTTCTGCTCTGATTCTGACATGACTCACCTTGGGCGGGGCGTCCGAACCCGGGTACTCCCTCTGATCCAGTTTATTCCAGCGCTGCATCAGTTTGATGACCATTGGGTTGCTGAAATCGACCAGCTGGAAGCCCGTCACGTTTGCGCCGCCATGCATAAAGCGTTCCAGGTTGATGTCTTTAAAACCCTTGAGGGACAAGAAGGGGAAAGAGCGGTCATGCCCAGTCACAGATCCATCAGTGGCAGACACAAACAAGCATGTGGCAGGAAGGACGATGAGGGCGGAGGTATTGCACTTAACAAGTGGAATATCAAAGCCGGTAACTACCAACTGACTGCCACTCGTCAACATCAGATTGAATTTATTTACTGCACTCTTCAGCGTCTATAAGAGAGTGCCACATGTCACAGCAGCAGCACTGGAGGTAGTGAGTGAGGAAGAAATGTGGTGAGCTGTGCTGAATCTCACAAGACTGTGATCACAGTCAATATAAATGTCTCTTAAAGCAGGGAGTGGATAAAGTCTTTAATCCTGTAGTATACTGCCATCATACAAAACATCTTCAGGTTCTTCTGGTTCACATCGTGTAACAAATGAGGAAAAGTGTAACTGATAAAGTTGATGTTTGAACAGTTTCCCAAAGCTAAAAGTGATATTTTCTTGTTGAAAGATTCTTCCAGGCGATAGTCACATCCCAAATCTAATCTGTTAAGTAAAACTGTAACAATCAAATGAAGCAAGTTCACATGTGATTTTTTAAAGTACTTTCTTATAAATGTAATCGGCCCTCATGCATCTTTCCGCATCTGCAGACTTCCGGTCTACAAGACTGGGAAACCTTAGTCATTCATACATACTGGATTAAAGTCATGAAGCCCAACTGAGTATGCCATAAGGCTCCATGTGGTATATATTAAAAACAGTCTAGTTTCACAGATTGATGCCCAAAGGGGAGGTTTTGTGTTATGTTTGATTTTTATTGAAGCCGCTTATGTTTTGTGGGTTTTTTTGTAGCTCATATCTGACATTTAAGGGGTCTAAGCATCACAACTATCTGAATTATTCTACTTAACATAACTCTGTGGATTTTTTTGGCCATTTGTGAAACAAAAAAAAAAAATTTAGTAAAAAAAGAGTAAAAAAGATCACAGATTATTTTAATGATTTTCTTTTGGAGGTTTTTGCCAAATCTGTATGGGAGGGTTAGCAAGGAAAACCCTGTTATTGCCACAATTAGTCTCACATTTGTAAATATATTTTAACAGCAGGAGCGGTCTAGCACTACAGAAGCAAAAAAATCCTACTGTTATCAGTTTTAACATCTGCTCCTTCAGCAAGGTCTTCAAATTTAACCACACACAGTCTTGAGATCAGCACCACACGGACTTAAATTACAACGAGCTGGCAGTCAGCAGCATGAGAAAGCAAGCCACAGATGGAGTGAAACAAATACGAAAGACAAAGAGAGACGCAAACAAACAAGGACCCTGACAGGAAGTGTCCGTCCCTCACCAGATTGGCCATGATGTAATGGTAGCCTTTGACGTGTTTCCCCACGCTGACAATCTGCAAGAAGGCAGAGCAGAGCTCATCGTTAATCTGACTGGATTACAGCATAACAAAGCTTAATTACATTAAATGAGCATGTGACAGGTGAGTGCATGGGCGTTGACACCGTGGGTCCATCGGGTTTGACACTCAGACGATTGAACGTCTAAACGAATGAACGGGCGGTCACGTCAGTATGTAAACACTCCACACTTCGAGGGACGTGACAGATCTTCTCAGCGCTCTCACTCAACATGCAAACAACCACACAGCTGCATCGTGGTGATAAAAACTCATTTTGAAAGCTGACATCTGCTGGGAAATCCCACTGGACATCCAGGTAATAAGGGCGTGAATCAAGGAGAAAAAAGTGCTTTGAATCCCGGAGAAAAGCCGGGATCGGTATCAGGTCCCCGGCAGCTTAACTGCTGTCAAGACCCGAGCATCAGTTTGAACGCTCTCAGCTCCAATATTCAAGATTACACTTAAAAAAGCAATGATTACATCACAACAAAGACCTGTCCATATATTTATAAATGGCTTTCCCACAAATTATTTTCACAGAAGAAAGAAGTTCCAATCAAAACAATTCACCAAGGATTAGCAATAAAGACGGTTTTCTTCATCCTCCTTCAGTTCTTGAGTCTCTAAGTGGAAACACAAGTCTTTAAAAGAGAAATAAAGAGAGTAAAGTTACCTCAAAGGAAAACAGTTAAACAGTTTCACAAGTAGGGATGCATTAAACTGATGTCCAAGTCAGATATCAGTCATCAGTGATTCATAAAGCTGGCTCATGTGACGGCAGGATGATCTATGGGGCTCACGTCTGTGTAGGTTCACAGTCATCCAGGACACGGTTGCCTTAGGAGCTTGAAAAGAAGGTGACTTTGACGAGAAGTGAAACCTCTTCAACAAACTTAAAGAAGTCCACTCGCCTTCTGTTCAAGCTCCAAAGACTTTGGGTCTGATCTATGTAATTTAGTGTACTGGTTGCTAATGGTGGAGCTAACATACCATGGAGAAAGCCGACAGCATAGGATGAGTAATAGGGGTAGTAGGTATGAGGTATTTCACACCTGCCAGACTGAGAGCAGGTGTGAAATTATTTATATGTTTGCAGCTAGTTTTTAACCACAAACTGTGGTCTGGTAAGCTGGAGCAACTAAGAGGTTTCTTATTTTTATCCCTTCATCTTCTACCTCTTATGTGGCTCTAGTTGGGAAGGGGGAGGAGCCTAGCCTGAGATGGCCATATCTCCCTCTCCCCAAACACCTCCTGTAGGTCCTCTGAGAGGACACTGACATGCCTTAAACATCTAACCCTAGATGTTGTTCAGCATCTGGCAGGTATCTTGTCAATTGCTGCAGCTCCTTTCAATATGCCTCTAAAGTTGAGCCCAGGCACTCTTCAGAGGAAGCACATTTGTACCATGACATGTGACTATAGGTGAGAGTATTCTATATTTTATATAGAATATATTTTCATTTCTTATATTTTGAAGAAAGGCAGGAATACATCACCCCCACAACCCTGAACATGAATGGATGGATGGACAAATTAGTATTTAAGTCTTAGACTTAAATACTAAGTCTTACAATAATGTTAATTAATTCCTGATATCAGATCTATACTTCTATCAGCAGACAGCAAAACAAAGGTACTGCATCAGTGCATGCCCATTTACAAGCACAAACCTAATGCAGGTTGGCTAATTTAACAATCACATACATCTAAACTCAATCACATCTGCCCTTCTACACAATGTTATAAATTGCTGTTATCATATAGTACATGTTTATGCAGATGCTACAGTAGTTACAGAATAAACTCTGTAACTGTTGTTGTTAGAGGGACTCGCTGCTGGAGAATTGGTGGCAAATTGGACAGTAATGATATGAAGGAAGACGAGTGTTTGCTGTTCCCTCACACTCTGCATCAGTGATGGCTTTTAAAGCCTCTTCTGGCACTGAGGCCGTCACTAATGACCACCATGAGAGCGACTGATGTTTGGCTCACGTCTCATAGTGAGTCACAGAGTAGATTTTCGCATAATTTTCATCATTTATCGAATAAAGGCTGCTGCTGCCACGCACTGAACAAATGCTGAATATTGAAGTTATTTCCTTTTTGCCCACATCTGTATATGAAATGTTCTGCTGGGCATTTATTGCTGACTGAGGATCCAAGAAGTCAGTGCAGGACTGTCAAGGATTTGTCTTTACAAATTTTAATTTAGTTATATTTTTCTAATTTTCCTTAATACTCCACACGAGGGGAAAAATCCATGTAAATGACTCAAATTGAACTTTTCATGGCTTATTTAATGCTTAAAAAAATGTTTACTGGCTGCCTTCTTAGCAGAATTAGCTGTATTGACACTCTTGATGTACATAACAGAACAGACAACAGACACAAAAAACATGTATAACATATTTATGTTTGGTATTTAATTAAAGGTGTTGGGATAAATTATGGAATAAAAAGGGGATGAATAACTAGTTAATATATATACATGAAGAGTGACTATAGATCCATATATAAATGTTATATAAATAGACGTACAATAAAACCAAACTGTATATCAACATGCTTTAATGCTAAAAGTAACAAAATTCAGTACAAAGGTGCACCCTGTTGGTTATGTTATAGTGTTAAAGCGCCTGAATGTTTACTCAAACGGCAGACCAGCATTTTTTTCAAATGGCCAGCAGGGGGCGACTCCAGCTGGTTGAAAAAGGAAGCCTGACTGCACAATCGTTTCTCGCTTAATTGGTGCTCTCAGGAAATATTTTCTTGATGTTATTATTGCTTCACATTGTTTCACATCTCCTTTAATACAGCAGGATGTTCATTTTGGAAACTGTGGTCCCATTTAGAGGGAAATTGAGACAAAAGCAGGATAAACTTAATGTATGGCTACCTTGAGGTGGACAAATCCGCACAATATATTTAGGCTTTATTTTTACCTATATAAACAAAAGACGACTAAATGTGTTTTACTTTCTAAAAAATCAAAAGACAGCATTTATAAATTGTGACCAATCACAACAGCCCAATTCAGACTGGCCAATGCCTGCGAGTCACTCAATGCAACAAATGCATTTTTTACTGAAAGAAGAAAACTCCAAAAGAACAATGGACAAAATTCTGCTTGTTTTATTTTTCGTTACTACTTTTTAAAACACTTTAAGCTAACTGTAGCTGTATTCCTGTGTTTATTTTCCAGCTATTGCACAAGTTGTACAGCTCATCTTACAAATCATCAACACCCCCGTCTGCAAATGAAGCAGGTTTGTGTTCCTAGATTTCATGTTCTGATATTCAAAGTAACATCTGAAAGCTGTGATACACCGAGTACTGACCGTGCTGGCGATAAGCAGCTAATGAGGTCTAATTATGTATTCAAGTCCTCATTCTGGATCTGGATATTTTAGTAAGCTATTAATGGGAGGACAGCTGGAATGAACACAGGCTAAAATAGAGGTTTATGTCTCCGTTAGTAATTCTGACCACTTCTACACAAAAACAGTGCATCATTCCAAAAGCTCTCAATCTGACAGAACGTATCACGTCTGCTCTGGGAGACGACCTGTGCGCTGACATCAAGCAAAGATGGAGCGGGACGTCTGCGGCTCCGTGGGGGCAAGGAGGCACACAAACACTCGTGCATCTGCAAAGTAAATTGTTAGAACTATGACAGATGTCAGGAGTGGAGAGCTCCTGAATAATTGAACAATTACACAGACACCAGTTCCCCCTGGGAAAGATGGGGGATGAAGGTATGAAGATGAGCAGGAGGAGGAGGAGGAAGAGGAAGGTGCACATCATATTCTGAGTGTGCTTTTGCCAACTAACACCACTGGAGATCAGGACAGACTGTTCTTACATTCAAAACTTTCTAATTAGCACATCCACACTGAAAAACAAAACGAACAAACACTGAAGTCTTGCTTGTTTTCTTTGTTTCTGGCCTCCAGTTTTGACCGACTTCATTGTGTGAGTACAAAAAGCTTTGGATTTTAAGCCGCATGGAAAATGCATCAAAAGGTATCTTGATGCATGCTCAATCATCCAGGTAAGTAAATCCAAAAGTTCATTTCTTATCATTTGGACGTAGCGTTTTCAGTGGGAGGAACGCTGGTTTGAGTGGGGAGTCAAGAAATCCATTTATGTAAAAAAGGAAAGACCATTTCTGAATCGAGGAGGGGGCCTGAGGGTACATCTTTCACCATCTTACAATGCTGTGATTGCAGCCATTCCCCAACTCTGTGAATGGTACTCATGGCCATTGATCAGTGGGCTTTGATCAGTGGTTGTTGATCAGTGGTCATGAGAATTTGCATATTAATGATCAAGGAACTGACCTCCCAGCCCATTGTTCCTTCAGTGGGCTGGTTTCAGTCACTGTGCAAATGTACTTTTTATAAGATTGGGGAAACCTGCAGTCAGCAGAGACTGAAGAAGTCACTTGGATGAGTGACGAAATGTTTCTCCCACTGAAAACGCTACGTCCAGATGAACAGAATCAACCTTTTGGGGGGAATCAAAAGGTAATTTACACAGTATGATGGCTTTACCAGTTTTTATTAATTTGTCCCTGAGAAAGTCAACTAGATTCAATTCAGTTTTATTAATATAGCTCTAAATCACAACAACAGTTGCCCCAGGACACTTTATATTGTAAGGTAAGAGCAAACTCTAATTTCTGGGAACGTTATGTGACAAGAATGTTTTAACATCTAGCTCAGATCCAAAGTATCCCATTAAACAGCACTAACCAACCTAAGTCTAAACTAACCAACCTAAGTAACAAATTGAGGAAGCTGTAGATGGATTAATGGTATAGGTAAAAATACTGCTTTTTTCAGTGGACTCTGGTCTGGCAGTACATTGCACTCCATACTGTACATTAATGCCACTGTTTTGCACATGTCCAACTACCAACCTCTGTATATTTTATATATTTTATTTTATTGTTTACTCTATTTAATTTGTAAAATTAAAAAAAAAAAAAAAAAAAAAAAAAATTTGTAAAATATGTACACACACACACACACACACACACACGTAGAAAAACATATTTAGTATACACATCCAGTAATGCATATACTCTTATATATTGTACATATATTTATTACTTTCAGATTTAGCCATTCTTATATTTGGTTGTTTTACGTTATTGTATTTTTGCACAACTCTGTTGCTTGTGAAGCTCGCACACAAGAATTTCACTCGCATGTACTGTACCAGTGTACCTGCACATGTGATGTGACAATAAAAGTGATTTGATTTGATTTGATTTGACATTGGCAAAAATGCTCTAAGTGAAACATACACTTAAACCAATATAGCTTCTATGCCTGTCTGCAAACCAAAGAGCCTAAGAGCACCAAAATTTAAAGAAACCTGCAAAATATCTGCAAAAAACAGATATGAATGCTTGTTTTGATTGTATCAGACATGTTCAGCCTTAGGTAGTGCAACACAAACTCCGTGCAGCGCCATATGAGAGAGAGAGATATCTCTAAAACATGTCGGGACTCATCAAAGCTGCAAACAAGATCAAGTATAACTAACTGCATTGTTCATTTTTAAACCACGCGAATGTAATATTGCTAAAACTTAAACAAGGCCTCGCAAGGCAACAGCCAAGTGCCATCTTTCATCAGTGTGAAGTCTGTGAGACGGGCTGGTGAGCTCAGGCAGACATGCTAATGGGAATTTGCAGCAGGCTGCAAAACACAGAATCAGATGAGAAAGAGAGAAAACATTTTTTTCCTTATATGCCCCGAGGGAAAACTTTCATTTAATTCATGAATGTGTTTTGGAGTCTAGGACCCAGTTCTTGCTTTACATCCATGGGAAACTGTGATTGATGTTTTAAAACAGACAGCCTGGGTTAGAATTTTACCATTTGCCTTCATTTCTCTTCCAAATAAGTCTGGCTAACCTGGGGGTTTGTTTACAATCTGTCTGTGAGTCTGACTGTTTGCATTTCTTGCCTCATTGGACTTTATTTTGTCGGGACGTTGAATGTGCCGATATTTGCAATGATTCATAACAGGATCCTGTAAAAACCACAATCAGACCCAGGTATTATCACTTAAAAAGGACATCTTGTGAAAACATCCGGCTCTACATTTTCATTTTTGGCCTCTATTAGAGCAGTTCTGGATGATTCAGGGTTAAAAAATATCCACATTTATCTGAAACGAGCCGTTTTAGCTCCTCCCCCTGTTAGAGGCAATTACCTGTCTTCTGATTGGCTGCACATTGCATAAAGAAAATTTGGACGTCATGTGAGTGGAGCTTCTGTGCTTAGATAGATGTATATCCCAACAGTGTGGAACAGAGTGTTTATAGCAGTCAGAAGCCCGAGCGTTTGGTTTACAGCGATTACTTGAACACACAATGGCCTTATTATTTGCATTTGTTGCAGTGTTTAGGATGAACATACCTGGCTGTAACTGGATGTATATAATAGAAAATAAGGAAAAGCATAATAGGCCCATTATTTTTTTATTATTTCTTTAAGTACTATTAGAGGAAAAGACTACAAAAACACATAACTTCAGTGCAATCTATGTTTAGAAGATGACATACTGAAGCAATTGTAAATTTCCCTGTTTAGAAAACCCCCCATATGTTTCATTCATTCTGCAGGTTAAGGGTTAGATTTGTTAAGCGGGCATGTGAGCATGATTTAAATACAAATACGCAGCCAGTTAATTTCAGTAATAACTGGAAATTCCACCAACAAGCAGCACAAATTATTGGCTCAAAAATGAGAAGCTGTGATGAGGGAGCAAGTAATGTATGAATAAAAATAATACAGTGTAAACAGAGCACTGTAAGAAAAAGTCCTAATATAAAAGTATTTTACTGTGTATTTTACAGTTTTGTTCTGTTCTTCTAGAATATCATTAAATTTACATAAATAGACTGTGATAAATACATAAATAGACATAAATTAACGTAAAATCACTGTAATGTAATAAAACATAATTTTCTTGTTTTTTAAATGTATTTGTCTGTACATATGCATATTTAGATTGTTAAAATACATTCACAAATGTATCATGATGTCACAAATATTTGTCCGTTATTTGAAAGATTGAACTGTTAAATTCAAATGTAATGCTACGGAAAAATATATGAAATGATTCTTTTAAACTTTTTTAACATCAAATAATTATTACTATTATTGCTATTTAGGGCGATCCTGGCTCAAGAGTTGGCAGTTCGCCTTGTAATCAGAAGGTTGCCGGTTCGAGCCCCGGCTCGGACACTCTCGGTCGTTGTGTCCTTGGTCAAGACACTTCGCCTACTGGTGATGGACAGAGGGGCCGATGGTGCGATATGGCAGCCTCGCCTCTGTCAGTCTGTCCCAGGGCATGCAATCCATTAATATTTAAACCAACTGTTAACTGTATATTTCTGTACATTTAAGTATTATTATTCATATTGCCACATTCATTGACCTTGTTTATAGGTAATTTCATTGTTTAATCACATTAAAATGTTCCTAATTTAATGTTTAAAAGCACTTGAAAAAGGCAAAATCCCATGTAAAATTAGGGCAACAAACTGTATTGTCATTACTGAAAATAACCGTATTTTTATGAGAAAGTTATTTTCTGTTATTTGATGGTATTATTTTGGCGCCCCAGCTGCCGGAATATTAGTTTTTCTAGGATTTTTTTTTAACAGTGAGGTTCATGTGTGGGTTTCTCTCTGAAAAAAGTGTGGCAGCTAAGCTGAACTGTTGCTGTGGTCCTGAGGACTGAGACTCAGGTGGAGCGCAGAGTTATTCCAGAGGAGAGCTGCATCTGTGAATACCATCAGACCCCAAGCTGTGCACACGTTAATAAAGATTGCTTGATGTTCGTACACTGCTGGAAATAGCTGTGCACAAACCATGCATGAGATTTCATTGAAAAAAATGGAAACTTCAACATTTCCTGATTCTCCACAGGTAAAAAGGACAAAGATGTCCGACTAATTGTGGTCTGCTAAAATAAAGAAAAACCAAATGCTGATGCCAAAAGCTTGCATCACCTGTTCCATCATGCTCTGCAGTCTCTCAGCTTCCACGTCGATGACAAACTTCTTCTCCTGTCGCCGGTCCAGGTCCTCCAGCAGTCGCCGGTAGTTGGCATCATTGAAGTTTTCCACGCAGATAGCGCTGACTTGCCAGTTGTTTTGTCCTGCCTTCTCCATGATGGCCTGCAGGATGGCGTACCCTGATGTAGTCAGACACACAGGACAAAACAGATCAAACATGGAAGGAAGACCTTCAGGTAAACGCTGTTCATGTATTCACAAACCCATTACTCTGTTAAAACAAGCAGCCAACATGCAGTTTTTCAGATAAATTCGGTGAGTAATTAGTTAGTGTCTAGTTTGTGTCTGTTAAAGATTACCCACTAAAAATCATCCTTATCATACACGGTCATCGTACCAGTTCTATCTTTCATGTGGTTTTTTTGTGACCAGAATAACTCAACTCAGCTGAAATCATCACATAGAGCAGAGAGAAAGAAAGAGACTTTTTTTGTGGATGGGAGCGGAGATGCATTTTGTCCTGTTTATCTCAAACACAAGCTGAGCGATATCAATAAAGTTTTGTGTTCATGAAGTTCAGCTACAGGCCAGATAACATTTATGTGTTTGTGTGAATTTGGATAAAAGGCTTAAAGCTGCCGTGGATTTTCCTCACAATCAGACACATTATGTTGTCATTCAGTATTTATCACCCAAACACACTGTGTGTCTCCTCGAGGCCTCACAATGTGTTGAATGCATTTTCTTCCCCATGAAGCGTTTGTAAAACTAGATTTTAAATATTTAAGAACCCGCATTTGAAAAGCGAGAGCTCTCCTCTGCTTTTTCCGGGTCTATGCTATTTTTTATGGCCTGTTGGTTTTAAAAGCACAAAACTTAGTGACAAAGAAACTCGGTCAAAAACACTTTCCTTATCTGCTCAGGAGCTACTACAGTTGGTTGACTAAGCAAGAAAACACTTGCTTACACTTGCGTGAGGCTGCAAAAGCATTGTGTCAAATCCACAATAAGACAAACTGTCTACAAGTGGAAGAAATTCAAAGCTGCCTCTTCTTTCTTTAAGCGTGAGTATCCTGCAGAGATCATACCGAGGGCACAACATGTAATTCTGAAAGACACGAGAAAAAAATCCACAGCTAAAAGGACAATTTGTGCAGAAATCTCTGTGCTCATGTAACATGTGCTCATGTGTAAAAACACCAAAGGCTCTAAAGACAAAAAGACCAGCTGGATAAACGGCATGGGAAAATCCACAGGATGGTGAAGAAAATTCATTTGTTTAAAACAAACATGTCAACAATCCTGACCCTGAGGCCAGCTGAGATGCTGAGGCATGAGAGGTGTTCAGTCAAGACATCCTCAAAACACTGAACTGAAACAGCTCTGCAGGAGAACTTTTCCAAGATTCCTCCTCACAGCTGTGACATCCGAGCGTTTACACAGGAAAATGTCTCGTGTTGTTGTTGCTGCTGAAACAGATTTGACAAGTTGCTTAGCTCACCGTTTTCAGCCTGTACTGTGATTGATTACTCAGCGTATTCAATAAAGACACGACAAGCACAACATATTTGTTTAGTGAAATTGCGTTTATCTATAAGTTGATAAGTAATGCAGCATTTGTTCGGCCCGGGCATATTAATGGGTGCCCATGTTTGTCTGGTGGCTCATTTTAGGACTTCTAAATTTTTTATTAATCGAAGACAGACAAACACAGTTTGGGTAAGGGACCACATATAGTCCAGTTTGATCTCAATTTGATCTAAAATTACTGCGAAACATGTATTTAAAAAACATCGCTCATTATCTTTTTCTGTTTTTTAAAAGTTTGAAAAAGTAAACTTTATTGCAGGGCTAACACAGAGAGACAGACAACCATTCTCACTCACACAGTTACAAATTAACCTAAAGTGTGTATTTGGACTCTGGCAGGAAGCTGGAGAACCAGGAGAAGCCATGCAGGCACAGAGAACACACACAGAAAGGCCCGAGCCAGCCCGTGGATTCAAATGCAAACTGCGAGGTGATGGTGTTAACCATCACACCACCATGCGGCTGAAACTATAAGACAAACTAAAGACACGCCTTATCCAATGGGCTTTTTCGCTATACACAAAAGCATAGCAGTTTTGCATATACATGTAGTATACTTTACTTAACAGAAGTCAGTTCATTTTCCTATTATTGGTTTTTTGCTTTTTTTAAGATAAGATAAGATAAGATAAGATAAGATGACCTTTATTAGTCCCACACGTGGGAAATTTGTTGTGTCACAGCAGGAAGTGGACAGTGCAAAAGTTATGAAGGACAATTAGAATAAAATAAAATAAGAATAAATACAGTACACAACTGTACAGAATAGAAAATAGAATACTATATACAGTAGAATAAAATAGAATAAAATATACAATAGGATAAAAATAGAATACAAATGCTATATACAACAGAGTGAAAAATACAACGGTGCCAGAAAGATTATTGCACATTTGTGTTATTGCACATTTGTGGATGTGTGTGTATGATCAGTTTTGGCCATTTGACAAACAAAAATGTATTTTAAACTTGTTTAAATCAAACACGTATTACAAATCACAGTCCAGGTGACTTGGCAGAAGACAAAATCTCTTTTTCCTTGGATGCCAAAATTGTTTTTACATGCAGGAAGAAATCTTAATATGAATCCTTATCCTAAAAAAATAGCCAGAAAATAGAAGCTATTTCTTTGTAAACTACTTTTCACATTTAATGAATGATTTATTTGCAGAATAAATGGCCAGGCTGAGATATATTAAGAAAAACGAAGTGGTTCTGGTTCTTATTTAGCAATTTTTATTCCGCCTGAGCACACAGAGCGTTTTATACTACAAGCCTCCTTCACCCATTCTACAGTAAGTGATTTCTATCAAACATTCACTCTGCAATAAATCCATCGGGAGCAACTCTGGGTTCACCGTCTTGCCCAAGGATACTTTGGCATGCGGACTGAATCAGCAGGGGATCGAACCGCCACCCATCTGATTAGTAAATGATCTGCACAAAGTGCAGTTTCAGAAATATATGAACTTCTCATTTCAGGCTTTTTTTATTTTTTATTTTTATGTCTTTATGATCGAAACATGCTTTGAAGTGTAAAGCTGGCATCTTCACAAAATGAACAGCAGTGCAGTGAGTAATTTTACAGCATCACAGGGGTGGCTATGTGGCTTTGTCCCATGAGGCACATGTTTGACACCCCTGTTCTATCTTTAGTGCTTTTACAAGTCAACAATCCAATCACTCAGATTTTGAAAGTGCACCTGCTGCTCATCAGCTAACCCCACCATCCCCCGTCTCATGTTTTCCCTGCTGGTTTGCTCACTGGCAACTGGCCACGTTGCTGTTGTGGTGGTCCTTAGTATCATTTCACTTCCACCACTGAGAGGATGACATTAACAAAACCCGCCTATTCATGACGGGCGACAGTAGTCCTTCTCCTGCAGCACGTCACACGAGGCTGCAGATCCGTCACCAGCCACAGTACAAGAAGGTGGAGTTGGAGCGCTTCCGCAGGATGACAGAGCAACAGGAGAGCACCTCTATTATTTCATTTCAGAAATAATTCCATTGGGGTTTACAACCATATTCTTGCAGCAGTGACTGTAAATAATTGTGTTTTTATGCACAGTTAGATTCATATTTAAAGTTTAATAACTCTGTATTGCTACAGTAACAGTCAGTGCTCCCTGAACATGTTTTAATTATAGTCCTGAATATGTTTTCTGAATAAACTGAAGTGGATTTCTTCCAATCCACAATATGGTATGTTGAAGCACATGATGCGATAAAACATATTGTCCATAATTGCTGGTTTGAAACACAAACCGGCTTTTTGCTGGCTCGACGTCGCTGGCAAGACAACCGCTTTCCCATGGAAAAGAAACTCTTGTGAAGCTTTTATCCTTTTCCAGCCAGATCCTGGCTTTTGGTCCCGTCAGTCTTTCTGAGTTGGATGCAACACGAGACTTTGGAGGAGGAGACCATCGCTGTCAGGTTTGTGTATGGAGAAGATGAGTGTCAGAGAGGAAACTAGGGAGCTGTGAGGGCGGCTGTTCTCCAGCAGGAACAGATGTCCCCCTTAAACGGACCCTCCTGGTGGCCATCACAATCTGGCAACCCGTCTTCCTTTGCTCCCAATTAGTGGATTAACCTGTGCTCTGGCAACCCAGCTCCCTCTCCACCTTCTCCATCCCCTCCCCAGCCCCTTGCTCCCCATTAGAGGGTTGCCTGTGCCAGGAGGGACTGCTGGTTGAGGCAACACACAGTCACACACAGACACACAGGCATGCATCGTGTCAGTATGTCCCCAGTAATTCCTTCGGGAAGAACTGGTTCATGACAATTTGGCTGTTGGGGAGTCAGACCCCACACTGGAGTGACTTTGTTCTCAATTTTAACAGGAGAAAATTGGAACCAGGAAACTCAGAACGTGGTCCGATTCCTGGCTCAGTCCATCAAAGTGTCGATCGTGGAATATCTGGGAGGGAAGAAGTTTCATGATGTGAACCGATTTGCAGCTGTTGTGTCGTCCTGTTGCAGCACCACGCTTGAATTCAGTGAGCTCTTTAAAACGTACAGGGCAGGTGCTTGAGTTTATACAACTGTGGCAATACACCTGAAAAGGTGTGGCCCAATAATTTTGTCCATATAATGTAGTTCTTGACTGACTTACATACTTTGAACTACCCTTGAGGTGGAATAACTAACTGTTTTTTTAGTGTCAATATTCCGAGGAAGTTTCCTTAACATTTCCTGTGTGGTAAACGTGCCTACCTGCAGACAGAGAGCAGCTGACAAATACACATAATAGAAAGGACAGAGTGCGGAGGGCGGGAAGCCACAGAGGAGGCCAAAATCATTCCCTGTGGTAGCTGCAGCTACTACACAGCTATTGACCGAAGCTGTTTGAGCTAAGCTCTCCGCCAGTGTGTTTCTGTCAGTGTGTTCGTCGGGTTCTGAAACAATAGGGTGGGCCATTTATATGGATACACCGTAATAACATGGGAATGGTTGGTGATATTAAAGTCCTGTTTGTGGCACATTAGTATATGTGAGGGGGCAAACTCCTGAAGATGGGTGGTGACCATGGTGGCCATTTAGAAGTCGGCCATCTTGGATACAACTTTTGTTTTTCCAATAGGAAGAGGGCCATGTGACACATCAAACTTATTGGTAATATCACAAGAAAAACAATGGTGTGCTTGGTTTCAACGTAACTTTATTCTTTCATGATTTATTTACAAGTATCTGACCACTTATAAAATGTGTTCAGTGTGCTGCCCATTGTGTTGGATTGTCAATGCAACCCTCTTCTCCCACTCCTCACACACTGATAGCAACACCGCAGGAGAAATGCCAGCACAGGCATCCAGTATCCGTAGTTTCAGGTGCTGCACATCTCGTATCTTCACACCATAGACAATTGCCTTCAGATGACCCCAAAGATAAAAGTCTAAGGGGGTCAGATCGGGAGACCGTGGGGGCCATTCAACTGGCCCACGATGACCAATCCACTTTCCAGGAAACTGTTCATCTAGGAATGCTCGGACCTGGCACCCATAATGTGGTGGTGCACCATCTTGCTGGAAAAACTCAGGGAACATGCCAGCTTCAGTGAATAAAGAGGGAAACACATCATCATGTAGCAATTTCAAATATCCAGTGGCCTTGAGGTTTCCATTGATGAAGAATGGGCCCACTATCGTTGTACCCCATATACCACACCAAACCATCACTTTTGTTGTTCCAACAGTCTTGGAGGGATCCATCCAATGTGGGTTAGTGTCAGACCAATAGCGGTGGTTTTGTTTGTTAACTTCACCATTCACATAAAAGTTTGCCTCATCACTGAACAAAACCTCCTGCGTGAACTGAGGGTCCTGTTCCAATTTTTGTTTTGCCCATTCTGCAAATTCTGTGTGCCGATCTGGGTCATCCTCGTTGAGATGCTGCAGTAGCTGGAGTTTGTAAGGCTGCCATTTGTGAGTAGCTAATATCTGCCAAAGGGATGTTCGACTAATGCCACTCTCCAGTGACATGCGGCGAATGCTACGCTGTGGGCTCTTGCTGAATGAAGCTAGGACAGCCACTGATGTTTCTTCATTAGTGACAGTTTTCTTGCGTCCACATTTTGGCAAATCCAACACCGAACCAGTTTCACGAAACTTAGCAAGCAGTTTGCTAACTGTAGCATGGGAGATGGGTGGTCTCGTAGGGTGTCTTGTATTGAAATCTGCTGCAATGACCCGGTTACTGCGTTCACCAGATATCAACACAATTTCGATCCGCTCCTCACGTGTTAACCTCTTCGACATGTCAATGGCTGTGAACAAAGAGAAACTTGTAAATAACTCACGAAAGAATAAAGTTACGTTGAAACCAAGCACACCATTGTTTTTCTTGTGACATTACCAATAAGTTTGATGTGTCACATGGCCCTCTTCCTATTGAAAAAACAGAAGTTGTATCCAAGATGGCCGACTTCTAAATGGCCACCATGGTCACCACCCATCTTGAGGAGTTTGCCCCCTCACATATACTAATGTGCCACAAACAGGACTTTAATATCACCAACCATTTCCATGTTATTACGGTGTATCCATATAAATGGCCCACCCTGTAGTTTGTCATCGCAGTGGTGTGCTCCTATCAGGAGAAATCCTTTTTGTCAGGATTACCATCATACTTTTTGGTTTCGAATCCTGCAGTTTGCTGTCTCCAATTACAGTTATCGCTGCTAGATATCTCAAGGTTTTCACAGCAAATACACAGTTTGGAATAAAGGCAGTTTGTACCTGCAAATTTGCACTCACAGAGTGCTGCAGGGGTCATTGCTAAAGCCTTTAAATCAGTTATCATTTTTGCAATTCCATCCTGAAATAGGGATAAGGCTAACAAACTTTAGACCTTCTCATATTTTGTTCTCCCACTCACACATTTTTTTAAGTTTACGTGCTAATAACTGACAGTCACAGACAATGGTTCAGTTAATTTATAATTATAAAAGCTGTAGATTTTTGTGGAACACTCCACCCCCTCGTCCAAATGTGGTCTTTTCTTGCTCTAAAGAAAACAGCGTGGCTATATCCAAGATGCTAATATTGAGGTACAAAAGTCAGTCTGGAAAGACTGAAATAACTGTCTAGACTGATTATTTCACAGTCTCTGGTCACAGCCTAACACAGGTGAGCACCTACGTTTGCTTTTGTGAACTTCTGTACAATTACTCTGAATAATGCAAAAATGAAACGTTAGAGCTCAGTTCACTGTAACTGACAGAATGTCAGTTGATAAACTCTTTTAAAATTCAGTTAATTTTCCTTCCCTAGCAGGTGGATGTAAAGATAGGTATGTGTGGATATTTATTATCCATGTTTCGTACATGGAAGGATATCGATGTTGGAAACAAAGATAAGATGGCTTGAGTGTGCTCCATCTAGTGGCCAAAATGCAGGTGATGCTACCTGGAAGGTGACGCTGGAGCAGGAAGACACAGACTTTGACCTCACATCCTGTGGTCTAGGCCTCTACAGGCACTGCTTTTGACTTAAGATAATCCTTAGTTAATCTACCCAATCCTTAATTTCAGTTTAGTTTGAATTCCTGGAAACTCTATGTGTTTATTTTTTAGAATGCATGCTGGTTATCCCAGCAACGTCCTCTGCTCTGTGGACCTTGGATTAGATGTGAAGCATCAGATGTTTGCTGTTAAGAGCATTAACCACTGTAATTTATACTGGACTAATCCATTCTTGAATATCGGTCCATTATCAGTGGATATGCAAATCAAGGGAAGACGTTCATTAGATGTCAGCAGATTCTAAATTTACACATTATAAAGACTGCATTGACAATATGAACTGTTTTCATGTCATTATGGACATTGGTTGTGACTTTGTTCTAACTCCATGTTTTTTTTCAACTAACCCCAACAAGTTGAGCTGTTCTCCAGCCTTGCGAACACTCGCTATGTGCTGGTTGAAGGTTTCAAAATGAAGATGACATCAGACTGGATTTGGTGACACACATCTCAGCAGGGCTCGCAAAATCGCTAGCCCGACGTCCCGGGGCTAGCGATTTTTCCAGTCGGGCTACCAGAATCTATCCCTGCCCTGCCCGTCGGGCTATCATAGGAAGGAAAAATATATGTCAATGCTTTTGCATTCTTTCGGAAATGTAGCTGGGTAAATATGTCATTGGCATCGGTGAACCACTGTCAATATGTGACTAGGGCTGCTCAATTAATCGAATTTTAATCTAAATTACGATCTGGGCTTTCAACGATCATTAAAAATGACTGAGCCGATTATTAGCACCTCCCTCGTGCTTTACTCTCGCGCTGCTCCGTGTGGCAAATCCAGCGCACCTCTCTGCGTTTCGAACACGCGGCACAACAATTAAGAGGAGCTAACAGAGGGAAGCTCGGAAAGCTAAGCAGAAGTTATTTGGAGAGGAGAGTGACTGCCGTTGGTTGAAAAGAGAGGTAAAAAAAAAACCCTTCAGTGGTGTGGAAACATTATGGGTTCACGGAGTCAGACGTGGATCAAGTAGACATAGTGTGTAAACTTTGGTGTCGTAGCTGCACCACAGAGCGACATGGCAAAGTTCACTAAACATAGATGTTTACATTTTATTTTTATTGCAAACATTTGCACTGTTATCAGTATTTGCACACTATTTTACACTATTTTTGACAATCTTTAAAGCCATTATTCAATACATTGTTATTGTTAAATAAATATCATCAAATAATCGAGATCTCAATTTCAGTGAAAATAATCGTGATTATCATTTTTGCCATAATCGAGCAGCCCTATATGTGACATATTGAAATCGCATTTGAATTTGCGCTTGTTTTTTGCTTTCACTTTGCAATCGCGCGAACTGTGTATAGAGAGCGACAGTACTGATTGGTGAGTGACGATAATTTGCGCACCAATTCCTCTGACATCGTCTTATCAATCGTTAGTTTACTATCAAACATGACAAGTGAAATCTCCCGCAGGAAGCTTAAACATGTGAGAGGTTGATCGCGCAGAGAATCGCTGAGCGTTATGTGAGTGCGTGTGTAAAGGCAGCAGGATATATATTTTAGTTCTGCTGAGCCAAATAAGACCGGTCAGGGTGAAGAAGTGACAGCCAAAGAAAAGCTTACCACAAAACGGAAAAGTTATGACAAATCAGACTATAAGGCAAAAAGAAAGTGCAGCTTTATGGTTTCATGGACAAAAGAATTTCTGTGGCTGGAATATGACAAGCTAAGTAACCAGGGGTGCACATAAGTGGTCCGCAGGTGCGCATTCGCTGTCAAAATAAAATACGCGCACAGGATAAGAAGTTGCAACGCGCGTTTGCGTCCATAAAATTTTCTGGAGGAGGACAGACATTTGTTTAGAACTCTTAAAGATGTCGAAGAAGCTCCTTTAAGCAATTATTTTGGTGTTCCTCCACCTCCAAAGAAATGTCAGATGGAGTCCGAACCACAAAAGAAGCGTGTATTCTCGGAAAAGTGGTTGCAGGAGGTGAGCTGGCTTTAAACAAATGATGAACGCACAGAGATTTGGTGCAGAATGTGCCATGAAAATCCCACTCTAGCGGACAAAAACACTGCCTTTTATATGGACGCAAACGCGCGTTGCAACTTCTTATCTGGTGCGCGTCTTTTATTTTGACAGCGAATGCGCACATGCGGACCACTCATGTGCACCCGTGTAAATAACATAATGTTCTGCCGGGTGTGTTGTTGGTTTCCCTCGATTTCTGAGTCGACAAGTGCCTTTGTTACTGGGACCAGTAATTTTAAGAAAGGCCCCCATTAGAACCCATGAGAAATGCAAGAAATGCATTATTGCTCAGTCTGTAAATAACATACTAAAAATCAACCTGAAAAATCTGTTAAGGACAGCGTACTATGTTGCAAAGAGTGAACTTCCATTGGCAAAATTTAGCAGTCTTTGCAAACTTCAAAAAGCAAATGTCCTAGATCTTGGTTCCACTTGCCTCTTACCTGTGATTTCAGTGGAAATTTCAAATTCAGGATCTGACACAGACTGATTCATGTTCTACAGTTCTTACAAGTTCATAGAAATTTCTGTTCAATTACAACCAAGTATTTGAGTTGATGATTGTAATTTTTATACAATATTGTAATTTGTGTTTCAACAATTTTTTGATTAATGTTTTGTTTCCGTAACGGAAACAAAACAGGAAACAAAACATAAAAAAATTGCTTCCTTTTTTATTCGGGCTACTTAAATTTATTTTGGGCTACCAAAATCTGAAGAGTCCCTGCCCGAAGGGCTACCAGGGATTCTGAAATTTTGCGAGCCCTGCTCAGTATTTAGAAAGCAAGCGTTAAAGAAGCATACTTCAATGCCTAATATCTCAGAGAAAACAGGTCCAAACTTTCTAAAAACTAGCAGTAATCTGTCTTTTAGTGGCTCTGAAACCTTTAAACTACATCATAACTCTCAGAATCAGGAAACACAGCCACCCCTAACCCACCAGATACAATTTAGCAGGGCGGCTGAGTGTGCAAGAACATGATATCCCATTGTGTCCTGTTGTGCGACATGCTATATACAGCGCTGGGACAGGAAGCTGCAGCAGTGGCAGCCGAGGCAAGTAAAGTGTGCAAAGGGCCAGCTGATTACCAGCTGATAAATGAGTGGCCCCGGGGTCGTAGTTGGAGCAGCAGACAGCTGCAATCAGCATCAGCGCTGAAGACACAGCCGCCGGCTGATGCGTACGCTTGTTGTGCTGATTGGAGCAGAGCCGGACACTAGATGGAAGCAGCTGCAGCCTGTGGAGAGGAAAGTGAGCGCACATCTGGATTTATGTACAGCGTGCATTTTTGTCCTCTCTTCATTCCACTGAGTGTCAGCGCATGTGTACTGAGCCTCCATCCTTCCACTTCCTTCCTCATTGAATCAGAGCTTTGCTTTCGCCTCTTCTTCCTCTTCAGAGTGTACACAAAGAGGCTCGGAGCTATTCATGGCCCGTACACACTGCTGATACCAGTCCATCTGCTGGAGAACTATCCTTCTCCTCCTCCTTCTGTCTCACCTCATTTATCACATTAATTGCTTTCTTAGTCTCTGGTTTCCTCTGATTTTATTCCCTTTCCTCGTTTCCTCCTTTGTCGTTTTCTCACCTCTCCTCTTGCCTGTCATCCCCTCTCATTTCCTTCCTGCTCCCTTCCCTTTTGTGACCTCTTCCCTCTCCTTCTCTCCGCTCTCGTCTCCTCTGCTCTTATTTCCTTTCCTCTCTGCTTGTCTTCCATCTCCATTTGTTTCCTGTCATTTCGCTTCATTTCCTTTGCTTTATATGTCTCATTTTATTTAGTTTTCACCTTTTTCGTTCCTCTCTGTATGTCGCTCCCTTTAATTTAGTCTCCTAATCTCTAGTTTCCTCTCCACGGTTTTTGTTTGTCACTTCTTGTTTCCTTTCGTTCCTTCTCCTTTCCTCTGCTCTTGTACTCATGTTTCCTCCCTTTATCTCTTCTTTCCTTCTCTCCAGTCTCTCCTACTCTTGTTTCCTCTTCTCCATCACCGTTTCCTCTCTTCTCCTGTCCTTTTTATCGTCCTTTTGTTTCCTTTCCTCTTATGTCTGTCCTCGATACCATTATTTATTCTCCTCTCGTTCCCTCTTCCTTTTATACTCTCCCTGAACCATTTCCTGGTTTCTTTTCCTATGTTGTTCCATTCTTTTTGTATTAACCTTTTTATCATCTTTGTCTGTGGTGTGTGTGTGTATTTATGGTGCACTGGAAAGCTCACAGGGACAGCATTCACTATAATCACACACACACTGTTACAGTATCCAGCCCCTTGTATCTCTGTTGCTTTGATGCAGGGAATCAGACTGGCGCTCATTGACTCAGCTCAGCCATGCGTGGGCTGATTCTACATTATAGTCAATATGGGATGAATGCCTGCTCCTGTGTGTGAGAAAAATCCTCGGGCCAGAGTGCTGCAGCCTGCACCCAAAAGCCTTCTGAAGAGCAAACACAGGCATGCAGAGAGAACACTAATGCGTACGTAAAGACTTGAGCGGTGCTGACGTATCTGCACACACATTCATTCCCTCTAACAAAGACGTAAGACCTTGTGACATATTTAAGGTTTAGAAATATGCAAGTCTGCTTCATCAGAACGCATTGCTTACTCACAGTGGGACTTGGATTAAATGTGTGTATTATAATACATATGGCTGAAATTTAGAAAAAAGAAATACTCTGAGGGATGGTTCCTGAGCTTCTGGTGATTCTGCATTTCTATTCTGCCTTTGCAGTCCAATGCAGAAATAAGGACTCGTGATTTTTAGGTCTGTGAAAAGTGCTTGTGCAGAAATTTGCTTTCATGCTGTACAAGGCAGGAAAACAGATTTTATATAATCAGCTGAAGGTGGTCAGGGAAATGAAGGCGCGAGGAAAGCTGAAGTAAAGAAATGAAAAACACCTAAATTAAAGAAAAAAATCTGTTTATTTGTCAATAAACAGATATTTAGAAATTTAAAATGGACCTATTATTTTTCCCATATTTTCTGTAATAAATATGCTGATGAAAGAATAGATTTCAAGTAACGAAGTCAGTGTCTGTACAAGTAATCCTGAAATTATATACGTTAGCAATGAGATTGTATATCACTAAATATTGGTCATCGCAGGCACACTCGCTGCTCAAATCTTCAGTTTACACCGCAGTCACACGCATCTAGAGACCGGTTGGTGGCTTCCTGGCAACCCCTGGTTGCTAAGTAGAAAGAGTATTCCTTGACAGGTTGGCGAGCGTTTGCTAGCTATCACTGACTAAAAGTGGTCACAAAGAGGGTGTTGCACCAGAAACCTTGGTGTGATTGATTTTTGTGATTGTTTGCAAACACTCGCCAAGTAACTAGCGAGCGGTAGTGAAACAGAGACTGTTTGCTTTCAGGGTAAAAGTTGCTGAAACCAACATGTTTAAAAATGTGCAACTTTTACTCTGAAGGTAAGAAGCTTCTGTTTCACAGTTTCACTACCACTTAGCAAGTAGTTGGTGAGGATTTGCAGAAAAGTTGGCATCTTTCATGCAAACTACTGGTGACCATGGCAATTGCAAGGAGGTTTTTGGTACAGCATTGTGTACCTATTTTTGATCACTTTCACATAAGAAACCTCGGGATTATACCATTTTCCATGGCAACCAGTTGGGATAATTGACGAGTTTCTACATCTGCATGATAATTCTTTAATCACTGATTTCACAGTGACTGCCAGGAACCTCCTAGAACCACTCACAACCCATTCAGGACATACTCACTTTTCACTAGCAAGCAACGGTTACCAGGTAGTCACCAACTGATCTGTGTAATTTGGGTTTTATAGGGAGTAGCCACCGAAAAGAAAAAACTGTGTCTTAAAGCCTAAAGATGAGATTCAGACAGAAGCCTAATGGAAGGGAAAAAGGCCAAGTGTGAGAAAAGAGAGATTTAAAAAAAAAAATCCAAACAAACTGTGAATCATGCAAAACTATTCTAGTGGTTGTCCCAAAATAAAAACACGAAGCTGGGAATAACAGCATGTAGAAGCAATAAAAACATAGTAGGTATGCTTTAAATGACAACAACATCTCAAATTGATATTACGTAGTTTGCTTCATCGACGTGTCAAAGTGATGATGTTCTGTCATTCATACACAGGTTATATTTATCTTAATATTCCCAAAGGATTTACTCACACACTGACAGGCCAAGTCTGCACCATATAAGATCAGGAGACAGGAGTCGAAAGAGTTTGGCGTCTTCTTTAAGCTTTGGTCTCGTCTTTTGGTGAGCTGAGGTCACCAAAAGAACATGAACACGATGCAGGAGTGTAATAATGTCCCTCTCCACTAATGTGACAGCGTGCGTTCAGACTTGTGCTTTGTTACATGTTACATTCAACACATTCAGAAGCCATCACACTGATGGAAAGCAGCTTGTGTCTGCAAACCGATTAAATTGCTGGCTGAAGCCTGATTTCAGCACCATGGACAGAGCTCAGAGCAATGCAACTAAATCAGATAACACATCTGACCTCCTCTCATTCAGTTTACATAACCCATAAAGTCTATACAAAGAAAGAGTGCACAAAAATTAACTGAAACATTTGGAATGCACTGCTTAGGAAGCTGTTTTGATTGATGTTTCCAATGTGTCTTTTCAAAGGCTGGTGGTTTATGTTTGTCCTTTTTTTTTTCTTTGTTTCATTACCGAGCTGGGCATTAGAGTCCTTTAAACTAGCTGTTAGGACATTTTTATTGTCTATGATGGTTAAAACAGGACAGTTTAAACTGAAGAGAAATGCTCCCTTGGTCTGGTTTTTTGCCGCTTTATCGTAGTTTGACACAAACCAGGGATGAATGAAACGTGCAGTTGTGGATTTTTATCATGCTTCGGGGTGTCTTGGTGTTTGTTATTATTGTTATTATGATCGCTGCTTTCTGATGTAACATAGGTAGGTTTTGCGATTGTCCAAATGTTCCTGGATCTTTCGCTTTCTGCGTTTCCCTCGTCTCAGTTGTTCTTTTCCTTTCTTTCAGTTTACTTCTATTTTTCTTTTAAAGGTTAGTTAAAGCTTGAAGGCTCCTCGTATGTCTTTCTTTGTTAGTTTCTTCCCTCCCCTGTTGCCTTGATTGAGTTTACCTGTGCCTTATTATCCCTCTATAAAGCCTGTGTGTTCTCCCTCGGGCTTTTAAAGGTCTCTCTCTGATTCCCAAATCTGTCTTTGTGGACTTGTTTTCACTGCTATGAAAGAAGTTATGTGATTGATCATTTTAAATGTCTGTGTATTTTTTTGTTTTATCAGGGTTACTTAAAAAATATAGACAGATTATATGAAAAGCTTTAGCAGTGGTGCGGCTTGACAAAGTTTAGAACTGAATCACTTTGAGTCAATTCAGATTTGGTCATTTTGCTGAGGGCAGAGGTTTTGCATTCTTTTGTCTAACTTAATCATTTTTCAGAAATCACTGTGCACAACTTATTGCTATTTTCATTTAATTTTTATTGGCCTGCATTCATTCAACTTCATAAACATGATGAATGGTACCAAAGGCCACACTTTAAATTCATATGGTAATCTCAAATGTCTTTATATATTTCAATTACATGAGAACAAAAAGAAAATAAGGAAATAAAAAAAAATGTGACTGTATCCGGGATGATCTTGCAGTCGCAACACACAAAATAAAACTGTGGCTTTCCTTATCTAAGGCTAAATATCATTGGGGTCGCCATTTATTTCAGGGAGAGATGGGGTGACTTTGTGAGAGAGGCTGGATTTTGTTTGTTCACATAAAGCAAGGACATTTACAATAAAGTGTCATTTTCTACTTTGTGGACTGCTGCTTCCCCACCCATGCTGTTCATCTGTCCCACCTGCTTTTTGCTTCAGTGGGCACGCAAATTTTAACCTTGCAAAGTGTGATTGTGTTTCCGCTAATGTGCTTCTGCTGAACTGTGTGAGTAGCTTCACAAAGCCGACACGGATCTTTACTTTTATCTATGAAAGTAAGGCTGTGAAAGTGGCTTCGGATTCTTTCAAGCATTAGTTCACGATTATCTACTTATTGTAGCATGCTGGGTTTTCTCCATTTTGTAACATAAATGTGAAAAATATCTCAGGTCTTGGAATTAAATTGCACTTTGGAAGAGATACCGTCCTGTGCAAAAGTCTTGCCCTACCCTTTATTTTTTAATATTTTGCTTCCAGTTAGAAACACCTTTGTGGAACTTGTTAAAGTGCTCTTGAGCTGTAGTTCTCTTGCCTTACTGAAGATTTCTCAAGGTTCTTATTTTGACATTGGCTGTTTTTCACTACGTTTTTGTTCAGTCCTTGCTCCTGACCACTTTAAGAGGAAAGTTAAGCCACTTAACACTGACCTACGAGTCAATGATTAGTTGAGCCAAGGAAATGTCAAAGATAGCACAGTTTGACAGGCATAAAATTATATTTTTGCACCAGTGAGGTGATTCCCAGAGACTTGTTAACCAAAAACTTTGCATATTTCACATATTGTGTTCGGTGTGTCCTTAGAAATTTGAAGAAAATGGACAAGTGGAGGACAAAAGAATGAGAAACAGGCCTAAAAATAATATACAGGATATGAACAGTAAGGAAAAGTTGTGTCCAGCAAATCCAGTACCTGAGAGTTGGCACT